>NC_000074.6:84612434-84948997 GCF_000001635.26 Mus musculus
CTGGCTGTATTGTCACCTCCTCCTGAAACGGGGACAAGAATGAAATCAGGTCATAGGTGTGGAACACTGAGTCCTAGGATCTCAGCAGGGACCTCATGAGTGAGTCCAGGGTAGAAATCATGACTTTCTCATGAGTGAATCCAGGGTAAGAGTCATGACTTTCTCACTACCCAAGGTCGGGCACTTTCCACCCTTTGTCCAAGCCCAAGCCTTTCTAGATGGAGGTAGTCAACTATGAAGATTTTCTAGGATCCCCGACCCCCACAACTCCTCTGGTCTCTTATGGTTAGGCCTCTGGGTGATAGCCTACATTAAGGACCCCTGGGCTTTATTCACCAGGGAGTACAGGCGCAACACTGGCCCACCTTGGCACATGCCCTAGGGTCAGAGTGGCAGAATCAAGTTCAAACCTTAGAGCAGGCCCAAACATCTTGACACATGTGAGCAATCCCAGCACTCAAAAGGCTGACGCAGAAGAATCAGGAGTGAAAGGCCATCCTGGGCAACAAGTGATTTTGTTTTAAAAACAATCAAAGCAAACCAGGCATGGTGGCACACAGCTTTCATCCCAGAAAACAGGAGGCAGAGGCAGATGGATCTTTGAATTTGAGGCCAACATAATCTACACAGTGCTTTCTAGGCCAGCCAAAACTACATAATATATGAGACTGTTTCAAATAAAAAGCTGGGCATGTGGCACACAGAGAGTTTCAGGATAGTCAGGGCTACACATAGAAACTCTGTTTCAAAACCCAATGCTGATGAGAAGAAGAAGAAGAAGAAGAAGAAGAAGAAGAAGAAGAAGAAGAAGAAGAAGAAGAAGAAGAAGAAGAAGAAGAAGAAGAAGAAGAAGAAGAAGAAGAAGAAGAAGAAGAAGAAGCAGCTGCATACAAAAAGAGGCAAGCATGGTGGTATACAACTACAAACCCAGCTTTTAGAAAACTGAGGCAGAAAGATCAGGAGTTTGAGGGCCATTAGCCCCCACTTCCAAATAAAATTTTTGGGCAAGCAAGATGGCTCAGTGTGTAAAGGCACTTGCTGCCTAGCCTGCCGACCTGAGTCCAATCACCAGCATCCACGCACATGATGAGAAGCCACTCCCACACATTGTTCTCTCTCTCTCTCTCTCTCTCTCTCTCTCTCACACACACACACACACACACACACACACACACACACACACAGAGTGTAATTTCTTAATTTAAAAATGGGTCTGGAGATACAGCTCCGTGGTGAAAAACACTTGAAGCCCTTGCAGAGAACCTGGGTTCAGTGTCTTAGAGTCCAGCCCCAGGGGATCTTATGACCTCTTCTGGCCTCTGTAGGCACCCACACACATGTACATACGTAAACAGTACATTTCTTATTAAAATAAAAAATGTCAAGGTCTAAGAATGTGGCTGGGTGGCAGACTCTTGCCTAGCCTATTTGAGGCCCTTAGTCCCATCTCCCACACCTGGAAAAATAAAATAAAAGCCTTCAGGCACGTCCCTCAGGGAGGTCCCACAGGCAGATCACACAGGACCGAGGGAGGGGAGCTTGCATCCTACTGATGAAGGCAAGATTGAGTTTCCCTATCTCACAGAGACTCCCAGCACACCGTGCACTAACTCACAGGAGATCACACACCTCTTAGACTCCGTGGAGTGTACCGAGGCAGTACCTCCAAAGTGGCAGAACAAAGATTCTAGCTCATTCTGGGCACAGGGATGAAGGAGTGTTGGTGGGTGGGGTCCCCAGTGGTCTGTGCTCTGCTTCCATTGGTCTCAGCTGTGGAGGAGAGACCCACAAGAAAATGCAGAGAGCTATCGGTCTGTCTCTCCGATGGCAGCAGCCCCAGCCCTCATGAGTTGGAGAGGCTCGGGCAAGGCATGTTGCTGGGACTGGTTTGGGGGCCTTTTTTAACTTTTCCTTTTTGATTTTAGGTCACTACGGTGGGATGCTGTCCCTTCCTCTAGGCCACATACCCACCCACATCAGTGTAGCCTATGTAAATGAGAAAGGAAATAGATGCACAAAGGAGCCCTGGGTAGAAAGGCCACTGCCTAGAACCTCCAGCGCCCATGCCCCATAAAAACCTCTGTCCCTAAGGGCAGGTGCATAAACGTCTGTAAATGCATCCAAGCCTTTACCGTCCCAGGTTCCCACTCCTTCAAATGAGGAGGTCTCAGCCTCATCTCCCTGGTCTCACTGTGCTTGGGAAGCCCTTTTCATGGGGACCAACCCAGGACCTCCACTAACCCCTCTCTTCTCCTTTCAGCGGCCGCATTCACTATAAGGACATGTACAGTTTATTGCGAGTAATATCGCCCCCTCTCGGCTTAGGCAAGAAATGTCCTCATAGGGTTGCTTGCAAGGTTTGATTTCCACTAAAACCTGCTAGCATCGGTTGAATGAGTGTGGCTTGGGGTCTTCCATATATATATTTCATATATATATATTTCTCAAAAACAGAGCCATCTCTCTCTCTCTCTTGCATTAAACTAGCAAACTCTTAGCCTCCAGAATGCGGCCATGCAGACTCCACGACGCATGGGACACGCCTCCCTGTTCCTTCTGAACACCTGTGCTTGCTCGTAGCTGCAGCTGCCATCCCGTGGTCTCAATGACACCCCCAAATCAGATGCATCCCTTGGGGGAGTTGTAATTTTGCATTTCCCTCTCCCAACTCCCTCCTCCCCACTCCCCACTCCTGAAGCCTCCAGCCCTCTTCCCAACGGCCATGCCCTGCCCTAGCTCCTCACCCAGGCCCCCTCAGAGACCAGCCTCAGCCAAACCAGACACTCGGCCCCTAAACAGTAAGACCCTGCAGCTCTGCACCTAGCTGAGCCACAGCTTGGAGCCCAAGTGGAATCTGACTGTTTCTCTTTTCTCTCTCTCTCTGCCTGCTTGTAAGCAGTGAAATAATCATTTTTAATTACCTTTTCTTCCATTTTTCTCCTCTTTTCCATTTATTTAATATATCCATTTTATTGTCCTCTGCCTCTTTCTCTATTTTTTCGGCTCGTGTGGTTTTTTTTTTCTTTTTTCTTTTTTCTTTTTTTTTCTTCTTTTTCTGTTTCTTCTCCGCCTTTCCCCTCACCCTTTTTTGTTCTCTGCCCCACCCACCCGTCCTGTTTTTTGTTTTTGGTGCTGCCAGGGGTCGCATGCCTTACCCGGACATGTATCAGATGCTGAGACACATGTCCCCGCCCCTGGGTCTGGGGAAGAAGTGCCCGGCCAGAGTGGCTTACAAGGTAGTCTATCTTTGCCAACACCGATGTCCCAGAGCTGGGGATTTTTCGGTGGTGACTACAACACCCAACGAGTCTTCTGCCAACATTCCTCTTCTTTTTTTTCTTTTTTTCTTTTCTCGAGTAACTGAGTCATGAGCGTCCCTCGACTCTCAGCAGCGCGCTGTGTCCTTTCTGATGAGTGTCTGCGTGTTTTGAGACTCCATTATGGCCGACAAGCCACGGGGAGGGGGAGGGAGCACTACAATCCCCCTAGTACCCACATGACCACCCTTGGGAAGCCAAATTGTATGTCTCTGCCCATCCAAAAACATGCCCCGCCCCTCCCCAGGCCCAGGCCAGACTGTGTTCTGTGCCTTGAGCCCTAGGCCCTGGCCTCCCCACCCACATCTGAAGCTGACCTCTGACTTAGGGCCCTGGAGATCTGACACCTCTCACAGCTGAGTTTCCCCTTCCCCTCCCCCCAACCCCGCCCTGAAGTTGTCTTCCCAGCCCTGAATCATGCCACCCATCTACCCAAGATGCCCCAACATACCTCTCCACTCCATTGTTTCAGAGCAAGCAGGAGGGCTGCAGCCGCCCCAACCCCGAACGTGGTGCACCAATCAGGCCTTGCACGCTGCCTTGGAGGGGCCTGGGGGTGGGAGGGGCGTATGCCAGCTGAGGGAGCGAGGAGATTGCTGCTCCTCTAGACTTCTGTCCTGGAATCTCCCCCGGCCCTGGAGGACATCTGCTCCCTCAGTTCATCCTCGAGATGGCCAGGGATGACCTTCAAACCCCATGCCCCAGAAGTGACTCCGTAGCCCAGCCTTCCCCCCCACCTATGTCCCCTTCTCCCTCCCGTACTACCCCAATGATGTGGCAGTTTCCCTCTCAGATTTCAGCCTCTCCCCACAAGTGTCCCTCTTGTCCGTCCGTGCCCCCACCCCCAGCCCCCAGCCCCCAGCCCCATCCTGATCTCTGGAAACCAACGTGCTCCCTGAGGCACCTTTGTGTACATTTAAAGTAGAGTGTTTTCAGAACACTGCTGGGAAAGTGTGCTACAGAGAATACACTTTCCTGCTGCGCAGTCTGTGGTTTCCTAGCAAAGAGCCCTTTGTGCAGTGCACACCGGCCCAAGTGTGCACACTGCCCTCCTTTCTGTTCATTGCCTCAGTCACTGCCCTATTCCAACATCCCACTTCCTACCCTACCCCTGGCTTACTGGCTCCCACTCTCTGAATCCCCTGGTGAGCCCCAGACTTGCCCTTAACATCTCCCCAAGCCAATGGCACATCGAAGCCCAACATTTCCCCCTCCCCAAGCCACCAAGCAAGACAGAACCCCTGTCTGGGACACAGAATTCCTTTCCTGGGCCTCAGGAATGCCCCTCGCCCCCTTTCCCTGCTACTGCACAGACAGCCATGATCCGGCAAGCCCCGACAGTCACTTCCCACGGAGCTATGAATGAGTCTCGAGATTCCGTCTGCATGTGCCCGTTTGTACCGCTCTGTGTAGGCCTCGCTGCATGTCCACCAGGGCCTGCGTGGGGAGGTGCCTGCCGCTTCTGAGGATGGAATGGTGCGGCTGGGTGCCTACCATCTGCCCGTTCTGGGCCGAGCAGGGGGTGGGGGCGGGGAGCGGCGGCTGTGGCCGTGGACCCCACCTCGAGGCTGCTGCACGCACATGCTGCTGACATCTGCCTTCTGCTCTTTCTCTTTGGGTGGACGTGAGAGGGAGCCTCCGAGAAGAACTCTGAGGCAGGGCAAGAACCTGGGGAAGGAACTCCGGACCCCTGGACCTCAGGTCCCACAGGCAGTGTTCAAAACAAAAACAAACAAATAATTGGGCTAAAAATGGTGGCAGGTCCTGGCGTCCCAGCTACTCAGGAAGCCAAGGCAGGAGGAAGACTTTGTCTTCAAAAAAAGAAAGGATGGCAAGGTAGGGACAGCAGCGTAGAAAGCCCTGGATTCATTTGCAGCTCCATGCAGGGGAAATGAGAGATTCTGCGCTGACTTCGGTGATCATAGAGGGAGTTGCCCCAACTTCAGAGTTCTTCCTGGGGCTTCCTGGGTCAGGTGAACTTGGCTTACAAGGTACTGGTAGAGCCTAAGAATGACTGTCTTCACCCGGGGTTTCCTATAGAGACTCCTGCGGATGGACCTGCCGGTAGCAGATGACAACACAGTTCACTTCAACTCCACCCTGATGGCTCTGATCCGAACCGCCCTTGATATCAAAATTGCCAAGGGTAAGGCAAGCCGCCGACCTGAGGGGGTGGGGTGGGGTGGGGGAATAGATGATGCTTTGGAGGGGGAAGCAGAAGACCAGAACCCTCCCTGGTCGGTTGTCATGGGGACCGCTGTTCTTAACTAGTTCTTCATTCTTGCATCTGGGAAAAGATTTAGTGCACAGATCAGGTGTGCCAGACACCCCTCCAACCAAAGGGATGAGAGGTTTACACGTACAAAAAAAAAAAGACCACTCCAGTCTCTGATGTAGGTGGTACCATGAGGTGTGTGGACACAGAAGGGAAAGGACCCCCAGGCTGAGAGCAGCCTGTGTGCAAAAGCCCTGAGAGGTGGGAATGAACGCAGCAAGGAGAAGGAATCACACGGGGCCCTGCTGAGCTGACCCATGTCACACCGGAATGATGTCTCCTAGTCCATGGAGACAACCCAGTGGGAAGAGGGACGTTAGGGCCTGCGTTAGCCTAACTTTTAATACTGTCATGAACTAGCTGGGACCAGGTGCTTTATGAAGAAGAGACAGGATGGCGAGATGGCCCAGTGAGTAAAAGCACTTGCATCCAATTCTGGCTAACCTATGACCTGAGTTCAGTTGTTAAGAGCTGTTTTCACCCATCCATGTGTACGATGTGGCATACACAACCTGCCCCCAACACACACACACACTGGAATAAATGTAATTTTTAAAAAATCTCCAAGAGTCCTGGTTGCTCTCAAGAGACTCTATAATCAAATTTTTCAGCCAGACAGCTCAGCTAAGGTCAGAGCCTTCTCCTCTCTAGGATCTGTTACCTTTCTTTGAGACAGAATTTTGTTTATGTGGAGATTAGAAAAGAGAGTAAAAGGAGAGGAGAGACTCGTGTGGGCAGCTGAGGAGAGTTTCACTCCTCAGGCTCCGTCTTCAGAGCACCCTCTATCCCTCTCTTATCTACTTCCTGACATTCCCTCCCTCTCCTTTTTATTTTTTAAATTAATTAATTATTTTTTTGATTTTGGGGGACAGGATTTCTCTGTGTAGCCCTGGCTGTCTTGGCACTTGCTCTGTAGACCAGGCTGGCCTCGAACTCAAAGATCTGCCTGCCCCTGCTTCCCAAGTGCTGGGAGTGGCATCTGCCCCCTCTTTTTAAAGGTTGATATGATCTCTAGGACCCTTCGCGTCTTCTGAATGAGCGATTTCATCATTTCTTGATGCTTTTCGCCTCCAGCTAAGCGGGCTATGCAGTTCTCTCATGGTTTTCAGTTCTGTTGCTGGTTTATTTCAGTGCTGACAAAAGACTTTTAGGGATAGGAGCAGCGCAGTGATGGTGCACACCTTTAGTTCCAGCACTTGGGAAGCAGAGGCAGGCAGATCTCTGTGAGTTTAAGGCCAGCTGGTCTACAGAGTGAGTTCCAAGACAGCCAGGGCTACACAGAGAAATAGAGAAACCCTTAAAAAAATGCCCTTTGAATTAGCAAATACTAAACAAAACCAGCAAAGATACCAAGTGACCATTTGTTTCCAACCAGTTTCTTCTCATTTGAATTTGTGTTTTAGTATCTTTTAGCATCTTTTTGTTTTGTGTCTTCTTAGTATCATTTGTTTGTTTGTTTTCCAGACAGGAATTCACATAGTCCGAGCTGAGCTTGAATTTGCTGTGTAGTTAAGGTTGACTTTGAACTTCAAGTGTTGGGATCACAAGTGTGCACAACCACACGCTGTTTATAAAGTCCTAGGGAGGAATGGACCAGGACTTGGTGTGCACCAGGCAGGCACTCTACCAACTGAACATCCCCTTCCCTCTCTTTTGTATTGCTTTATTTTTTAAACATTTTTAAAAAGATCCACTTATTGTTATTTTATGTGTATGAATTGGTGCTTGAATGTAGGCCTGTACACCATATGTGTGCCTAGTGTCAGAGGAAGTCAGGTGCCTGAGGAATTGGAGTTACAGGTAGTTGTGCGTTGCCCAGTATAGGTGCTAGGAACCAAAACTGGGTCCTTTGCAGGAGCTTTAAGTGTGCATAACCACTGAGCAATCTATCCGGCTCCCTCCCCTCTTTGTTTCTTCCTGACAGTTTCACATTCTATGTTAACTGGTAGAATCTCTTTCTTTCTTTCTTTCTTTCTTTCTTTCTTTCTTTCTTTCTTTCTTTCTTTCTTTCTTTCTTTCTTTCTTTCTTTTTTTCTTTCTTTCTGTCTCTGTCTGTCTGTCTGTCTGTCTGTCTGTCTCTGTCTCTCTGTGTCTCTGTCTGTCTGCCTGCCTCTCTCTCTCTCTCTCTCTCTCTCTCTCTCTCTCTCTCTCTCTCTCTCTCTCTGACAGGCTCTTACTCTGCAGCCCTAGATGGCTTGGAGCTCGATCTTGTACCCCCAGGCTAGCCTTAACTCACAGAGATCCACCAGACAGTGGTGCTGTATGCCTTTACTCTCAGTATTACAGAGAAAAAAGCAGGCAGATTTCTGTGAGTTTGAGGCCAGCCTGGTCTACAGAGCAAGTTCCAGAGCTACACAAAGAAACCCTATCTCAAAAAAACAAAACAACAACAAAACCCTCACAGAGATGTGACTGGTGTTGCTTCTTGAGTGCTGGCATTAAAGACATGGCCACCACATCCAGCTGGACTTTGAATCAGGTTGTCCTTGCTGCTATTGCTCATTTATTTGTCTCGGTCTCTGTGTAGCTCTGGCTATCTTAGAACTCACAGCTGGACTCGACTGGCAGAGGTCCACCTGCCTATGCCTTCTGAGATTAAAGGCATGGCCACCATGCTCTGCTGGCCACTCCAGGTCTCTGTCTGAGGTCACCTCCTCTCATGGTCTTAGGTCTGTCTTTCATGCTGGTAGAAATATAAAGGGGCAAGGGGCTGGCTGAGTGGTCACCTCTGCGGTACATTCACAGCCAACCCTGGAAGATCCCTTCCAAGCCAGGAATTCATGTGTTGTCTTGGGCTCTTCCATGAGGCTGCTGCCAGCTGTGGAGTAGTCTCCAACACCTTCACCCTGCAGTCTTCAGAGAGCTCACAGCTCTTCTAGGTGGCATTGGCATAATGAGGCTCTCAGATGCAGTGTAAACTGAAAAGAGCAATGATAAAGGGCATAGTAGGTTGAGTGCTAGCGAAGGGGCTGACCTGTGACATGGACACCCAGGAACCACTTGGACACAATGGGAGGCAGCCTTACAGCTGTCCTTGTCACCATGGTAAATGACCCCAAGACAAGAACTTGGAGGAGACGGGGTTAACTTTGGTTCACAATTTCAGATGGATACAATCCCCTGCAAGGTAGGGAGACAGGATCACAGGAGCAGAAGCCTGGGCCAATCACATCCCCAGCCAGGAAGCTGAGAGCTACCCAACCCCAGCAGCCTACCTTCTCTAAAAGGGTCCAGCTTGAAAAAGTTCCACAACCTACCCAAAGAGCGCCACCAGCTGGCCACCAA
This sequence comes from Mus musculus, assembly GCF_000001635.26. Classification (NCBI taxonomy): domain Eukaryota; kingdom Metazoa; phylum Chordata; class Mammalia; order Rodentia; family Muridae; genus Mus; species Mus musculus. The sequence goes on from NC_000074.6 coordinate 84,621,312, forward strand.
GTGTGCAAACATCTGGGAGTCATTCCACCCTCACACCACAACAGAGAACACCCAACAACCATGCATGATAAACCATCGGACTGTGGCTGGAGAGAGCGCCCAGCCTTTAGGGCACTGGCTGCTCTTCCAGAGACTAGGTTTCAATTCCCAGCAACCACGTACTGACTCACAACTTCTGTAGCCCCAGTCCCAGGGGATCTAGTGCTTTCTTCTGGCCTCTGTGTGGACAGACATACATACATGCAAAATACCTATACACGGGGCTGGTGAGATGGCTCAGTGGGTAAGAGCACCCGACTGCTCTTCCGAAGGTCCGAAGTTCAAATCCCAGCAACCACATGGTGGCTCACAACCATCCATAATGAGATCTGATGACCTCTTCTGGTGCGTCTGAAGACAGCTACAGTGTACTTACATATAATTTAAAAAAATAACAAAAACAAAAACATACACATAAAATTTAAAACAAACAAAATATAATAAATGCCAAGGCTTTATCGGGTAATCAAAATGACATTAAATCAAGTGTCACGGAGGAGGTGAGTGATGTGGCCAGACAGAACTGAACACAGCACAGGATAATTTGGGCTGTTGATCTGCAGCATTCCAACTCTCCCCAGTCCTGTTCATCTGTAACTCTCCAGCACAAGTTTGACATTTTCAGGAAACTTCCGTTCATAGGGGACACACTCCAACCTACTCCATACCATAGCCGGCCACATAATCCAAGTGAAGTCAGACTGGCAGCTTAGCCTGAGACTCTGACAGGATCCCTCCCAAGTGGATGTGGACTGTGAAGGAGAGGAGATCCAGAGAAGGCAGGAGGCAGATGAGGGCACAGAAAGGAAGCAGGCACTGGAGAGGAGCCGTCAGACTTTCTGAGACAAAGAGCCGGAGCTGAGAGATCCTAAGTGCTGTTATCCTAGTCCCTTGGCAAGCTGAGGCAGGAAAATCACAAGTTCAAGATTAGCCTAGGCTACAGAGTAGCCTTGTCCAGCTTGGTATCTCTTAAAATAAGACAACTAGGGCGGGGGTGGGGGGAAGAGGGAGATGGCTCAGCTGTTAAGAGCACTGACTGCTCTTCCAGAGGTCCTGAGTTTAATTCCCATCAAACACATGGTGGCTCACGACCATCTGTAATGGGATCCGATGCCCTCTTCTGGTGTGTCAGGGATGGTGTTAGTCACATACAATAAATAAATAAACAAATATTTAAGAGGCGGGGAGGGAGAACTGGGGTATAGTTCAGTGATGGAGAGCTTCCAGCATGTTCCAGACCCTCAGTCCCATCCCTAAAACAGCAAAAAAAATGAAAATCTTTCCCCTGGACACCAAGCCCAAGGTCCCTTCCATCACTGCAGGAGACTTAGAAAAGGTGACTAAGGAGGAAGATAGACTCTGGGGCAGAGTATGCACCTTAAAAATCACACAAAACAGAGTAGCCAGGCAGGTATGCTGTCTCAGTACTTAAGAGGCTGAGACAGGAAGATCATGGTTCAAGGCCAGCCTGGACTAGAGGGGGGGGGGAAACTATCAGGAGGAGAAAAAGAGACCAGGACTACAGGAGTAGCAAGAGGAGTCACAAGACTAGGAAAAAAGCCCCTCCCTTGCCTGGCACCCTGAGGGCTGTAGATCACAGGGCAAGTCTTACTTGGTAGGCATCTAGTTGTGGGTCACTGTTTAGGACCCAGGTGCCCCACTCCATCATTGCTGCCTGGCTCAGCCCATGGGAGCAGAAGCCAGTGTTTGTTTTTTATCGTCAATTGAGGACGGCCACACCCTACAGACTCAAACTGCCCACTCCCCTGGCATTACTCTGAGCCTTGGCTTTCGCCTCTGTGAACTTTGGGGGATTTCTTTTTTAATCAAGAGCTGTGCCACATACAAAATACAAGTTTCGTGACTTAAAAACACAAGCATTGTGGCAGGGGAGATTGAATAAAAAGCATTTTCCCTGCCAGGGTAAGGACCTGAAAATCGCAAGCAGGCAGACTCGCATGCACACATGGGCGTGCACACATGAGTGTGCACACACAACCTACAGCATTACTGCATGTGCCTGGAACTCCTGTGTTTTAACGCCTTTAATCCCAGCCCTCGGGAGGCAAAGGCAGGCGGATTTCTGAGTTCGTGGCCAGCCTGGTCTACAGAGTGAGTTCCAGGACAGCCAGGGCTACATAGAGAAACCCTGTCTCGAAAAAAACAAAACAAAACAAAACAAAACAACTCCTGTATTTTAGGTTCAGAGAGAGGCCCTCTCTCCAGACAGTAAAACAGGGAGCAAGTAGATAGGGGCACCTGCTCCAGCCTCTGCATGTGATATGGGGGCCACACATGTGCACAGAGGACATACCACACAGAAATACACAAAGCCCTAAGGCTGACGACCTGAGTTTGATCCCATGGGAAAAAAAGGATGGGCTTCCACAGGTTTTCTCTGACATCCATAAAAGCCACACATACACACACACACACACACACACACACACACACACACACACACACACACACACACACACACACACACACACACACACACACACACACACACACACACACATACACACACACACATACACACACACACACACACACACACTCACACAATAAATAAATGTAATCAATTTGATTGAGGTTCAGCCTATATTAAATAAAACATATTTTTAAAAAAATTTTAGGCTGAGCATTAGTAGCACACACCTTTAATTCCAGCTCTTGGGAGGCAGAAGCTGGCAGATCTCTATGAGTTCAAGGCCAGCCTAGTCTGTAGAGTGAGTTCCAGCCAAAGCTACACAGAAAAATTCTGTCTTGAAAGAAATTTTTTTTTTCAGCACAGGCAGGTTACATGGACCTATGTTTAGTGTCCCACAAGGCCAAAGTCAAGGTCAACCATGCAGGCTCTTTTCTGAAGACTCCAGGGGAGAATCTGTTCCCAGCCCTGTCTGCACATGAGCATTGCTTGGTTCTGCCACAATGGCACTGAAGATGAGAAGGGCAGTCTGGGAGATGTGGGCCTGTGAATCCTAGGCCATCTGTGGCTCCATGATAACCCTGTCAAAACACAAAAACAAACAAACAAAAACAACGTTAGAGTGCCAAGAGCAATGGCTCAGCAGTTAAGAGCACTTGCTGCTCTTGTGGAAGACCCAGGTTTGGGTCAAACTTGTAACTCCAGTTCCAGAGGATCTCACACCATCTTCTGGCTTCCATGAGCACCAGAAATTTACATGGTGCACATGCATACAAGCAGACAAACAAATAATCTACACAAAATATAAATAAATAAAACCGTTCTTTAAAAAGAAAAGTGAGGAAGGAGCAGTGGCCCAGGCCTCTGGTGTCCTCGTTTGGGAGGTTAAGGCAGGTGGATCTCTGAATTTCAGGCCAGCCAGGGCTACATAGCAAGATCTTCTTTAAAACATAAAAATAAAGCCAGGTGCATGCCTTTAATCCCAGCACTTCACTTCGGAGGCAAAGGAAGGATCTTTGTGAGTTCGAGGCCAGCCTGGTCCACAGAGTGAGTTCCAGCACAGCCAGGGCTACACAGAGAAATCCTGTCTCACGAAACCAAAAAAAAATAAAATAAAATGTAAAGAGATGGTAGGTCCCTAGGTATGCCTCTTGAGATGTGAGAGGCAGCCACACATCTTTAAAGGAAGAGCAGTCATTGCAGAGATAACAGCTTGTTCAAGGGGCCTGAGGCAGGGTCATGTGTATCTAAGGAACTACACAGAGGTCAGCATGACTGAACCATCATAGGGGGAGGAAGAGAGAAGGCACCAGGAGCTGGAGAACAACTTAGTCAGTAAAGTGACTGTGGGCCAAGCCTAAGGACTGGAGTTCAAATCCTCAGCACCTGTATAGAAACTGTCTGTGCACATCTGTAAACACAGCTCTGGAAAAGAGACAAGTGGATCCTTAGGGCTCACACTACAGCCAGTCTAGACAAATCGATGAGCTCTGGGCTCATTGAGAGACCCTGTCCCAGAAAGTGAGGAGATGGATCAGTGGGCAAAGGGGCTGTCACCAGGTCTGATGATCAGAGTCCAGCCTCCCCAAGCCATATAGTGAAAAAGAGCAAACCAGCTCTGGTCATCAGGCATGTGCCACCTGCCCCTCCTGGGTAGATCAGGCTGGCCTCAGACTTAGAGATTCACCTGCCTCTGCCTCGAAAGCACTGGCACTGAAGGTGTGAACCACCATTCCCGACAATTTTTATTTGTTTATTTGATATATATATGGCTGTTTTGTATGGGTGTATGTCTATGCATCATGTGTGTGCTTGATGCCTGCAGATGCTGGAAGAGGGGGCAAGTCCCTTGTGTTCCTGGAGCTTGAGTTACGGATAGTTGTAGTCTTGAGAACAGAACTTGGGTCTTTGGCAAAAGTAGTGTGTCTGTCTTTGTGACCATGGAGCCTTCCCCCCAGACCTTAACTAGCTTTCTCTCTCTTTTTTTTTTTGTTTGTTTATTATATGTAAGTACACTGTAGCTGTCTTCAGACACTCCAGAAGAGGGCATCAGATTTCATTACGGATGGTTGTGAGCCACCATGTGGTTGTTGGGATTTGAACTCAGGACCTTTGGAAGAGCAGTCGGCGCTCTTAACCGCTGAGCCATCTCACCAGCCCAACTTTCTCTCTTTTTTATTAATTGTATATATATATGTGTCTTTTGTTTGCATGTATGTGGACCATCTGCATATAGAGGTCAGAAGAGGATGCCAGCTCCCCTAGGCCTGGAATTACAGATAGTTGTGAGCTGCCGTGTGGGTGCAGGAGTTGAAACCAGGTCCTCTGCAAGAGCACCAAGAGTACTTGACCACTGAGCCAGCTTGCCGCCCAGTCCTTAGCTAGCTTCCTTGTAGTCTCGGACCACCTGCCCAGGGGATCCATCTGCCCTCAGTGGTTTGAGACCTTTTTCATAGTTGACAGTTAAAATAAATCCCCACAGACATGCCCCAGGCCAGTCATCATTGGTAATCCCTCAGCTGAGACTCACTCTTCATGGGATTCTAGCTAGACTGTATCAAATTGACAAAGTTAACCAGGACACTAAAGAAGAGATACACCACTGAGCCACACCATCAAGCCTGCAGTGTCTGGAACTCAGTCCTGCTCCATAGGTGGATGGAGGTGGAGGCAAGGGACCACACAGGTGCAGTCATGATGAAGAAGGCTGTCACTGTAACAGTCCCAAGGTTTCCATGGCTCAAACCAAAATGGGTCATTTCCCTGTTGTCTGCCTCCTATTTGTGAATTGGGGCTGTGTTGATCAGAGCCCCTTAAAGACAGGCCTGAGGAAGCTAGGTGCCAGGGCACGCAGTGGTGAGACCAGAACTGGAAATGCTGAGACCAAAGGATAGTGAGTTCCAGGCCAGCCTGGCTGTTTAGTGACACCCTGCCTCAAAACCCTAAAGAGAAGATAAGCTTGGAAAAGGCTCACTGGCCCTCCTGTCCCCAACCTTTGGGTGACAAAGTGAAAGGAACATGGTGCGTCCCCATACTGTTATGAATCAAGTGGCAGGTCCCTGTGCTCACGTTTCAGTCTTGAAGGACCACATCATGATCCTGTCATTCCAACCTGAGCCCCAGTGACTCCCATGGCTAGGATGAAGGACTAGAGACCTGCTATAACAAAGGTCACATTTCATGGCAGGGGAACTAGGGTGGAGATGGCTGGCAGCCTCTGTCACTGAATTTCTTGTCTGAGTTCCATTGTTAGTGACATACCCCAAACTGGATATGATTTAACAAAGTCCCAGACCATGAGGCACACCCATCCACTCATGACAGCACAGAGTGCATATGGGGGCAGAGGGAGCCTGCTGGTCCCTTCTTTCTTTTTAAAGCTACGAGGATCTAATCACAGAGATGCTATCACAGTTAGACCTACTCATGCCCCTGCCTCTCAACACTACTTTAAATACAACAATATGAAGTAACCAGTACCCCCGGAGCTCGTGTCTCTAGCTGCATATGTATCAGAAGATGGCCTAGTCGACCGTCAGTGGAAAGAGAGGCCCATAGGTCGTGCAAACTTTATATGCCTCAGTACAGGGGAACGCCAGGGCCAAGAAGTGGGAGTGGGTGGGTAGGGGAGTTGGGGGGAGGGTATGGGGGACTTTTGGGATTGCATTGGAAATGTAAATGAGGAAAATAGCTAATTAAAAAAAATATCCCCCTTCCTTTTTCTGATACTGGCATTAGAACCCAAGGCCGTACATGCTAGGCAAGTATCTGATTTTTAGTTTGTATTTATTTATTTTGGGTGCTGGAGAAGGAAGCCAGGGATCTGTGTATGTAAATCAAACACTTTACCTACTGAGCTGCATCCCCAGCCCTTCCTTTTGAGACAGGCTCTCACTAAGGCCAACTTTGAACTCATTTGTAATTCTGTAATTCATTCATTTCCCACGCCCTCTCCCTCTCCTCCCTCCTTCTCTCTCTCTCTCTCTGTGTGTGTGTGTGTGTGTGTGTGTGTGTGTGTGTGTGTGTGTGTGTGTGTATGTGTTATGTATGTGCTGTATATAAACATGAACATCCAGGTATACTCACCCATGAGTGAATGTGCCAAGACCAGAGAAAAGATGTCAGGTATCCTGCCCTGTTGCTTGCCCTCTTGCTCATGTTTGAACTGTGATTTGGGAAGTCCAAGCATGTAAGACCACATGCACTCACCAAAGGGGCCTGGGCAGCAGGGGCATCCAGCCACATCTCAGGACCTCTGCCCTCCAGTGCTGATATCCAGCCATGCACAGCTCTCTCCATGGCCCTCTTGCACGCACAGCACATTCTCCTGCCAACTAAGCCATCTCCTTAGCCTCAGGCCTGAACATTCAATCTCCCTGCCCCAGCCTCCCTAGTGCTGTAAACAAGAGGTTAACAACAGTAAGTTTTGTTTTTACAGTTTTTGTGTAGTGGAGGCTGGCCTAGAACTTCTGACCCTCCTGCTTCCATCTCCTGGTGCTGAGTTTATAGGTGTGTGCCAACGTGCCCAGCTCTGTCTATTCCAATAACAGCTGGTGTGTGGCTCAGCAGTGGAGGACTTTTCTAGCATGCATTAGTCCTGAATTCAGGTCCCAGCACACCAAATGAATGAATAAATAAATAAATAAGAAGATAAAAATTTTAAATCAGTGGCTGGGGCACCTGCAGGAGGCCAGGCAAAGCTGTTAACTTGAATCCGACACCTGGATCCCATGTCCATGTGGTGGAAAGAGAAAACTCACTCCTCAAGTGACCTCTGCCTTCCACATGTCCACACACATGCACACACACATGCACAAGCACACAAATAAATGTTATTTTAAAAGTTTACAAAAGGGAAAAAAGACCAGGGGCTGACAGACAGCTCAGTCGGTAAGGTGCTTGCCGTACATTGAGGGGTCCTTCTTTCAGCCCACTAGATCTGCACGTGGCATTGAATAGTTAGAGACGAATAAATCTCTGAGGCCCAGTTTCCAGCCACCCTAGCCTAGTTCGTGAATTTAAGGCCAGTGAGAAATCCTCTTTCAACAAACAAGGTAGATGGAATGACAGCCAAATCTCACCTCTGACCTCCACATGAAGGCACACAAGTAAACATGCACATTCATACACACACACACACACACACACGCACACTATATATATATATATATATATATATATATATATATATATATATATATATATATAGTGTGTGTGTGTATACATACATATTTTTTTCTTTAAAAAAAAAACTACCTACAATAGGGCCATTTGTTACAATGATGGAGTATACTACAACCTGACTGATACATTTCCTGGTTCCAACTATCAGCTGCCTCAAACATGGAACAAGGGTGCCATTTTAGACATTATTGGTGTGGTTCAGTGGTGTAGCTCTTGCCTAGTATATAGTATATGCAGGGTCCTGGGTTCTATCCCCAGCACCCAAAGTAACCCCCTCTCAAAACTCTGATGCGTTGCAACCCATTCATGGATTTGACCTCCACCCTGAGTCAAGAGAACAAAGCCACAACACTGTTGCAGGAATGGCCTGGAGGTGCTGTCCCAAAGCAGGGCACATATACACTGCCTGGATTAGCAAACAGCCAGGTGGGGCAAATGCTGTGACTGTCATCCTGATGTTTTTCACTGATGGGGAAACTGAGGCAGTGGGGCCAACCCTAGGAATGCAGTTGGAAATGGATCCTGGCCCTTGTAATGTCTCTAACCAGGCCTGTGGGGCCTGGCAGTGGCCCCACAGTGGCACCACCCCCAGGTCACCTCTGTAAGGCGCTCACCCCCATCTCTCTCCACGTTGCAGGTGGAGCTGACAAGCAGCAGATGGATGCAGAGCTTCGCAAGGAGATGATGGCCATTTGGCCCAACCTGTCTCAGAAGACCCTGGATCTGCTGGTCACACCTCACAAGTGTAAGAACAAACCCAGGGAGGGGCAGGCAGGCAGAGCCTCGGGGAGCTGGGGGGGGGGAGGCGGAGCCTCGGGGAGGAGGCAAAGCTAGGTGAGAGCTTCCCTGTCTTCCACAGCCACGGACCTGACAGTGGGTAAGATCTACGCAGCCATGATGATCATGGAGTATTACCGGCAGAGCAAGGCCAAGAAACTGCAGGCCATGCGAGAGGAGCAGGTACTCCCATTGCTGGGGGTGCCCGGAATGGGGTCTGGGGTCGGTCTGTCTTTGTGGGAACCAGTTGGAATAAGAAGTGTGGTGAGGCTGGGCCATTGCAGAAACACATACCTCCTAATGTTCAGTCACCAACAGGTGCTGGGCATCTGCCTGTGGCAGTCACTGTTTCATCTGCCTGGGGCAATCACTGGTTCAGACCCTGGCCTGGGTGCCTGCCCTGAAGTGGCTTACATCCCAGCTGGGGAGATGCTAACAGCCTCAGATGACTAAGACAGTTTCACAGTGGCAAATTGTGCCGCTATGGAGAAAGCAGAGCCAACTATAGAGAGCAATAGAGCCAGGATGTATAGTGTGATATGGACGGTCAAGGTCACCCTCCCTGAGGAGGTGAGAACTGAACAAAGAGCTGAGGTGAAAGGGGAAGGGACTGGAGACATGACTCAGCAGTTCGAACAAGTGCCTGGGTTCAGTTCCCTGCACCTGCACCTGCACCTAGTGCCTCACGACTGCCTGTAACTCCAGTTCCAGGGGATCTGAGTCCCCCTTCTGGCCTCTGTGGTCACCTGATCATGTGTGGCACACACATACACCACACAGGCCTACTACACACATACACATAAAATAGTAAGATAAATACTTTTGCCGGGTGGTGGTGGCCTGCACCTTTAATCCCAGCACTCAGGAGGCAGAGGCAGGCAGATTTCTGAGTTCGAGGCCAGCCTGGTCTACAGAGTGAGTTCCAGGATAGCCAGGGCTACACAAAGAAACCCTGTCTCGAAGAACCCAAAAAAAAAAAAAAAAAAAAAAAAAAGATAAATACTTTTGTAAAGTGAACTGGAGACCAGGTATCATGGTGCACACCTTTAACTTAGAAGGCCAAGAAAGACAGATCTCTATGAGTTTGAGGTCAGCCTGTTCTACAGACCACATAGGGAGCTCTAGGCCAAACCAAGTATAGTATAGTAAGAATCTGGAGGGGAGAGAGGGGGCGGGGGGGGGGGGAGGAAGGAGGAGGAGGAGAAGGAGGAGGAGAGCTACCTCAGCAGTTAAGAGCACCAGATAAATGCTCTTACAGAGGATCCCTGTTCAGTTCCCAGCACCCACATAGTGACCTACAGCTGTCTGTGACCCCAGTTTCTGGGGTCCTCAGGCATCAGGCACATATACGTACATGCAGGCAGAAGACTCATACACATAATAAAACATTTTAAAAAAGAAAAGATCAAGCATGGTGGCACATTGCCTTTGATCCCAACACTGGGGAGGGAGGGCAGAGGCAAGCAGATCCCTAGTGAGTTCAAGCTCAACCAGATGGAAAGAAAGAAATGGAGGAGTTTGCTGGGCAATGGTGGTGCCCACCTTTAATCCCAGCATTCGGGAGGCAGAGGCAGGTGGATTTCTGAGTTTGAGGCCAGCCTGGTCTACAAAATGAGTTCCAGGACAGCCAGGGCTACACAGAGAAACCCTGTCTCAAAAAACCGAAAAAAAAAAAAAAGGAAAGGAAAGAAAAAAAGAAATGGAGGAGTTAATATCCAGGGGAAAACATTTCTTGTGTGACAAAACTTATCCTGAAAAGACATGATACTCACCCCTGATATGATAGGTTTTCCACCTTAGAACAAAGTACAGATACCACCAAAGTCCAACGTGGTGAACCATGAGTTTTATTTGGATTACTTAAGAAGCAGAAATGACTCAAAGACAGTGCATCACCAAAACTAACCCCAGCATAGGTGACAGTTCACAAAAGCTGGTAAACCGGAGCATATTGCACAGCCTGTATGCAGCTCAGTAGGTTGGAGAGGGTCCTTCCCAAGTGACTCAGTTGGTCTAAACTGAGGCAGTTCTGCTAGACTCTGTTTTTCTAGCAGCTGTCTTAACACAGGATCTTCAGAGCAGCTTGATTCCTCTGAGTGAGACTCTCAGCAGTCTTTACTGCTTACTCGGGCAAGGAGGGGCTAGGTGAATCTGCTCAGTTTCAGGGACTTCCTTCAGCTACTTAGAGTTGTTTACCTTGTGCCTTAAAGAATTTCCCTGCAGGAAGGAATATTTCAATCTGAAAAGAATCTGTTACACAACAGCATTCCAGGCAGAGAGAACAGCCTTACAAAGGCCCTGAGGCTGGACCTCAGTGATGAGTTTAGGAAGTCCTGAAGAGGTCAAGGTCACAGAACACATTAATGCCTAGCAGTGGTGGTGCACGCCTTTAATCCCAGTACTTGGGAGGCAGAGGCAGGCGGATTTCTGAGTTCGAGGCCAGCCTGGTCTACAAAGTGAGTTCCAGGACAGCCAGGGCTATACAGAGAAACCCTGTCTCGAAAAACCAAGAAAGAAAAAAAAAAAAAAAAAAAAACCAGAACACAGTAAATAGAAAAGTGGGAGGAGATAAGAGCAGGGAATGTACAGGGCTAAACCCTGACCCTGGAGACTGCAGGTGGGGCGGAACTCCAACTTTTATTCCAAATGACCTGGGAGCAGAAGAGGGGTCTTATGTATAGGAAGGATAGTCTACTGGACACCCTCTGGTGGCTGGCTGTGCATGGGAAAATGGCACAGAGAGGTTTCTGTACTGATTAAAGGTGTGGGATGTGGAAGCTGAATATTGGTAAAGGATAGGTGATAAATGGTTTAGTTCTGAATAAATTTGGCTGTAAGATTTATATATATATAAATATATGTATATATAAATATATGCATATATGTATATGTATATATGAGAATGACTATACACACACATACATATATATCTTGATTGCCTGGGTCTCCAGCATGAACTTTGTAGATGACAACATTGTGTTCCAATGTCAAAAGCTGGATAGGGTCTCAAGAAATAGTTCAGTGGGTAAAGTTTCTTATCTTTGAATGAAACCTGAGTTCCATTCTCCGTCACGTGTACACAAAACATGTGTGGCACAGAAAATAAATAAATTTAAAGTAAAAGCTACAAATTTTTTTTTTTTAATTTGGGCACTCAGGAAGCAGAGGCAGGCAGACCTCTGTGAGTTCCAGGACAGCCTGTTCTACACAGGGAGTTCCAGAGCAGCCAGGACTACATGGAGAGTCCTCAAAAGAACAAACAAAAACTGAGTAAATTAGCAGACAGAGCAGACCCACCTGTGTGTAAGTGAGGGAAGAAGGACTTGTGAGGTTGAGGGTGTGGTAGCATACGTTCCTAAAACAAGGTCCTGGGCTCAGCTCCCAGCACACAGGCTCGGCCTCAGCTTCCAGTGGGTGATCGCTCTGTCCAGCCCTCCGTGCACACTGCTTTCTTATCTTCCTAGAACCGGACACCACTCATGTTCCAGCGCATGGAGCCTCCATCACCAACACAGGAGGGAGGACCCAGCCAGAATGCCCTTCCCTCCACTCAGCTGGACCCAGGAGGAGGCCTGTGAGTATCCAGATGAACAATTGTGGACAGGTGACAGGCCCCAGGTTCCAAAGCCCAGAGGATGCACACCCTTTCTGGCCTCTGGCCTCTGTGCAGGATGGCTCACGAAGGCGGCATGAAGGAGAGCCCGTCCTGGGTGACCCAGCGGGCCCAAGAGATGTTCCAGAAGACTGGCACCTGGAGCCCAGAGCGAGGGCCACCCATCGACATGCCTAACAGCCAGCCCAACTCCCAGGTGCTGCTTCCCCCTACCGCAGGCTGGGTGGTTCAGGCAGAAAGGGTTCTCCCATACAGAGGCTCCAGACTCACCCTACCCCACCCTCTGCCTGACAGTCTGTGGAGATGCGAGAAATGGGTACTGATGGCTACTCAGACAGCGAACACTACCTCCCCATGGAAGGCCAGACCAGGGCCGCCTCCATGCCCCGCCTCCCAGCAGAGAACCAGGTGAGAGCTTGCAGGATTCTGGGCTGCCCCACACAAGTTACTGAGGATCTTATACCTCTCCCTTGGGGACCCCAGCCTGGGTGGGACCATCTGTAGCTTCGTGGGTGGGTTAGGGTGGAGACCACCCTTTCCTGACTCCTTCAGAGCCTGGTCCTCCTAACCGCTCTCTGACAAAAGCCAGAGAGAGATGGAGCACCTTGAGGCACATGGTAGTCAGTGCCAAATGGCTTCTGTCTGCCCTATTTGAGAGCACAAAGGGGCGGAGTGGGCTCGGAAGGGGTGGGTCCAGCTCTGGTGAGAGATGCCTTTGGGAATGCCTGCTTCAGCAGCATGAGGCGTCTCACACACCCAGGAGGCTGAGGAAAGAGGAATTCCAGGGCAGCTTAGGCTATAGACCTGGATCACCTCTCAAACAAGCAACACGACTTACATCTATAATCCTGCCACTTGGAAAGTGGAAACAGGAAGATTGGGAGTTCACAGTCAGACACTGCTCTATAGCTAGTTCGAGGCCAGCCTCTCACTGTGTGAGATCCTGACTCAAAACAAAACTAAAGAATCCTGACTAGTAGCTAGAGAAGTGGCTCACTGGGTAAGAGCATGCGCTGCTCTTGCAGAAGACCTGACTGAATTCCAGCACATGCCGGTTCACAGCCTCCTGTAACCAGAGCTCCAGGGACCCAGTGCCCTCTCCTCGCCTTCTCAAGCACCTACACACAGGTGCACAAACTCACACACATGTACACAAATAATAAACTAATTAAAAAAAAAAAAGAAAACTAGAATCCTAACTCCACAGCTGGAGAGTGGAGCTCATGGTATCCCCCTGCTTAGCATGGGCGGACCTGGTGCACTTCACACACATACCACTTACATGCAATACATACATACATGCACATGCATCCGTGTGTTCCCAGTGTTAACAGGCATGTCCGTGTGCACGCACATGGCCTGCTGCCTTCAGGAATAGAGCATGTCTGAAGAATCACAAAGCAGAGTCTGGGTGTTCCTGGGATGGCTGTCACATGTCTGGGAGGGTTGGGGGGTTGGGTGTGTACATGGTATGTGTGTCTCAGTGTGGCTGCTTCTCTTAGCTACTCCAGCCCCTTATAGGGAAGGCAAGATCCCCATGGGGACAGAGAAACAAGCATGCCTGGCTACTGCGCAATCGCAATGCAATCGGGAATGGGGATAAAGCCCAGGCTGCTACTGAGGACAAGAAGAAAGGGCAGGAGGAGGGGGGCAGCGGGAGGGGGCAGGCATGTCTGGCTGGGGCAGCTTGCCCTGCATTATGTAGCAGATTCGCTGTGTCTGGCTGGGTCATCATGGCCCAAGGGCCTGGCCTCTGGCTGTTGTGACCTTGGGGTGCATGTAGCTGCCCCATCCCTTCTGTCAGGCCTGGCCTGCTGGTCCCAAAACAGAGATGAGCCAAGCTGGGCTGAAGGCCACCTGGAAGCTTTGAGCTGAAGCTGGGGCGAGGCGGGGGAGGGGTGCTGGGCCGCAGTGCATCGCATGAAATGGGCCAGGAGCCTGTGGCCTTGCTGTCCCATCTGTCAGTCTCGTGTCTCTGCCATCTGTCTGTCTCCTGTCTCTTCTGTGCCTGTTGTGGGGGACAGCCAGCGGGGTCCTGGAGCACCCCCTCATCCGACACCACTGACACCGAGTTTTAACCTCTCTACCCTCCACCTCCTGCATGGACCACCCACTCACCATCCTTTCTGCCTTTTATATTTATTTCCTTCTTTCTGTTTTTTCTGTGTGCGCCATCCTGTGGGGCTGGGACAGAGGAGAAGGGGCCGGCCACGTGGAAATGACCTCAGTGTATGTACCGCGCCCGGCCAGCTCGGCTCCAGCCCCTCTCCCTCCCTGCCCTGTCTGTGACAGCTCCCACCATCTCCCACTACCCTCCACCCTACCCTTTCGTTCCAGATCCCACCCTAGCCCCACCTTGTGTGTTGGAGGAGCCCCTTCCTTGTGTGTTGTGTCCTGTGTGTGCAAGGGGCCACACGGCACCCCACATCGTCTTCAGAGCCTCCAAGAGGCCGACCTGCCCACCCTGCCCATTTCTTGCGGGTCTGTTCCTCCAGTTCAACCAGTGACCACTGGCCTACTGCCTCAGGTCCCTTAGCTCCTGCCTTGGGCTGGGTCCTGCACATCAGAGTTGGAGCAGGCCTGGTCCAGTTGGCCCTGTCTTCCTTCTTCTGCCTGCTACAGAGAGACCTGAAGACTGTCCATGGCAGAGCAAGAGCAAGGATTCTGGGACAGTAAATGCAGACTCAGAATGGTCTCCAGCACCTCCACTGCTAGGGCAGGCCAAGCTGGGCCTGAGGGATAGGGACCAGAGGTGGGGATGGGCGTGAGGGGCAAGAGAGTTGGGCCAAGGAGAAGCAGGGCTCCCAGGTCTGCACTCTGCAAACTGAGTATGCTTCTTGTCAGTCAGCCAGCCTGAACACCAGGGCCTCCTGGAGAGCAGGGCGAGGGGTTAGCCAGGGCCTTCTGGCCAAAGTCCAGCACATACCCTAAGAAGCCACAACATTCCTGTCACTGGACTCAAGTATCCGTAGGGCTCCACCCCTGCAGCCAGCAAGCCAGACACTCAAACCCACCACTGCACCTCTGGACATAATCCCTGGATGCTCACACACTCTGATTCTGTCACCAGTCAGCCAGGTGGGCTGCAGGGCTGGAAGGAGCAGGCCATGAAAATGCTGGCCATTAACTCTGCCCACGCCTGTGCCCCTCCCCCAGACCATCTCTGATACCAGCCCCATGAAGCGCTCAGCCTCTGTGCTGGGACCCAAAGCCCGGCGACTGGATGACTACTCACTAGAGCGGGTACCGCCTGAGGAGAACCAACGGTACCACCAACGTCGCCGGGACCGTGGCCACCGCACCTCTGAGCGCTCTCTGGGCCGATACACTGATGTGGACACAGGTAGGCTACCACAGGACCCAGAACAGATCCATAAAGAAATAGAAGGAGGGGGAGGGGGATGCCAAAAAAGGGAGAAGCTGGGAGAGAGAGGGTTAGGACCTGGAGTTGGAGGCCAACCAGGATACATAGTAAGACCCAGATTCAAAAAGAAAGGAGCTGGGCATGGTGACGCACGCACTCAGGAGGCAGAGTTAGGGGGATCTCTGAGTTCAAGGGCAGCCCAGTCTATGGAGCAAGTTCCAGGAAAGCTGGAGCTACACAGAGAAACCCTGTCTTGAAAAAAAGGGGGGGCTGGAGAGATGGCTCATCAAGTTAAGAGCACTGGATATTCTCCCACAGGTCCTGAGTTCAAGTCTCAGCAACCACATGGGAGCTCACAACCATCAGTAATGGGATTCAATGCCCTCTCTGGAATGCACCATACATACACACAGATACATACAGACCACTCATAAATACATAAAAATTAAAAGAAAAACCAGGAAGAGAGGAAGGGAAGAAGGGAGGGAAGCAAGCAGGTTGGGTGCAAGTGGGTGATGTCTCTGGGGCCTGACTTAGGATCACCAGCTCCATGGACAAAGCCAGCTATGGCAGTGCATATCTGAGAAAGCAGAAACAGGTGGGTCCCTGACCTAGCTCACAGGCTAACTAGCCTAAGCCCCTCAGTGACTTCCAGGCTAGTGTGAGGAGCTGTCTTTGAACAAAATAAGGTAGAGCCTGGAAAGGCTCAAAAGGTAGGGCAAGCACCACCTAAGCAGAGGACCTGAGTTTGTAAGAGCCACAGACGGTGGAGTAATGCACATCTGTGATCCCAGCCCAGGCGAGATGGGAGATGGGGACAGGAGAGTCCCCAGTAGCCCTGGGACCAGGTAGCATGGCAGATAAAGCAGGTAACAAGAGACCCTGTCTCAAACAAGGTAAAAGATACGTGTCAACACCCGATAGTCCCAAACCCCATATGCACCTTGTGACATTTGCACCCACACTCATGTACCCACATCATACACACCAAAAATAAGTAAACAAAAGACTTACTTAGTTTGAGACAAGATCTCACTAAGTGCTCCTTGGCCTGGAACTCACAGAGGTTCTCCTGCCTTTAGCTCTGGAATGCTAGAATTAAAGGCAAGCCTCGGCTGTTGATTTGGTTAGGGATTTTTGTTGGTTGTCCCCCACCCCCACCCCCCACCCCCAGACAGGGTTTTTCTGTGTAGCCCTGGCTGTCCTGGAACTCACTCTGTAGACCAGGCTGGCCTCAAACTCAGAGGATCTGCCTGCCTTTGCTTCCCTAGTGCTGGGATTTAAGGTGTGTGGCACCATGGCCAGCTGTGTTTTAATTTTTTTTAATTCGTGTGCTAGTTCGAGTGCATGATGAATGCAGGTGGCCCCAGAGCCAGAAGAGGGTGTTGGATCTCCTGGGCCTAGAGCAGTTGAGCTGCCAGACATGTGTGCAGGAAATTGAATTTAGGTCCTCTGCAAGTGTAGCACACCCTCTTAACCCCTGAGCCATGACTGCAACCCCCTTTCTGCAATTAAAGCAAAAGTAAGGCGAGCAGTTCCCAAGGTTAACTAACGTACAAAGTCTTAAGTTGGTCGTATTCAACACTAAGAAAAGGGATGGACCAAGCAAGATAGCTTAGCCTGTAAAGGCATTTGCTGCCAAGCCCGACGACTTGAGTTTGATTCCTGGAACCCATGAGGTGGAAGGTCACACTTTCAGATGATGCCACGAGGGATGGGGTGGGGGGTGCTCTAGCTGAAAAGAAATGTAAAAATAAAGAGGTGGAGGTGTGACTAGGAAGGAAACCAGGGGCTGCTGCCTGGGGACACTCCAGGCCCTACCTCTCCAAACTTCCCCCTTCTCTCTGTGGCCCCTTCTTCCTCCCTCACCATCGTCTCCACTCCCCACTCAGGTTTGGGGACAGATCTGAGCATGACCACCCAATCGGGTGACCTGCCCTCCAAAGATCGGGACCAGGACCGGGGCCGACCCAAGGACCGGAAGCATCGGCCACACCACCACCACCACCACCATCATCATCATCCCCCGGCCCCCGACCGGGATCGCTACGCACAGGAGCGGCCGGACACCGGCCGGGCGCGGGCCCGGGAGCAGCGCTGGTCCCGCTCGCCCAGCGAAGGTCGGGAGCACACGACACACAGACAGGTGCGTGTGGCAGGCCCAGACTGACCAGAAGGGGGTGGGGGGGGGAGAGTGGGGCCGCAGTGGGTGGGATGGGTGGGGGCGGGCCTGGGAGGCGCCCGGGGCGGGGCGCGGGTAGCCCGCCACTCTTGCTTTTCCCCTTGGCCCGGCTTCCCTGCGACTCGTGTCCTGCGGACGCCTGTGAGTGACTTCGGAAACTTACGAAGCTCGTTTCTCGTTTCTCTCCTCACTGTTGTGTTGGTTTGCCCGTCCCCCCTCCCCGCCTCTCCGTCCCGCCGCCCGCCCGCCCGCCCTTCCGTCTGTGTGTCCCCGTGTGCTCCTGGTTGGTCCGTGGTATCTTTGCTTTTGATTTCCTTTGTTTCGATTTTCGTGTAGGGCAGTAGTTCCGTCAGTGGAAGCCCAGCCCCCTCTACGTCCGGCACCAGCACGCCGCGGCGCGGCCGCCGCCAGCTCCCCCAGACCCCCTGCACCCCGCGGCCGCTTGTGTCCTACTCGCCCGCTCCGCGCAGGCCTGCGGCGCGCAGGATGGCGGGTCCCGCAGCGCCCCCTGGCGGCTCGCCGCGGGGTTGCCGCCGTGCGCCGCGCTGGCCTGCGCATGCGCCTGAGGGCCCGCGGCCGCGCGGTGCCGACTACACCGAGCCCGACAGCCCGCGCGAGCCGCCAGGGGGCGCGCACGATCCCGCGCCGCGGTCGCCCAGGACTCCGCGCGCCGCGGGCTGCGCGTCACCGCGCCACGGCCGCAGGCTGCCCAATGGTTACTACGCGGGGCACGGCGCGCCGCGGCCGCGCACAGCCCGCAGGGGCGCGCACGACGCGTACAGCGAGAGCGAGGACGACTGGTGCTAAGCCGCCCCGCCCCCCGCAGCGCCCGTAAAGTGCGGGCGCACTGCAAATGATAAACAATAACGTTTTTAAAAAAGAAAACCCGGGAGAAAAACAAAAATAGCTTCTATTGATGAGTTTTATCATCTCGATTGAATCTTTCGTTTTCCCGGTGAATGAAACCGAGGTGGCTGCAAGCCGGAAGGACGGCTGCACGCCCCACACACTTCTCAGACCCACGGGAGTGCTTGCGGGCCACGCCAAACTTATTACTGCCTGCAGAGATCAACTACAAGAAAACAACACTAACAGTTTTTAAAAGGACAAAAAAAAATTGAGAAAAGTTTTTTTTCTGATATTTGGTCCTGCTTGAAATAACAAAAGAAAAAAGAAAAAATTACCACCATCACTGATTCCCTTGCTTCTTTTTTTCCTTTATCTTTTTAAAAATTTTTTTTCCTTTTTTTCCTATCTTGTTTGAAAAACGTGGGCTTGGGACTGTGAAATATTGCATGACATTAAAAAGAACAAAAAAATAATAAAAACGAAAAAACTTGAATCCACGGACTTCTGAACTAGAGTGGTCTTTGTCCCTTGACCAAGATGCCTTGCAAGTTACTCTTGGGAAACAGAGGGAAGGCAGTTTGTTAGCTCCCAGAGGAACAGCGCTGGGGCATCGCTCTGAAACAGAGCCCACGGCCCTGTGTTCACAGTGCAGGGCACCTGTGGCTCCTTGAAAGGATACTTTCACAGGGCAGGGCTCTTCAGTTCAATTCACCTCAGCCCTGGAGAAATTCGGAGGGTGGGGGGGGGGGTCAAACATCTGAACAGTGTGAAAGGGTGACGGGGTCTCGTCAAAGCATGAGTGCTGTCATGATTGTTTTTTAGAGATTTATTGTTTATGTCTATGTGGCTTTTGGCATATGTGAAAGTGCCTTCTGAAGCCAGAAGAGGGTGTCAGATCCCTGAGCCCTCTAACCTGGCTACTGGAAACTGAGTCCAGGTCCTTTGAAAGGGCAGACTATGTTCTTAATTTCTGAGCCACCTCTCCAGCCTCTCCCCCCCCCCCGCCCCCACTCCCAGTCCCCAGTGCTGTCCTCCGTCTTCACCAGGACTCTTACACAGGGATGGCCCCCTCACCCTACCTCGTCCAGCATAATTGTCTACATACCTGCTGCAACCAACAAGTTAGCCACACCCAGTGCAGGTTCTAAGAGCCCAGCCCCTCAGTCTCCCAGGTCTTTACCTCCCACTTTGCCTGTTTGGAAAATACTCTGTGAATATGGTCTGTATCTATAAAACCAAAGTAAGATTAGGTGAGAGGAAAGGCCAGGTGCCCCTTTCAAGTTAAAGATCAGTTCTCTGGCCTGATAGGACAACCTCTGGTTGTATATGCCTGGAGTGTGTATGGTATATGTGCATGTGCGTATCTATAGGGGTGCATGCATATGAATTGTGTGAAAGGGGCTGGTGAGATGGCTCAGTGGGTAAGAGCACCCGACTGTTCTTCCAAAGGTCCGGAGTTCAAATCCCAGCAACCACATGGTGGCTCACAACCATCAGTAACAAGATCTGACGCCCTCTTCTGGAGTGTCTGAAGACAGCTACAGTGTACTTACATATAATCAATAAATAAAAAAAATAATAATAAAAAAAGAATTGTGTGAAGGCCACACAGGTTGATAACTACCTGTCTTCTTTTATTGTTAGCCACCTCTTGTGGTTTGTGAAAAAGAGCCTATGTAGCCTTGGCTGTACTGGAACTCACAATGTAGACCAGGCTGACTTCCAATTCAGAGACTGCCTCTGCCTCTGCCTCCCCAGTGCTGGGGGTCAAACTGTCATTAGACTGAGGGGTTGTCATTACCACCCAGCCGTGACATCATATTTTCCAAATGTCACTGGCTTTGTAACCTTTAGTTTGTGATTTAACCTGTGCCCCTATTTCTATTCAGTAAAATGGAAATAATAGAATGAGACACAGTGTGTTTTTTCTTTTTTATGATGTACAAAGTATGGGACCTCTGTGTTCTGATAAAGCTTTTTTTTTTTTTTTTTTTTTTTTTTTTTTTTTTTTTAATGAAAGCAGGCAGCTAGTGTGGGAGGGCTGTTGATATGGCTCAACAGATAGAGCTCTGGCTGCTCTTGCAGAGGATACGGGTTCCATTCCCAGCACCCACACAGTAGTTCACAGCCTTCTCCAAGTCCAGTCCCCTCTTCTGGCCTGTGAAGGCACTGTATGCTTGTGATACACAGAAATACAAGCACACACACATACACAATACATTTTTTAAAAAATAAGTAAGTAAGGAGCTGGAGAGATGGCTCAGAGGTTAAGAGCACTGGCTGCTCTTCCAGAGGTCCTGAGTTCAATTCCCAGCAGCCACATGTTGGTTCACACACATCTGTAATGGGATCTAATGCCCTCTTCTGGCCTGCAGGCAGAACACTGCATACAAAATAAATTTTTTTTTAAAAAAATAGTAAGTAAATGTAGGTCAAGAACCTGGGCTGATGCAACATGTTCATGATCTTAGCTACTCAAAGGCTGGAGTAGGGAGATCCTTTAAATTTAGAAATTCAAGAGTTTGAGGCCAGCCTAGTCTAGAGAGTGAGTTCCAGGACAGCCAGGGCTACTCAGAGAAGCCCTTGTCTTGAAAAGACAACAATCAGAGTGCATTAAATGTGGTCCATAGCTGCAGGGCTGTGCTGAAAGCTGCCCTCCCTCAGAAGCAAAGAAAGAAGCCAGCGGCCACTACACCACGTCCTCGTTACCTTTTCATCCTTCCTGGGAGACAGGCAGCTGCTCAGTTCTGTAAATGAGAACTCGGAAAGGAGCCTCGGTGTGGCTGCACTCCTCTCGCCGAGCAAAGCCTTCCTGCCTGCTCTGAACCATAGCCCGAACATGCTTGCAGTTGCTACAGACGCCTTGGACCTCCCAAGCAGACAGAGGGCCAACCCTGAAACGGCAGGATGAAGCTGGCAGACGGAACTGCCTTGTCACACTGGGCCCTCCAAACTGCATGTGCATGTCTGCAGTTGAGGCGGTCCAGAGGTACCTCTCTTTAAAGACACCAGGCCAGCAACACCATGTTTTGGCTGCCAGCTACAGTTTGGCCTCCCCAGGACCTGGATGTCTACAGAGTGGAGGTGTGTATGACACTGGGTCACCCAGGCTCCTGCTCTTATCCACCTGTCCCACATCACACAGCTGTACTTTGGCCCGGAAATACACCTGCCTGAGATTCTCCCTCCTTCCTCCTAGACTGCATAGTCACAGTGCATCCCCTAACTGGAAGCCTGAGATATCCCCACATCCAGAGCCAGAGTCTATTCCTGCCTCCCAGATCTCTTCCTTTGCCCCCGTGTCTGAGATTTTCTGCTATCCTCTGTTCCAGCCCAATGCCAATAGGCTCCATGGACGGCTCAGGAGAGCCAGCACACGGACAGACAGACACCTGGGGTTCCTGGAGGCATGAAGAGGACAAACAGGAAAGTTGACATTTAATGAGGACAGGACACCTGTTGCACAAGAATGTGCTTAATGTCATTGAACCGTCCTAACAATGATTAAAATGTTCACATCCTTTCACATGTGTTTATTTACAGATGTGTGTGTTGATGTTCCCATGCTAGAACAGGTATGTGAAAGTCAAAGGACACCTCATGGGAGTCAGTTTTCTCCTCCCGAGGATGTCCAATGGATTCAGCTCAGGCTGTCAGTCTTAGTGGCAAGGGTCTCTACTCTACTCCATCTTGTCCACTCCTAAAATTAGCCAATTTTATGAGATGAAGTTTTATTGTTTGGGCTTGGGTTTAGCAGTGAGAACTGAATCAAGAGCCTCCATGTTAAACAAGTATCGCACCCCTCCCCGTAGCACCCCTCCCCATGGGCCTTCAGCTGTCAATCTCCTTGCCACTTCCTAAACAGCCAAGGTTACAGACACCAGCAGACAGCTGTGAGGTATGATTTAAAGCATAACAAAAAGTTCACTAAAGGTAGGTGTAGGGGCACATTCTTGTCATCTCAATACTTGAGAAGGAAGAAGAAGGAAGAATTCAAGGTCATTCTTGGCTACACAGCAAGTTTGAGGCCAGCCTGGACTACATGAGAACCTGTCAAAAAAAAAAAAAAAAAAAAAAAAAAAGCAGACCTGGGCACGACTGACGATACGTTACACCTTTAATCTCAGTACTCAAGAGGCAGAGGCGGGCAGATCTCTTTTATTTGGAGGCCAGCCTGGTCTCCAAAGCAAGTTCCAGGACAGCCAGAGCCACATCTCAGAAAACAAAATTAAATACAAACAAACAATAAAACCTTACTGGGGGTCTAACTATAATGATGCATGCCTGTAATCCTAGCCCGTGGGAAGTTTAGAAAGGAGGATAATCCCTGCGAAGTTACTCAGGGATGCCCACCAACACATTGGGTAAGCACACTCTGTCCTGGACTACATGCAAGAGTAAGAGTTGGAAGAGTCTCAGACTCAAAGCCAAGGTCACTTAGTGAAGCTGTTTCAAAGGTAGAAGAAATGGGGTGGATGAGATATAAAGACAAAATTTGCCACCGAGCCTGGTGACCTGAGTTCAAACCCCAGGAACTCATGGTAAACAGTGAAACTGACCCCTGTCCTCTGGCCTCCAGATGTGCCCATACACATACACACAATAAACAGGTTTTTAAAATATGGTTATAGGGGCTGGTGAGATGGCTCAGTGGGTAAGAGCACCCGACTGCTCTTCCAAAGGTCTGGAGTTCAAATCCCAGCAACCACATGGTGGCTCACAACCATCCTAACGAGAGATCTGATGCCCTCTTCTGGAGTGTCTGAAGACAGCTACAGTGTACTTACATATAATAAATAAATAAATCTTTAAAAAAATATATGGTTATAAAGAAGACACATGGGGACTGGATAGATGGCTCGGTAGTTAATAGCTCATGCAGAGAATCTGGGTTCAGTTTCTAGCACTTACATGGTGGCTCACAGATGCCTATAAAATCCAGGTTTGTTTGGTTTTTTTCGGAGGGGGGGGCGGGGGGGAGCTGGGAGGTGGGGAGGAGTCTGATGCCCTCTTCTGGCCTTCTTGGGCACCAGACTCCCCACAGGTGCAGAGACATACATGCAGACAAAACACACATACACATTAAATAATTAATATAATTAATGTTTTAAAAAGGTGTGGGGAGGTAAATTGACACAGTCTGTAATCTCAGCACTAGAAAGGCAGAGACGAGGCTAACCTCCTTCACAAAGTGTCTCAATAATAAATACAAAATTATGGATTTTATGTAGTCCTCATAAGACAAGAGTGTGCAAACAAAATAATGCATTCCAAAGTCTGGCCAACCTGAGGTGGAGCTCAGCCCATGGTTGAGGTCCTGGGTGCTGCGGGACTCGAGCAACAGGAATGGAGACTGGGCACACTGGTGCCCTGTGGTGATCACTACTGCGCAGCTGCAGAGGGGGGCCAGTGTGAGGACCCAAGTGGGCTAGCGTGAGGACCCCACTGAAAGACTGGTGCCCACCCAGACAACTCAGCTACAGCAGAGACTGTGCGGGAGGGTCCCCAGGTCATGGCTGGCCTGGCCAAAATAGCTAGACCATTGGCTCAGGAAGAGAAAAGCGCTAGGCGTGGGGCGCCTGGAAAGGAAAAAGACTTGGGAAGGAGCCGGGTCAAAGAGGGAGAAGATAAGAGCAGAAAAGCAAATCGGGCTGAGAATGCGGTGGTGCCGTGGTCTGCTTTTCCAAAGCCTGGGCTTCAGTTCTCAGCATCTAATAATGAACAGGATACAGGTCGGTACCCCAGTGACCCCACCTTTGACTTTCTAACAAGCCTGAGGCCAACCTAGGCCTGGCCTAGATAGATGAGATCCTGTCTCTAAAATAATAATGATGATGATGATGTGTCAGGCAGCAAAGAAACTGGGAACAAGGCTCACTCAGTGCCCTAAACCTCTCCAGCCCAGGCTCTGGGCTTCCTTTCCCCCAGGTCTTCTCTTATAGAAACCAGTCATTTCAGCCATATGCTTTCTTGGCCTCTTGGTCCTCCGCTCCTCTCTTGGTCAGTTTGCTCTCTCTCCTCTCTCTTTCTTTTTCTTCTCTGTTAGCTCTTCTTCCCTCTCATGCTCTCTCCACCCCTGGCCCAGTCTGGACCCTTCTAGATGCCTCTGGGCTGTTCTCTCTCTCATATCTACAATAACACCCTTCTCCATCATCCCTGGGAATGGCCAGGGCCCCATTTTCATTCAATAAATAAATCTGTCTTGGCAATCTCTTCCCACGATGCTTGGAAAACACTATGGCTTTGTTGTCATCACATGGTGGGTGGGTAAAACACTGCCCGCCACTCTACCCCAACCTCTGGAGACATTTTTGGTTGCCGTAGTAGGGGAAGAAGATCCACCTGCCTCTGTCTCCAGGTTCTGGGATTAAATGTGTGTGCCGCAACCACCCAGTGTCAAGATTTTATACTATGGCCCAGGCTGGCCTTCAGAGTGCATCCTCCTGTCCTGGTGCTGGATTCACAAGGGAATTACCCACAAAAGTCAGCACACATCACAAGCACAAGGCAGAGGTAACTGTGTGCAAATATATAATCCCATAATTTGGAAAGTAGAAACAGAGGGATCTGGAACTCAAAGTCTTCTTGCATTCATGGTAATTTGAAGGCCATCTTGCCTGCATGAAAACCTGACTCCCCCAGCTAAAACAAAGTCAGGCAGGGTATCTCACCTAATAGGGTAATTCTAGCACTAGGAATTCAGAAGCAAGGGGATCACTTAGAATAGAGAACAAGCCAACCTACATGACCAGACCTTGTCTCAAAACAAACCAGCGACCAGATTTAAAACCGCATGCCTTTAATCCCAGCACACGGGAGAAGAGGCAGGCAGTGATTTGTATCCAGGTTGGTCTACAGCGTGAGTTCAGGACAGCCAGGCCTATGTAGAGAGAATGCCATGTCAAAAACAAAAACAAAACAAGGGATAGAGAGATCGTTTGGTGGGTAAGAGCACTTGTTTAGGGGCTGGAGACATGTCTCTGAGGTCAAGAATGCTGGCTGCCCTTCCACAGGACCTGGGTTCAATTCTCAATACCTACTCATAACTGCATGTAACTCTAGTTTCAAAGGATCTGACACGTTCACACAAGCATACATGCAAGCAAAATACCAGTGCCACATAAAATACAAATAAATTATTTAATACGAAAAAAACAAAGGGCCCTTGTTGTCTCTGCAGAAGACCTGGGTTCAGTTCCAGGACCCACAGTGTAGCAACCAACCGGCTGTAACTCTAATTTCACATCCCTCTTTTGGCCTCCGAGAGTACTGCAGGCACACAGTCCACATATGTGCAGGCAAAAACCCGCATATATAATAATAAATTAATCTTTAAAGCAAACTGAATCCCTTACATTATTCTAGGCTTTCTTGTTGACATTTAGGGGAGATGGGCTCTATTTTCTGGGTCTGTCAGAAAGAGACCATCACTCCATGCACCGGACAAAACAAACCCGTGCGTGCTTCTATTCCAAAGGGCACACTACTCACAAACACGAATGGCAGGCACCCGGGACAGCAAGTGTACTTGGTTTTTATTCAAATGCCGTTGTTGACTTATGTCTGGAGGAAAACCCCAAGCACCCTAAAAGGGTAGGTCTAAAGTGATAATCTTGTCTCAGGTCACGTTGGACTGTGGACACTTTGAGCACTCACTCTTCATGAAGCTCTTAAAGGCTTTCTGTCGCCACGTAATCTCACCTCTGGCTCCCTGGGGACACGTTCCTAGCCTCCAGACGGCGCCAGTCCCTATTGGAATGCACTGGTTATGCCTCTCAAAGCCCATATTAGCATCCCTGCCCTCCACACTCACTCCTCTACCCTAGCCCCTCCCCCACGCCGTGCTGCTCCAGTTCAGCTTCCCGCCCTGCTTTTTACTCCTCCTCTCTATAACCCGCATGATTTCCAGGCCCGGCTTCTCTATTCTGGCCATGCCCAATCTGCTTCTTTTTCTCTCTGATCTGGCTTCTTCCAGATGCCGCTGGCTCTTCTCTCGCTCTTATCTATAGTAAAAAAGTAAAAACATACCCTAGTCATGGAGCAGCCAATTATCACGGTTTATTTTGCATCCTTGCTTACAGTGAATGGCATGGCGTCGTTTTTCCATTGGCTGAAGCTCAACCTCACGGTCTCTCATGATTGGCCAACTTTAAATGATGAGCCAAAGAAATTAAGGAAATCTAAGAGGAGGGAGCTTTTCAGTCACTTAACAAAAGTAAACAAAAGTTTTGCTAGTGTAGAGATTTAAATATTTGCATAAAGGTTTTACAAGGTGAAAAGAAAAGCATTTGAATTTTTTATTTATTTATCATAATTAATTTTTATTAGCATATATTAATTATGCAAAGTATGGGTTTCATTATGACAGTTTCATATACATATTTGTGATACACTTATACTCACCCTCATTATCTTCTCTTTCTCCGTTCCCCACCCCATTCCTTGTCTCTAATAGTTTATCTTCTATTCTTCTCTGTCTCTATAGTTCTCTCTTCCCTCCTTCCTCTCCCCATCTCAGTCTACATCACACATGGGAGAAAACACACACAAAATTTGTCTTTCTGAGTCTGGCAATTATTTCTCCTAAACGATCATCTTTATTTCCATCCTTTTCTTTTTATCTATTTATTTGTTTGTTTATTTATTTATTTATTATATGTAAGTACACTGTAGCTGTCTTCAGACGCACCAGAAGAGGGCATCAGATCTCATTATGGGTGGTTGTGAGCCACCATGTGGTTGCTGGGATTTGAACTCTGGACCTCCGGAAGAGCAGTCGGGTGCTCTTACCCACTGAGCCATCTCACCAGCCCCCCATCCTTTTCTTTCTTTCTTTCTTTCTTTCTTTCTTTCTTTCTTTCTTTCTTTCTTTCTTTCTTTCTTTCTTTTTTTTTTTTTTTTTGTGCAAATGTTGTAATTTCATTTTCCTTCATGGCTGAATAAACCCAAGAAAGACTTTAGACTGTGATTCTGAAAACCCCCTGGATGTGACCACGGTGAGCCATTTCATGAGATGACTGAGAAGGCGTGAGGTTTGACTTGCAGTTGCCCTACCCATCTCTTCAGTGAACCTCAGTTACATCATCTGTAGGATGGGGCTTGGAGGGGCTCATCTTCTTGGGCTGATGATAGGTATAAGGCCAATGACCTTCAAAGAACCTCAGGAAGGCTGAGGAGCTCTTAGTTCTATACTGATTTTGAGTGCTGTGTTTCTGGTTCTGAGCAGGTCTGACCGACTACTGTTTTGGGTCTAGGTGATACCCATGAAAGATTCTTCTGGCTTCTCCGTATAATGGCCATGGATTTCCGAGCATCTCCTCTGTTTTGGTTTACATTCTGTGTACCATTTTACTCTTTGTCACTCTCCTATGTTCATCCTGTGTTCTGATCGGAGTACTTCAGAGTCTTATCATGTAGACGTGCCTGGGGTCAGGGCACATCTTTGTTGAGTCTGGCTTGAGTGAGCTAGATACCTTGAAGTTACATGATAATTCAGAGGTTCAGTTCATTACCAGCATGGCAGGAAGCATGGCAGCGTGCAGGCAGACATGGTGCTGGAGAAGGTTCTACATGTGGATCAGCAGGCAGTAGGAAGGACATTTGAATTTCTTATCTGAAAAGTTTTGCGGGGCAGTGGTGGCTCACGCCTTTAATTCCAGCATTTGGGAGGCAGAGGCAGGTGAATTTCTGAGTTCGAGGCCAGCCTGATCTACAGAGTGAGTTCCAGAACAGCCAGGACTACACAGAGAAACCCATCTCAGAAAACCAAAAAAAAAAAAAAAAAAAAAGTTTTGCTGATGGCTCAATGGTTAAGAGCACTGACTGCTCTTCCAGAGGTTCTGAGTTCAATTCCCAGCAACCACATGGTGGCTCACAACCATCTGTAATAAGATCTGACGCCCTCTTCTGGTGTGTCTGAATACAGCTACAGTGTAGTCATATAAATAAAATATATAAATATTTAAAAAGAATTTTTTTTTTTTTTTTTTTTTTTTTTTTTTTTTGCTGAGCCAGGGCATGCTGGCACATGCCTTTAAGCCCAGCAGGCAGGAGGCAGAGGCAGGCAGATCTTTGTGAGTTCCAGGCCAACCTGGTCTACATAGGAAGTTCCAGAACTACCCAGAGAAGCCCTGTCTCAGAGTGAGCGGGGCCAACCTGAGTGAGGTTCCCAACAACCACACGAAGGCTCACAATCATCTGTACTCATATATACATAAAATAAATAAATCTTTAAAGAAAATAAAAAGAAGTTCAGTAAAGATGGGGAGTGGGAGAGAGAGGGAGAAGAGGAGGGAGAGGGGAGGGGGAAGAGGAGGGAGAGGGAGAAGAGGGGGAAAAGGGGAGGAGGAAGGGAGAGAGGGGAGAAAAGGGAAAGGGGAAGAGAAAAAGAGAGACAAGAGGGGTAGGGGAAGGAGATGGGAAAGGGGAAGAGGGGGAAGGGGGAGAGAGGAGGGTTAAGGGAAGGGAGGGGGAAAGGGAGAGTGGGAGAACATTCCAGAAGCTGTCTGTAAGGTCAGTCTTCCACAGTACCTTAGGACTCTGGCTACCTAGTGGCTCTGATGCCCCTCCCAGCATGTGACCCTGGAGGTTAAGAGTCCCAGGAGTCCTACCCCACCCTAGTCAGAAAGCTGCAGCTCCACAGGGGACTCATTCACTGTAATTGCAAGCTTATAGCAGTTCCTGGTACCAAGAGGCAAGGTCCAAGGGGAAAGGGTGTTCAACGACCTTCAGGTAACCTGCGGTCAGGAGGGGGCAGGCCTCCGGCAAGTGTACAGTCTCTCAGGTCTAATGGGACAAACAAATGCCTTTGGGGATGGCCTGTGTGGCAGGCCAGGGCTGGGTTGCTCCTAGACACCACTCAGGAATGAGAGGTTCTGCAGCCTCTCTATCCCTTTTGTTTTGTGAGGCCCAGGCTGACCAAGGACTCACTATGTAGTAGATCTTGAAGCCTTGGGCTGCCTGCCTATACCTCCCAAGTGTAGAAATACTGTTACAGGCCTTCCTACCATGACTCCAGGCTTTTCTTTTTTAAAAAAGATTAATTGATTTTTAGCTTTATGTGCATGGGTCGTTTGCCTCTATGAATGTCTGTGTGTGCCTGCAGAGAGCGGAAAAGAGGTCGTTTGCCTCTATGAATGTCTGTGTGTGCCTGCAGAGAGCAGAAAAGAGGTCGTTTGCCTCTATGAATGTCTGTGTGTGCCTGCAGAGAGCGGAAAAGAGGTCGTTTGCCTCTATGAATGTCTGGATCCTCTGGAACTAGAGTTACAGACAGTTGTTAGTCACCGTGGAGATGCTGGAAATCACATCTCGGCTCTTTGGAAGAGCAGTTAGTGCTTATTTATTTATTTATTTACTTATTATTATTATTACTATTACTACAACTACTTTTTTTTTCCTTTTTTCTGTTTTGTTTTTTTCTTTCTTTAATTAATTTTGTCTCTTTGTCTGCTGTCCTCAGCAGAGTCAGTTCGGTTGTACTCAGACAACACTCAACAAACAAATACCTTTGTCCTCTTTGGGCCCGTGGGCTTGTGTGTACACAAATTGGCCTCTTGGGAGTCACCCTGTGGAAACTAAGGTACTCAGGGGAGGAATCTAAGCAAGAAAGTGGAGAGTGAGAGAAAGAAGGCAGAGGCAGTCTGGAGCATCTGAGGGATTTCCTGTCCTGAGAGGACTCGGGGCAACCACATCAGCCTGCAGAGGAGCTGGCAGCCAGTGCCCTGTCCATACCACACACACAGAGGACAGAAAGAAGTGTGCTGAGCTAGTACTTACTCCCCATGTGCCTGTGAAATGGGGCTAATGTGGTGGTTCCAGCCTGAAATTGCAGCAACTGGGGGGTGGGGGGGCTGCTATGGTAAAAGGAATGTTGGAATTTAAGGCCTGGGCACCTGTGAGAGACCCAGTCTCAAAAAAAACAGAAAGAAGGCTGGGCGGTGGTGGCACACACCTTTAATCCCAGCACTTGTTAGGCAGAGGCAGGCAGATTTCTAAGTTCAAGTCCAGCCTGGTCTATAGAGTGAGTTCCAGGACAGCCAGGGCTACACAGAGAAACCCTGTCTCAAAAAAACCAAAAATAGAGTTGGTGAGATGGCTCAGTGGGTAAGAGCACCCGACTGCTCTTCCGGAGGTCCGGAGTTCAAATCCCAGCAACCACATGGTGGCTCACAACCATCTGTAACAAGATCTGATGCCCTCTTCTGGAGTGTCTGAAGACAGCTACAGTGAACTTACATATAATAAATAAATAAATCTTTAAAAAAAGAAAAAAACCAAAAATAAATAAATAAATAAATAAATGAAAAGAAAAACAGAAATGTTTCTCTGGTCACTGACCTCCAGTGTATTGTATTTTGTTATTTTTGTTTTTGTTGTTAGTGGCTGTTGTTTAACTTTTTTTTTTTTTTTTACCATTTTATCATATTGTGTAAATGTTTTGCCTGTATGCATGTTTGTGTACCATGTTTTTTTTTTAAAAAAGATTAATTTATTTTATGTATATGAGTGCTTTATCTACATGCATACCTGTCATGCCAGAAGAGGGCATTAGATCCCATTATGCATGGTTGAGAGCCACCATGTGGTTGCTGGGAATTGAACTCAGGACCTCTGGAAGAGCAGCCAGCACTCTTAACTGCTGAGTCATCTTCCCAGACCCCGGGTCCCAGGCCCCATGTACCATATTCTTGACTGGTGCCCTCAGACTCAGAAGAGGATATTGAATCCCCTGGAACTGGAGTTTCCTGGTCAATCGAGAGTGTTTCCTATTGGACCCTTCTCTACAAGAGTAACAAATAATCTAAGCCACTGAGACATCTCTCCTGCTGATTTTTTTTTTTTTTTTTTGAAACAGGGTTTCTCTGTGTAGTCCTGGCTGTCCTGGAACTCGCTCTGTAGACCAGGCTGACCTCGAACTCAGAAATCTGCCTGCCTCTGCCTCCCAAGTGCTGGGATTAAAGGCGTGCGCCACCACGCCCGGCCTGATTTTTTTTTTTTTTAAGATTTATTTATTTATTATATGTAAGTACACTGTAGCTGTCTTCAGACACACCAGAAGAGGGCATCAGATCTCATTATGGATGGTTGTGAGCCACCATGTGGTTGCAGGGATTTGAACTCAGGACCTTTGGAAGAGCAGTCAGTGCTCTTAACCGCCGAGCCATCTCTCCAGCCCCCTGATTTTTTTTTTAAAGATTTATTTATCGCTATATGTAAATTCACTGTAGCTGTCTTCAGACTCACCAGAAGAGGTCGTCAGATCTCATTATAGATGGTTTTGAGCCACCATATGGTTGCTGGGAATTGAACTCAGGAAGAGCAGTCAGGTCTCTTAACCGCTGAGCCATCTCTCCAGCCCGTTTTGTTTTGTTTTGTTTTAAACAGGTCTCCTTTATGTAGCTGTGAAAAGGCCAGTTTAGGAAATTTGGGAAGGTCATAAAACACTTGCCCCTCCAGAAGGAAGAGGCTAATTAACATTTCTCAGACCACCGGGTGGAACTGACCTGCGGGTGGGGACACATTCCTCAGGACCGACTGCTGCCCTCCTTCAGACAAGGGAAGTCCTTGTCACCTCATTCCCTAAAGACCAATCAGTTTAAAGGGTGCACTGTTCCGCCAATCATACTGTGCCTAGTTGCTGATGCTCCATTCCGCCCCTGGAAACCATATAAAAACTCGCTGTACGGGTGCTGGGGATTGCCTTCTCCTTGAGTCTGGGACAACCCCAGTGCACTGGAACAATAAATTCCTCTTGCTGTTTGCATGGCTCTCTGCTCCACTTGGCCACTCTGGGGGTTCCTGGTAAGCTAAGGCTCCACGGAGTCTTACAGCTGGTACTACTAGACTGGAACTTGCTCTATAGATGACAACAGTTTTGCTTGCCTGCCTCTGCCTCAGAAATACTGGGATTAAAGTGTTGGTATCTCTTGTGGCTGGCTAATGGTAGAGAGATTTCTCCCCCAGCACTGGGAAAAGAGAGAAGGAAAGAACAGTGTTTTCTGAGAGATAGATTGTTGTTGACAAGATCTCATCCTGTAGCTGTTAGAAATATTATTACAGTCCTCTCTCAGTATGAGGGTGATTAGATTTCGTTGTAGTTGCAGATAAGCAGGTGCTGCTACAGCCCCTCGCTCCTCCAGCTGGCAGCTGCTTGTCTCAGGACTCAGAGTCAGAAAATTACAGGGGATATATGCTCATGACTGAACCCTAAATTGTTCACTGGATGAGGCTTTGTGTCCTAGTCAGTGAGATGGATAGAAGGGGACAGGAATTTCTGGACACCAGACTATATTTATTTTACAGGCGTTTAAGTCAAGATCTCACTATGTAGCATTGACTGGATTGGAACTGGCTCTGAAGATCAGGCTGGCCTAAAATTTAGAGATTCACCTGTCTCTGTCTCCTGAGTGGCACCACTGTGCCTCAATAAATAGAATTTTATCATTTATTTATTTATTTCTTTTTTTTTAAAGATTTATTTATTATTATATGTAAGTACACTGAAGCTGTCTTCAGACACTCCAGAAGAGGGAGTCGGATCTCATTACGGATGGCTGTGAGCCACCATGTGGTTGCTGGGATTTGAACTCTGGACCTTCGGAAGAGCAGTCGGGTGCTCTTACCCACTGAGCCATCTCACCAGCCCCTTACTTATTTATTTATTCATGTATTTATTTATTCATGTATGTATTTATTTATTTTTTGGTTTTTCGAGACAGGTTTTCTCTGTATAGCCCTGGCTGTCCTGGAACTCACTTTGTAGACCAGGCTGGCCTCGAACTCAGAAATCCACCTCCCTCTGCCTCCCGAGTGCTGGATTAAAGGCGTGTGCCACCATGCCCGGCTATTTATTTATTTTTGAGACAAGGTCTCTATTATGCAGTTCTGGCTGATCTGGAACTTGCTATGTAGACCAGACTGGTCTTAAACTCATAGAGATCTACTGTGCTGGGATTTTCAAATCATATGCCTATATGTGTCTGTGGGTAGGTTTTTGCAGGCTGTGTAGGTAACCTCGGGGCCCAGAAGAGGGCGACAGACAGATCCCCCTGGAGCTAGAGTTACAGACCGTTTTGGGCTAGCAAGTGACCCCAGCGCATGCCCTCTAGGAGAGCATCTGATGTCCCTCCCCAAGCCATCTTTGGAATCCCTGCTGGCCTTTTGTTCATAAACTGTCTTGGTTTCTCTCTCTAACCTGTGTACTTGGACCTGGGACACAAGAACCTAGATACTTGCCCTTCATGTAGCCTGCAACACTGAGCTTGTATGGATGTGTCACCACTGGGCTTGATGTGTCGTCACCCCTGCCGGCTAAAGTAATAAGGACCAGAACAGCCCCATCAGGCACGTCTCTTTTCCCCTGCCTCAAATTTTCCTGTACTTAATCCTAAAATTTGCTGGGCCTGGTGGCTCATGTCTATAATCTCAGATAAATTTAGGGTTCTAGGTAATTAAATCCCTTCTCCACATGTGGTCACTGTGCAAAGCACCCAGAGACTAGAGAAGTAGAGTGCCCTCCTCTATCACTCTGGCCTTGTTTTCTTGCAACAGTATCACAAGAACTTGAAGCTAGGCTGGCTACCAGTCAGCCCCAGAGATCATCCTGCCTTTTTTTTTTCCCCAGATATACCCTGTTTTTTACATTGTGCTGGGATTTGAACTCATATCAGTATGCTTGCACACTAAGCACGATGGACCGTCTCTAAACCCCTACTCATTAGTTTAATTGGCATATTGAGACAGGTGGCTGAGCCTGGCCTTTTGCAAATAAAAGGTCCCGATTTTTTGCACTAAAACTCAGGCTACAAATCCAGCCCTGTGCATGCACTTGCGTGATTTGCATTCCTGCTCCAAGCTAGGAAGGCAATCCAGTTAACCCAGGACACCTTTGTCCTGAACACTTTCACAAACTAAATATGGAAGAGCACCCTCCACTCCCCAAAGAGGCCAGGGCTTGGAGGGGCTCCCCAAGGGTTAACAGGATACAACTGGCGCCCCACTGGCCAGCCACAGAGGTCTTATTGTTCTCCAGTCTGTCCCCTCCCCCTCTTCCTGGAAGACCCTCCCAGGAGCCCCTTCAAAGGGGCCCGGCGCTCTCTCTAGTCCAACCCTTGGGGAGGGCAAACAGGAAAAGGAAACTCGGCAGCCTGGAGTGGGCTTGGGGAGGCGGGGATGGGGCTTGGGGGGGGGGGGCATGGCTGTCACTTCAGGGTCCTAGGGAGCTGATGAGTTGGAGGAGCACTCTCTCAGTTCCCATCTGGAAGCCAGAAGGTTTTGGTCTGTGGCTTTCAGGTACCTGGGAGAACCTGTCTTCCTTCCCCCACCATACATTTGTGGGTCCGAAAGCTTCGCGCATCCTCTTCGGTCTGACTTCAGATCTTTGCTTCAGACATTTGGAAGCCTTTTCAAATCTGCTGACTCGGTGGGGTGGTCTGGGCTCGTGGGTGGGCTCAGGAAAAGAACTGCGAGCGTCTCTGGGAGCCCCCCAGAGACCCGCAGGGCTAGGGCGAGCAGCTGGCGGCCAGATGTGAGTGGACAGACTGGGGTGGAAATTAATTGGTGCCAGTTGGGTGGCGGCGGGCTGGAAAGGCAGGGCCCTGGGGGAGGGGTCGCCAAGTGCCCAGATTCTTAGCCGGGAGGAGGGGTGACTTTGAGGCCCACAGGCCAGGAAACTGAAGGCTGTAGGGAAAAGGGGGTGCAGGAAGGGGCCGTGAACTGAGAAGTAGGCTCCTGGAAGGACCTGGCAGAAGCAGGACATATGTGGCTTTTGCTTCTCTGTTTACGATTTTAAGGAGACCCAAGCTCAGCTTAACAGGCAACTGGGTAAACTCTAAGAGGGAGTGTGGAAGCAGCCTTCCTCAGAGTCAGACGAGACATTCTGGAATTATCCAGATACAGGCAGAAGCGTTAGCAGACTTCAAAGCAACGTGAGGCATCTGAGCCTCACGCTCCTGCAAGCTAGTGCATTCCACCTTTGGCTGCCCAGGGCCTCCAGGTCCTTCTTCCCGCGCTGCAACAGAGCCCACTCTCGGGACCTTGTGGCGTGCTGGCAAGTGGGGAATCCCCGGGCCGTCGCGGAGGCAGAAGCCAGGAGTTCCCAGAAGAAGCAAGTTACTGCACGCAGGAGCGAAGTCTGCAGGTCCCACCCTGACTCTGATTGACGTAATCGGGCCCCCTAGACTTGGTCGGCTAGGCTAGTGAGCTCCGGAACTCCGCCTCTGACTCGTTTCCTCGCCGAGTCAAGTCCTGGCTCCACCCTGCGAACTGCTAAGCCAGGTTCTGCAGTCTCCCTGCCTCAGGGCAGTGCCAGAGTCCAAGAGCCCTGGAAACCGGTCTGGACACTTCCTGCTTCAGACTAGTCATGGCCTGTGGCCTGCCCCTCCCAGGGAAGCTGACCTGGATGCTACCTGTCCATTGAGACGTGTAGGGGTGGGGGAGCTATGTCTGTTCCTTGGTATATTGCATGTAGACCCTCCTAGGGCCTCAATTTACTCCTTTCTTAAGAAAAAAAAAAAAAAAAAAGAACAGTAACAGATGGGCAGTGGTGGCACATGCCTTTAGCCCCTGCACTTGGGAGGCAGAGACAGGTTACATAGACCTTGTCTCAGAAACAAAACAAACAAACTTCTAGGAGCTGGGAGAGATAAGAGTGCAGCTTTTACTGCTACTGATAAGGACAAGTGTTTGCCTTACATTTTATTTCACTTCAGGGGATCTGATGTCTCTTCTGACTTGAGAACTCTGGCAAGTGCACAGTGCACATGTATACTCTTAGGCACATATATACACATGAAACAATAATAACTGAAATGAATGTCAGACTCTTGTGTGGTGATTGCTTACCACTAATCCTAGCTAACTAGGAAAGCTGAGGCAGAAGGAACCAGGGTTCAGGGCCTGTTTATGCTACATGGTGGTTCAGAGTCACCCTGGACAATTTAGTAAGCCAAGATCTCAAAAAAGTAAAATAAAATAAGGTGTCTGGAGGTGTACTTTGAATGTGGGGAGTCCTGGGTTCTATCCGTGGCATCTCAATGAACTGAGAGGGGGCCGAACATGTCAAAGGATAAAGGGCTTACCTAGTATGCATGGTCTTGGTCACAGGAGCTGGCATTCCTTCTCTGCTCCGCCCAACTGTTACCTAGCAACAGCCAGGTAGGCCTGGCTTGCTATAAAAGGGATTGGTTGTCCTCTCCCTCTCTGACTCTCTACCCCTTTTCTCTCTCCCCCCTCTCTCCACGTGTTTCTGGAGAATACCTCTGTCTCTCTCTGTCTCTCTCCTCTGTCCCCTCTCTTTCCTACCTCTATTCCCTTCTTAACCCTGCTTCCCATGCCCCTAAAGCTAGTACCCTGGTGGGGGAATGGGATGACTTAGCATGGGCCCACTGAGGCACCCCCTCCCACCACACCATACCGTGCTCTACAAAACATAGCCTTAACTTTATAAAACACATCACTTAGGAAGCGGAGGCAGTGAGAAAGAAGAAAAGAAGTTGAATTTCATCCTCAGCTACATAGTGAATTTGAGGCCACGCTGGGCCACATGACACCATACTTCAAATACAAAACAAAAGGACTTCAGAATTGAGAGCAGTAGCCAACTTAAAAGCTGCCAAGGTTGCCTGATTTCTGTGAGGTCAAGGCCAGCTTGATCTATATAGGAATTCCATGTCAGCTGGAGCTACACAGTGAGGTCTTTTTTTCCAAAAAAAAAAAAAAAAAAAAAAACAATTGCCACAAGAAAAACACCAAACAAATTAGAGTGGCCCGTGTCTTTAATCCCAGAAGTCAAAAGGTATAGTCATACTGATCTCTGTGACTTAATAGCTTGAGACCTGATTTCCAAAAACAAAACACAACAGCAAGCACCCAAGAAAACCAAAAGGACAAATCCTTTTTTTTTCCGAGACAGGGTTTCTCTGTGTATCCTTGGCTGTCCTGGAACTCACTCTGTAGACTAGGCTGGCTTCGAACTCCTACCTCTGCCTAACTTGTGAAGCAGGCGGATTTCTAAGTTCAAGGCCAGCATGGTCTACAGAGTGAGTTCCAGGACAGCTAGGGCTGCACAGAGAGAAACCCTATCTCAAAAAAATCAAAACAAACAAACAAAAGGATTTAAAAGCAGACATTTATACAGACACTTGAACACTCATGCCTGTAGCACATTCTCAATCAATATTTAGGTCGCAGTAGAGATGACCTAAATATTCACCAGCAGGTAGATGGGTAATGAATGTGGACCTTATACATAAGAGTACTATGAAGATACAGGAGAAGTAAGTGATTCTTTCATGTACTACAGCATTGATGAACCTGGCAGACATGATTCAGACAGGAAGAAGCCTGACATAAGCCAGTTACATGGTGAGTGCTTCCATTCTCTTGAGCTGTCTACAACAGGCAAGACACAAAGTAGACTCTCGGTGGCTGAAGGCTGGGGAGAGGAAGGAAAGAGTGTTATCTGGGTTAGGAGACTTTGAAACAGTAATGGTAGTGATTCTATCCATTTAGAATTGCACAATTTGGATTTGAGTGGAGATGGGTCAGTCAACAGTGTTTGCATATTGGTGGGCCTGCATCCCAGTCCCATTCCTAGACAGAGCACTTTAATCAAGGGAGGCAGAAGCCCCAGCTCAGGGTCATCCATCCTAAAGTTGTAGAATAGCCTGGGGCACAGGAGACAGTATTTCCCAGTATGCACACATACACCTCCACAGTAAATACAAAGAGTCTCTATTGAAACCCAAGAGCTGATTCCAGACCTTGTATACACTGTTTTGGATTTTTTTTTTTTTTTTTTTAAGATGGAACCCGGGCTTCAGCGCCTCCCTTATCAGCACTGCTGGCTTCTGATTCAAGGCTGTTTATTGATTCAGTAATTTTTCCCAGGACGCTTTGGAAGCTAGCAGTTCTTCTCAAACTGTAAGCTTTACCCACCCATCATTCCCTCAGTAATAAGGTGTCTTCGAGGTCCCACGGAATCTAAGTTGGCTTCAAACTATAGAGTTAAGAATGATCTTAAACTTCCGGGGGGGGGGAGCGCACCACATCCACCCTATTTAATTCTGTTTAATTATGAGACAGATTCGTGTGTAGCCCGGGCTGGACTTGAATTTACTAATCCTCCTGCTTCAGCTTCTCAAGTGCTGGGAGTCCAGGCTGTGACTGTGACAGTTTTTCATGTAGCTCATCACCCCTGCGAGAATGCGTGCAGGAGCTGAAGACTTGCTTTCAGTCCTCATCCTACAGTGACTGCGGCACCGGAAGTCCTGGTATGGGTTGAACAAACCACCTCCCTGGGAAGGAAGGGCCCCACGGTTCCTGGGACAGGATGTACACCGAGGCCCCCTCCCTAGCCACCAGGGACTTCCCAGGCCTGGCCACGTTTCTGTGTCCAAGTTCCACGAGAACTCGAGCGTCTAGACAAAGTGGGCAGCGCTAGGGATCTTCCACGTTTTCAAGAAAATATCAGTTCTGGTAGAGGCTCGGCTGGGTCTCCTGGGAGTGCAGAACCCTTACTTTCTAGGAGGGAGAAGCTGGGGGCTGGGACTTTCTAGGAGCAATCCCCTCCCTCCAGCTCTCCGCCCTAGGGTCAAAAGAGGCCGGAGGAGGCGGGGACTGCTGTCGGGCGCTTTCCTTGAGCTTCCTGCACCTGCGGTTCCTTTGTCCTTAGAGCCTGGAGCTCCCTCCTACCCTCGTTCCCAGGTTATGCCTAAAGCATGTCGGAAACCAAAGTGAGAGAAATTCTCTCTGGTTGGATAACCCGCAGCTGGATGGGAAAGTAGCCTGGCTTCTTGGAGAGCCACGTGCCTCTGCTTTCCTCTTTCTGGGATTTAAAGGTGCGCAGCACCCTGCCCGATTTAAAAAACCAAAAAACATTTAGGGACTTGCTGTTTCTTGAGCTGGTCTACCCACGAAACCCCGTTGAATTAAACGTGAAACACCAGCGTTAACACTGTTAAAACCTAAGTGTTCTGAGGAAGCGGTTTATAGGTTCATTTATTTCGTTTTTTTACGAGATAGGGTTTCTTGTGTAGCCTTGGCTGTCCTGGAACTCGTTCTGTAGACCAGGATGGCCTCGAACCTTCTACTTCTGCCTCCCCAGTGATAGCATTGAGGGCTTTAGGCATTATGCTCGTCTTAGGGATATTTCATAGACAGGTAACTTAAGTTAGCACTCAATTATCTGCCTGAGCCACACTAAAGAAATCGTGTAAGGGGCTGAACGCAGGTTCAAAGTTCAGTCACCGCCACTCTACCCGTGGGGGCCCTACGCAATTCCGGTCGAGGGGGAGAAACGCCATCATTTAAAATTCCTCAGCTCTTCTTGAAACACTGCACCCAATACCCCCCTCCCCAATTGTAAACTAAGCTTTCCACACACTATTCCCCCAGAGTTTGTTAATTTCTAAGGCACTCCCAAATTACAGGGCTAGCTTAAGCAGGTAAACTTGTGGCAAAGAAATGGGGCCCGGCCTCCCTCTGGCTCCGCACCCAGTCAAACCAGTTCCGGAGGCTTAGGGAGCGGCTGACCCCTTAACCCCACCCCTCCCCCACCAGGGAAGCAAGCCAGACAAGCCGCGCGTTTTACACCGATGGTCTTTATTTTCCTAGCTGACATTGTAAAACTCCAGGTAGTTGCTAATTAAACAACCCACCGTGGGAAAAGTAAACAGACTTTCTTAAACACGCTGGTAAAAAAAAAATTTTCTTTCCTGCCCGAAGAAGCTGTGTCTACGGCAGCAACTACGACCAGCGGCCCACCCGTCCCGCGGTGGTCCACGCCAGGCGATCATCTAGGTTGACCAGTCCCGGGGTCTCCAGCCACTTCAACTCTGATCGCAGATTTGATTGGTTCAGTTCAGGCTCACCCACAGCAGCCTGTGGGGGCGAGGTGACTCAAGTCACTTCCCAGTCCCTAGGGCGGGTCCACACCCTGGCCTCCTCCCAGGCCCCACACCCACGCAAGGCAACAGGAAGCACCCGCGTCTGTCCCATGACGCAACTCTGACCGCTTGCACAAGCGTGCCCACTTGTAGGGGCCGAAACGCGAATGGTAGTGAAACGGCCTTGAAAGGGCAGCCTGGCCCCTAGAGAGTTCGACCCTGAGATTCAAGATCTAGGTGTCCCTTCTCCAAGCCAAGGAAGGGACAGTCCTTTAATAGCACCTATGGACGCACGTCTGGGAGAAGGCGCCCGCGCCCCTCGCTCCTCAGTCCTTCCCCTGGCCTCTCGGCAGCTCGGGCCGCGGCTCTTCTTCACGGCCCCCGCCGGCCTTCGCCTCGGGTGTGCGTTCTCCGCTCCGGTGGCGCCGCTCGAAAGAAGCCACCAGAGCTCTCAGAAGGCCACCACAGCTCGCACCAGCACGTTGAGCATATTGTCGGCCGGGCGGCAGGCTGGCTTGGCCTCGCACGTGGGGGGCGTCGGCGGGGGCACGGCGGGTCCACAGTTCAGGAGACTGGAGAAGCGCCTTTGGAGGA
Source organism: Mus musculus (assembly GCF_000001635.26). Classification (NCBI taxonomy): domain Eukaryota; kingdom Metazoa; phylum Chordata; class Mammalia; order Rodentia; family Muridae; genus Mus; species Mus musculus. Next base: position 84,662,229 of record NC_000074.6, read on the forward strand.
CGCGGGCGAGGTTAGGGAAGGCACCTTCGCTTTGTGCCGGAGGAAGCTGCAGGCGATCGGGAACCTCCGACGTCGCCTCCCCCTCCACCTCTTCTAGACGGGCCTTCTTGCTTGGTACCAGTCCGGCATCACTACCGTCGCTCAAATCGCTGCTGCTCCGGCGCTTGCGGCTGACTCTAGCGGGGGGCGGGTCACAGAGCGCAGGGGTCTCCTGGACTCGCAGCACTTCCTCTTGCGTATCCATGGGCTCCGGAGGCTGCACGGCTTCGGGGGACGCTACTTCCACTGCAACTTCGGCTTCCCGCGGCGGGTGCAGGCGAGGGTCAAGAGCCCTGCGGGATGGCGGGAACTCGGGCTGGTGGGCTTCTACCTTGGCTGAGAGGTAGACCTCTCGAGCGCTGCGCATAACGAGGGACAGCTGCAGACTCCGGTGGAGTCGCAAGCCACCTCGCTGCATGCGAGAGTGGTACATCTTCCATACCGACAGAGTCATGATGCGCTGCGCTTCTTTCTGTACTTCCATGCTTGTTCGACGAGAGTAGTTAAGTCGAGAATGGGTTAAGACGGGCGGTGCAGCCCAGACGACAAGCTTACAGCAGCAGGTACTCTGCTAGACGTTCGGGCGAGGGCAGCAAGCCGGAGCCTTTTAATATACTGAGAGTGACGTCACTGCAACACCACGCCCAACCAGAGGGCCTCATCCGGGCTTTCCACAGTGGCTAGCGAGTCCTTAAAGCAATAGGGATAAATTTACGCCTCGAAGGAAAAAGGACTTAACTACTGCAAGGAAGAACTTCCCCACTGCACCTTAAGACACTAGGTTCTGGGTTCTCAGAGTCACCAACGGGCCAGAGGATGAGGCCCACCAACGAGACGGATAGTGGGCGGTAATCTGACTGCAGTGGGGAAAACCCGGGACCGGGGTACATTCCCCGAGGGCACCGTTCATCTTGCCTACCAGCCTGCTAATTAATATTTTTTGAACAGTAAAAACGCTGCTACTTATTAAGCAGTTACTACACGCCAGTTACTACAGTGTTGAACTTTCTCTTTTTATTCAATGTCTCTGATCTCTCACCTCCACTCCATAGAAGATACAGTTTTCCAGGTGAGAAATAGGCAGCCACCTGACCAATATTTACTAAACGAATGATTATATGATTATACTATGGCGAAAGGATCAACTAAAGCCTGCAGCCCTTCTATCTCCACCTTTCTGGACATGGGTGGAAAGTGGGCACGGACACTGTACCCCGTAACCACAGATATCCACCACCTCACGACTGCTCTTTACTTTCAGCGTTAAAGATCTCCCAGTTTTCCGCAACCCAGTGGCATGGAAGTCCCAATGTCCATAGGGCCTGCGATCTTCCCTTGTCAATAGAGCAGTTTTCTGCCTTCATGCCCTCGTGAACGGAATTACTCCAAGAAAGACAGATATCTGGGTCGAGATGGCACAGTGGGTGGAGCCACTTGTTGCCAAGCCTAACGAACTCAGTTCGATTCCCGGTCCCACCGGTCCCACGCCGTACAAGAGAACAGACTTCTATACGATGTCTCACACACACACACACACACACACACACACACACACACACACACACACACACACACACACACACACACAGTAACAAAGAAAAGAAAAAAAGAAGTCGGTTCCACTTTGCATCACTTCCCAAGAAAAACTTGCTTCTAGTTGCAGAAGGGAGAAAAATTCAAATAACCCCTTTCATTTGCTGTGCAGGCCCTTTAAGAAACACCCCCTGCCAGCGGGCAGACTTCCCGCCACTGCAGCCGGCCGACTTCCCTGGCTAAATTTGGATGTAATGACGTAGGTTGGCGCCGCGAACCACTTCCGGATGCCCATATAAGAACAAGGGCAGCCGGTCTTAGCCCGAGGAGAGGGCTTCCGGGGCGGGGCCCCTTCCATCGGCGAGCACGCCCCTCCAATCCAGCCCTCAGGAGCCTAACTAAGTGTTGTCTCGGGTCGTTCGAGTCTGTTTGGTGCTACAGTTCTTTGGACAGTCTGCACGGCGTCCCGGAGAGAACTCGATGTTTCCTTCTCTCATGCTCTCACACGCTGCGGCACCGTCATGCGGGATGAGTCCGGGTGGAGTGAGATTCGCACCCTGTGGAGTTACGGAAAAACATCTTCGAAACCCTCCTGCACTCACATATGTAGAGGACAAAGTACTCAGTTCTTGGGCTGTTCTTTCTTCCCGTCTTCCTGGGGAAACTACCCGTGTACTCAGTGTTGGCGGCACGTCCCTTTACCTGCTGAGCCACCTTGCTGGCCTTTTATTAATTTTTTTTTTTTGAAACAAGATATCACCTTTATAGTTTCAGCTGTCCTGCACTGCTTCTGAGTGTTTTTTCTTTCTTTCTCCTTCTTTTCTCCTTTTTTTCTTTTTGTATTTTACCTGCTTGCATGCCTGTGCCAGAGGAGGGCATCGGATCTCCGGACATTGGGTCAGTTATGTGGGCGCTGGGAATCGAACCTGTGTTCTCTGAGAACAGCAATCATATTTTGTTTGTTTTGAGACAGGGTCTCACTATGTAGCTCTAGCTGTCCTAGGACTCATTTTGTAGACAAGGCTGGCCTCTGCCTCCCTAGTGCTAGGATTAAAAGCGTGAGCCACCGTGCTCAGCTACAACCGCTGAGCTAGCTAATTAATGTATTCCGTATCCCGCTGTCATCCCATAAGAGTTACACAAAAGCAAGATTATTGACATTGGCTAAAAAGGAAACTGAGGTTCCACAGTTGAGGTCCGACCCAGTTTTGTAGTAGGCTGCCAGTATGTGTATGCCCACAACCAAGATGGCCGAGGTGCAGGCGGAAGTCCACACGCTTTGGCCCTCTAGCGCCGCTCTTTCTTTTTTGGCGGTCGGGCTCTCGATGGTGGCATCCCTGGCGCGAAGGTGGCACCATGTATCGCTTTCTGCTAGGGAACAAGTTAGTCTGCTCCTGCTGGTTGGGGGTTCGAGCTGCGGGGAGGAGGGGATGATGATGTGTCTCTCTAGGATCCTTTGTAGTCCGAGGGTGAGTGACGGTGTCGGGGAAGGGGTGGAAGGGAGCCGTCTCGTAGCTAGTCAGTGCCAAGGTGTAGGCCACCCAGTGCGTGGGTCTCCCTGTAATGGAGTGAAAGGGTATTTGTTGGGATGTCTGGATCTCGGTTGGTTTGGGACCTCTGCCTGGAGTCGTGCTCCAGCAGTGAAGTGCAGAAAGCTGTGAATATGGTCTGTGGGCTGCGCCAGCGCTGGTGCGAGCCCCTGCAGGGAGACTCTGTAGTGGTCGGAAAGAGCTCGACTGAGCTGCGGAATAGCCTGAGTAGCATCATTGGGACCTCTGCGACTTGGAAGAAACGACTATATCCTGGAGCTTTAGAGAGGTGGCAAGGCAGAGCCTGTGGCCACGGTAAGGGGTTGTGGGAGCCAGCCCTTTAAAGAAGCTGTTCAACTTAGAAGTGTTGAAGTCTGGAGGAATGTGCACGCTGGGGGAAGTTTGTACGTCTCTGGCCTTGATTCTTGACTCAGCACATGGCATAGTGGAAGGCAATCCAGGCAAATTCAAGCCCCCTATTGGGGACCTGATGTTTCACAGAAAGGTGTTCACAGAGAGCATGTGGGAAACAGTACAGGTGAAGTCCGAATAGGATATATTGGGAGATTAGGGTATCTTGTGAAGCTGGGTACAGGTGTGTTTGTTTCTGAGACAGGGTTTCACTGTAACCTGGCTGGACTGGAATAAGAGATTCACCTGCCTCTGCCTCTTCCGCGCTGGGATTAAATCATGCCATACCACATTTAGCTTGTGTTAAGATCTCTAGACTCTTTTTTTTTTTTCTTTTTTGGTTTTTTGAGACAGGGTTTTTCTGTATCTGTATAGCCCTGGCTGTCCTGGAACTCTGTAGACCAGGCTGGCCTCGAACTCAGAAATCTGCCTGCCTCTGCCTCTGCCTCCCGAGTGCTGGGATTAAGGCATGTGTCACCACCGCCTCTTTACACTTAAGGTCTTAGTGCATAAAACCATTTGGAAGTAAAGGATGTACTTGCTGTCTCAGCAATGCTCTTGAGCAGTTGTTAACCACAATGCATGTGGGTCATCTAGAGATAAGGAGAGTCTATGGTCAACTGGGCATGGTGGTTTATACCTCTAATTCCAGCATCCAGGAGGGTGAGGCAGGAGGATTGCAGAGTTCCAAAGCTATTGTGGTCTACATAGCAAGTTCCATGCCATTCAGGACTACATGGTGAAACCCTATCCCAAACAAAATTCATGGTGAGGTGGCTAATGCTTGTAATTCAGGAACCTGAGGCTGATGCAGGAGGCCCAGATGAGTTTTACATTTACTTGTTTATATAGTTTGTGTGTGGGGGGGGTGGGGGGTGGGAGTGGGGGTGGTCAAGGGACATCTTAGGAGAACTGATTTTCTCCTTACACAATGGATCCCAGAGATTCACCTCAGGTTGTTAGGCTTGGTGTCGGTGTCCTTACCTTGGAGCCATCTTCATAGCTCGGTGGCACACACCTTTCTCTGAGTTTGAGGCCAGTCTGGTCTACAGATGAACTTCCAGGACAGATAGAGCTACAGAGAAACCCTCAGAAAACAAAAGAACTCCCACATCTTGTCCCCCAACATCATGTCCCGTGAAGTTGTACCATCAAATACCCTCCACTCCAGGCATACCTCATAGCCCTACCAACTAAATAAAATACAGTAAGGTCTTGCAGAAATAGTAACAGGACCTAGCCCAAGGTCAACTCCAGCCATCCAACCTTCAGTATCAGGGACTAGATCCCCTGGCTTCATAACACCTCCTCCACCTGAGAAGCAGAGGGGCTCTGGGATATTACAAGGGACCAGGAATGTCCAGAAGACCTCCCCCTTGCAGTTTCTCTGGGCACAAGGTTTCAGAGTTTTAAGTCTTGATCCAGGCTGTGGATCACTCTGTAGCCATAGTGGCTGTGGACTCGAGCAATCCTCTTGCCTCAGCCTTCCACATGCTGTATACCATGCCTGGTTCAGTTGATAGAATGCTTGCTTAGCATGTTTTAAGCCACAGGCTTGATTCTTACTAGTTCATAATAGGGTGTGGTGGTCTATAACTGATATCCTAACACTCAGGAGGTAGAGGCAGGAGGAACAGAAGTTGAAGGTCATCTTTAGCTATGTAAGGAGTCTGAGAATGCAAGACTCTGTCTTAAAAATAAACAAACAAAAAAAATCTCAAAGCCTAAATGAAGTGTGATTGTACACATAGAATTAAAAACTAGAATTAAAAACCAAAACCAGCCGGGCATGGTGGCACACGCCTTTAATCCCAGCACTCAGGAGGCAGAGGCAGGCGGATTTCTGAGTTCGAGGCCAGTCTGGTCTACAAAGTGAGTTCCAGGACAGCCAGGGCTATGCAGAGAAACCCTGTCTCGAAAACCCAAAAAACAAACAAACAAACCCAAAACCAGGTTAAGTGGTAGACACTTATAACCCCATGTAATGGAAGACTAAGGTTAAGGTGGGAATATTTTAAGTTGAAGGCTAGACTATAGATTGCCATTAACATGGAAGGACTGGTGCAGTAGTATCCGGGGTAAAGTGCCTTGTCATGTGAGTGTATATATACACACAAGGTAAATGTTGTAAAGACAATAAAGAGAACCAAGGTGTGTCAATAGTTCCTGTTGTTAAGTCCTATTCTAGGTGTTCTTTTCGATTTAATACTCCCCACTCCAACCCTGGGAACGAGGTGTATGTCTCTCTTAAGCTGGGTGGCATTTCTCTTTAAGAAGCAGAGGCAGAGGTTCCGAGTTCCAGGACAGCCAGGGATACACAGTAAGATCATGTCTCAAAATAAACCAGCAAACCATGAGGAAACGGAAGCATGCTGAGTGGAATGGCCCCCTTGTTGGTGGCAGGTCTGAGCCCACACCAGTCTGTATTATAGTCACTCCACCCTGTCTGCTACAAACTCATCTGGGTCTGCCTTGAGTCAGTGCCCTGCCCTGATTTTGCCAGCTGCTCAGAAACCTCAGTGTGCTCTTGCTACTTGAAGAGCAAGCCACCCAGCAGGTTTGTGGATGGGGAGGTGTGGCAGGGTGAGGTGAAAACCCTCAGGTATGTTAGCTGCTGTTCCTCCAATTCAGCAGTTGATCATGGACCATCAGGATAACAGCTGAAAATGGTATCTGAGAGCATCCAGGTTCAGAAAAACATCAGGTCATGTAAGACCAGGGCTTGGTGCCCTTGACTTCTCTGGTGCACAGGGGCTACCATTTCACCATGGTATTGGTAGCATGCTGGATGTCTTTTACTCATGAACTGGAGAGATCAGATAGTCTCAGATGGACTGAGTCCTCAGGAAGATGGAAGTGTCCCACATGACGAGTGGTAAGTTCTTTTTGGGTAGGTAAAGGGAAGAAGCTGGTACTGTGCCTCCTTGACTTTTGGCAAACAACAGTGGTCTGCCATTGTGGTGGTCCTGGGTCTACTACTCTATGGCCTGGACTGTCCTGCCTACTGAAAAGGGGGAATGGAGTGTGGGGAACTGACCCAAGGCTGTCTTCCAGAGTTAGTGGGACCTTTGGGCCTTGGGCTGAAACCTAGCTTCCTCCACAGGTCTGGTTTCAAGTGCTCCTACAAGGGTGAAGTGGGAAGACCCTGATAAGCTCTGCCCTACTGCCACCCCCATGCCTAATACATGACAATAGAAATCAAACCCTGGGCTGGTGAGATGACTCAGCGGTAAGAGCACTGACTGCTCTTCCGAAGGTCGAGTTCAAATCCCAGCAACCACATGGTGGCTCACAACCACCATATATCTGAAGCCTTCTTCTGGTGCGCCTGAGCAAGCAGGGACTGAGTGAGCAGCCGACCCAGAGTGAGAAGAGGTTCTAAAAATTCAATTTCCAACAGTCACATGAACTCTCACAGCCATCTGTACAGCCACAGTGTACTCACATACAGAAGATAAATAAATCTTAAAGAAAAAGAAACCAAATCCCAGGGCTGGTGAGATGGTTCAGTGGTTAAGAGCACTGACTGCTTTTCCAGAGGTCCAGAGTTCAAATTCCAGCAACCACATGGTGGCTCACAACCATCCATGAGATCTGATGCCCTCTTCTGATGTGTCTGAAGACAGCTACAGTGTACTTATATATAATAAATAAATTTTTTAAATCCCAACATTTAAATAATTAGTGCTGACAAACTTTGGTTCATCTTTTCGGTAGCTTCTCTAGGCTTAGGGCTCTCTCAAGTGGCTCTCAGGTGTGTGTTAGTTAATTCCAGTGCTAGCAGGGTGTGGTGGCACACACCTTTAATCCCAGCACTCGGGAGGCAGAGGCAGAGGCAGGCAGATTTCTGAGTTCGAGGCCAGCCTGGTCTACAAAGTAAGTTCCAGGACAGCCAGGGCTACACAGAGAAACCTTGTCTCGAAAAACAAAACAAAGGAATTTCAGTGCTAATATCTCAAGTATTGATACAGATTTTGTTCTTGTTTTATAAAAATTCTATTGTTAATATTTGTGTGCTCCATAAGCTGTATGGGAGGGAGCTAACAGCTTTGTTAGGTGAGTTCTCATGAGTTTTGGGGTCCTAAACCCCGTCATTAGGCTTGCAATGTGTTTTTTTTTTTTTTTTTTAATGAGCCACCTTACTTGCCCCAACCCTTGGTTCTGAGGTCTGGGCTTCGTTTTACCATACCAAAACAAAGGCTCTGCCTCTCCGTGAAATATACAGGATTGGAAGGTGGAGGCAAGAGTCCTAGCCCAGCCGCTTCATAAACCACAAATCAAACTAACCTCCTAATCCAAAGTGTTCCTGTTTATTAAGAACTCAGTGCTTATTTCTTCTCAGGAATATACCCCCAGTCAGTCTCCTTAGAGGGGCAGGGCTTGGGCTTGTCTGACTGCAATGAAGGCTAGTGACCTGGTGAGACCTGAGAGCTCTTGAGCAGCCCAGGCTCCTCTCTTGCCATGTATCTCAACTCCCAATCTTCTAGCTTTCACTCCTGGGTCTGAGCCACCTCCATTCTCCATGCTCCTGTTCTTCCAGCCATTCTTGGGCCCCTAGGACCTACTGCTGTCTACATGGTTTATCATGGAGTGCCTGTGTGACCCCTAGTTGCACTAGTGATCTCAGGCTGGGGTGTAGCTTAGGGGCAGCACAAGGACTCTTAACACAAGGAGGCAGGTGTGCACCTATATGAGTAGGGTAGCATGTCCCTCTCCAGTGAGCAGAGCACAGCAGGGCTGTTACAAAGGCGTCTTGTTTATTCTTATCAGCATCACTGACTCTCAGGGTTCACATTTCCCAACACCGCTCCTCTCCATACAGTAGTTAATGTGCAATCTCACTTGTGGGCCTGGGAAGGGTGGGGGCTCGGCTCTGGGTGGGGAGGGCATTGGCACTTCACATGGGCCAGTGGGTGATGGCCTGTCCCCATGAGAGGCATGGATGGGTGGGAGGGTAGCCACTGGGTTTGCCCCTACTTGTCTTTCCTGCTAAGTGGGTTACTTTTTTACTCTCCTGGGTGCTTGGGGTGGGGACCATGCAGCTCTCAGGAGGGCAGGGCAAGCAGCTGACTGCCAGAGGAGGGGTGCAGGGGTGGCTCCTGAGGTAAGGCACAACCCTGTCTTTGGCTCTCCTAAGTGAGTAGTATTCTCCCCTGCACCCCTGGCTTTATACTTCCCTCAACCCAAGCCCCGGGAGTCAGGGCCACCTCCTGAGGTGCTTGGAACCAATGGGCTCTGCTGCCCACTCTACAAGCCCTCTCCGCCCCACAGAACTGCCCCCTTACTAAACCTGGGCAGGGAGCACAGCCTGCGCTCATCCCGGCCAGGCTCAGCTGCTCGCCAAGTTATCAGGAGATTGTGCTTTGGGATCTTTGCTGGGGGAGGTGGGTAACAGGCCAGGGCGAGGGCGGAGGGAGGGGGTATGACTAAGGTGCTTGTGCTTTAGCTAGGGATGTCTACTCCCCTCCACTTGGCCACCCAGGGCTAAGGTACTGGGGGCCAAGTCAGACCCAACACCCCACCCTCACACCATCAGATGTTAAGAGGGATCATGGCAGATTAGAGGGTGCTGCTGGCCTGGAGACAGGTCTCCAGATCTGACTCAAAAGGCTCCATCCCACCTTCTCCAATCCTGCAAACCCCTGCCTCTGAAAAGGCAGCTAGAATGCAGAGTTGGGGAGGGGGGGGAGGTCAGGGCTAGAACAGAACCAGTGAGATGTGAAAGGACGTTAATGGAGGGGAGTAACAGAAACCCTGTGCTCACATGTCAAACTCAAGACACCCAAAAGACTGCTCCTGGAGAGCTAGAGTGGAAAGGAGTGCGGCCAGAGATAAGCTCCGCAAACCAGTAACAATGGATGCGGACCCTGCCCTGCCTCATCCCCCAGGAGTGGGCTCAGCTAACTGGGACCTGTGAACACCCTAAAACTTTAGTCCCGGGGGAGAGGAAGCTGGTTGGATCCACAGGAGTCCTGGGGCACTGGGACTGGGCCCCTGTGGAAACATGCACCCACAGTCCACACACACACACATTCAGTCTTCCCTGCATCCTGCCTTCCACAGCCCAGGGACCCAGGGAACCTCAGACACATTCCCATTGATTTGAAAAATAAAAGGAAATCTTATACTTCAATATTTCATTCGCTAAAAAAATGTTTCAAAAAGTTATGTACAGGGGGTGGGGGCTGGGAGCCCTGCCCAGGGTCGGATGGGAGAAGGGCAGCAGTCTCCCAGCCTGCTCCCTGGTTCCGACCCTGGTCTTGCTGCCTCTTGATCTTCATGTTTTTAAAAGCAAACACTCTACGCAGGCACGCACGCACACACGCACGCACGCACACCCACAAATTCTGCCAGACTGGAAACCTGTCCTGAGACCCTCACCTGCCCATAGGAGCACTGCTCTCTTGGAATGACCTCTTGGGCTGAGGGGGCCCACAGAGGCAGAGCAGGGTGGGACTAAAAGGGGCGTGATGGAGGCTGTCACAGAGGGTCAGTTCTAGAGTTTCTCTAAGCCTTTTGGGCTTGTTTCCTCAGTTTGTAAAGTAGACAGTCCCTCTTGGCCCCACCTACCCCAGCCCCAAGGTGCAGGGACAGACGAGAGGGACAGGAAGGCGCTTTTGGAGACATGGAAGCACTGGGGGATGGTGGGAGGGGTCCAGAAGACCCCTGGGCCCGTGGAGTCCCAAGCAGCCACAGTGAGGGGCAGGCTCTTGTTGAGTCCTGCCCGTCCCCTAGCCGGGCCTGGTGCTGGGAAATGCCTAAGAGGAAGGGGAACCAGGGCTCCCCGTGAGTGTTGAGGAAGGTCACAGATCCCACCTGATGCCTGTCCTCTCTTGACCCAGCCCAGCTTGCTTTGGGGAAAAGGTGTGGGATGACAGGGAGGCAGAGGGGCTGGGAGCATGCAGCACCCCTGCAGGTTCTGGGGAGGGACAGACAGTAGCTCGTGACTAAGGTGGTGGGGGTATGTATGTGACAGGAGGGGAGTGTGACATCCATGGAAGGGTCCTGGGCAGGTATTGGAGGACCTTCGCTGAGGGGGCTGTCTGTGTGAAAGCTGTATTCTATGCCTATCAAGTTCTGCTCTTCCTCATGGTCACTGAGAAAGCTGTTGTAGGCACTGCCCTCTCCTAGGTACAGTGGTTTGGCCTTGTCAGCCAGCTCTTGCATCCGGATAGAGGGCATGGAGCAGCCCCTCACAGGTCCTGGGGAGGGACAGACAGTAGATCGTGACCAGGTAGGTGATAGGTGAGGGTGTGATAGGAGGGGAGTGTGACATCCAGTAAGGGGGTGTCACATGTATGTTACTGGAGAACCTCAGCTGAAGGGCCAGCCTCGCCATCGTGGCTGGCTGTCTCGAAGCTGTGTTCCATGCTCATCATGTCCGGTTCTATCTTGCAAGTGTCGCTGATGAAGCTGCTGTAGTTATCACCCTCCACCAGGTGCAGCGGCTTAGTCTTGGGCAGCCAGCTTTTACGTACCACTCGGCGGGCATTGGTGCACATGTCAGCTGCAATGGCATTCATCTCGCTCTCCTTGAAGTTGGGGGCGAAGTTCTGGCAGTAGTCTGTGGGGGTAGAGCAGGCAGCTCAGGCCTAGACTCCTCCCATTAAGCCTCCCAGCTTCTATGAAAGTCCAGTGGATGCCACTAATGATAACAAACTACTGCTGCTCACCTGGGCCCCCGCCTCACCACCCCCTAAAGAAAATGTGGTGCTATATGACTCAGAGCCTGGGAGTTACTCATGCCAACCTAGGCCTCCCCTGACAAGTGGCTGCCAATGCCATAGACATGCCCTTTGACAGTTCTGGCCACCTCAATCTTCTCTTGACTACCCTGGACTTGAGGTCCTCCCGCTTGACAAAAGACACTCAGGTCCTTCCATATTATATGCCAAAATGTGAAGAAACTCTCTATTGAATCCTCTTTCCCATAAGCCACAAAGGATCTCAGGACCCACCCTGCTTTTCCAATGTAGCTGTGGCTGACCTTGAACGCTTCCTGTTCCAGTCTCTTGAGTGCTGGTCAGAACATTCTCTTTAAAAAGTTTTAAAATGTGCATGTGTGATAGTCAGAGAATAACTTGTACCACCTCACTGGCCTTCGACAGCCCACCCTTATTTTGAGACAGGGTCTCTCTACATAGCCCTGGCTATCCTCAAACTCAAACAAACAAACAAGACTCTCCTTCCTGAGTGAACCCTTAAAGAGAAAACAACTATTATTGTGATGTACCACTTCTCTCCCTCCACCTTCATGTGTCTCTGAGGATCAAACTTCAGCCACCCTGGAAGTGCCTCACCAATACCAAGCCATTTCCCCGCCCGCCCGCCCCGTCCGCCCGCCCCGTCCGCCCGCCCCGTCCGCCCGCCCCGTCCGTCCGTCCGTCCGTCCGTCCGTCCGTCCGTCCATCCATCCATCCATCCATCCATCCATCCATCTATCCATCTATCTATCTATTTATTTTTTTGAGTCTTTCACTGACTCTGGAGCTCAGCACTTCAGTTAGGCTGGAGGCAGTGAACTCCAGGGATCCTCTTGTCTTTTTTCTCAGGTCCTGAACTCCAGACATCATGTTTTTGTTGTGAAGGCTAGGGATCTGAACCTCATACTTCTGATGCAAGCACTTTATGGTGGCACAGGCTTCTACTTTTTTTTTGAGACAGGGTTTCTCTGTGTAGCCCTGGCTGTTCTGGAACTCACTCTGTAGACCAGGCTGGCCTCAAACTCAGAAATCCGCCTGCCTCAGCCTCCCAAGTGCTGGGATTAAAGGCGTGCGGCACCACTGCCCAGCTGGCACAGGCTTCTAAATCCTAGCACTTGAGAATTCAATGCCAGCCTATAACTACATAGTTAGACTACAACTACTACTACCACCACAACACTATTACCACAGCATAGTAGCCTACAACTATATAGTTAGTTCCAGGCCAATCAGGGCTGTGTAGAGACCCTGTCTCAAAAACAAACAAAACCCCCAAACTAATCAACCAACAACCAACCCCAGGCCCCAGCACAACACTCACACTTGACAGCATGGAGGACACGACTGTCCAGTGGCTTTCGTCTGGGGTCATTGGTGGAAGAACGGATGCCGGTGCCACAGCTATTGGCCAGTGTATTCCTGGAGATAGGGTAGAAGTGTGGAGGACATCAGAGTTCCTGGTAGAGGTTGGGGGGGGGGGAGAGGAGGGGTGTGGGGGGAAGAGGAGGGGAGAGTAACCTGCTTCCCAACCCTGGGACTCTGGGGTGTACCTCACCGGTCAAAGAAGGAAGCCAGAAGCCGCCGCAGCAAGACCTTGTGCCGCGTGCCTGCACTGACGTGGCAGTTCATAAGCTGTGCCCTTGTGATGTATACATTGGTGCCTAGTAAGAAAAGTCACATGGTCTGGGCTCAAATCTCAACTCACCTCTGAACACCCAAGTGTGTCATAGGCACTCTGAATACACCCAGGTAGATACATGGTGGTAGAGGCTCAGGAAGACAGTGGGCCCCAACCTGCTGGCCCAACTACAACCCATCTCCACTAGTTCCCATGACCTAGAAACCTATAGATTGGTCTTTGATGAGAAGCAAATCAACTTCTCTCTCCTTCCCCTCTCTGCTCCCTTCTTTTTGGTTGAGACAGTTTCCCTGTGTAGTTCAGGGTGGCTTCAAACTCTTAATCTAGGAACCCAGATATATCCTTCCTCACTTGGAGACAGCTCAGTACCACTCTCCTCACCCATCTCCCTTCTGTGGTACTGAGAATAAAACTTGGAATCTAGCCTGGTGGAGGTGGAGCACACCTTTAACCCCAGCACTCAGGAGGAAGGCAGGCAGATCTCTGAGTTTGAGGAGAGCCTGGTCTACATAGCAATGGGTTCCAGAATAGTCAGGGCTACAGAGAAACTTGTCTTGAAAAAATCAGAACAAACCAAAAAGTTGGGATCCCTTTAGCATGCTGGTTTCTACACTGAGTCATACCCCTGGCTTAAACTCAATTAATGTTTTTTGTTTGTTTGTTTATTTTTTGAGACAAGGGCTCATGCATCCCAGGGGCTGACAGTCATCTTCTGACCTCTGTGCCTCCACCTCCTGAGTGTTGAGATTATAAATGTCTATCAGCATGCCTAGTTTATGCAGTGCCTAGTATGACATCCAGGATTTCCTGTATGCTAGGTAAGTTATTACCAGTAGAGTCATATCTCCTGTTCCAACTCACCTACCCTAGTCTCTCTTGTCAGGGCATCTGCTACTAAGAGTTGTACAAATGGGAACATGGAGTGTCAAGTGCCCTGGGACACAGAGGGAGGGTGCTAGCTTGCAGAGCAAAGGGGTGGGAACTAAAGCACTGCCAGCACACCTGTCACGAGCTCCAGCTTCTCTGAGGGGTCACCTTCATCGTAGAGCTTTGGGTGGCAACGATTGCCAATCTGGTTGATAAGTTCAGCTGGGAGAGATGCCAGGTCTTGCCGCACTCGAATGCGACTGCGGGACTCAAGGACCACCTGCTCAGGAAGGGCCTCTACCTTCTCAGCTGTGGGAACAGGGGACAAGTATGTTCATGTTTTACACACATACACACACGGAAGCACATGGAAGGGAGGGGTGGCACTCACCTGTCTGGCCAACGTTCAACATACTGTACATTGTATACATATTGCAGATCTGACGGTACTGCTCATCTGTGCCCTCCTCACCTGCATCTTCTTCTTCGTCCTCTTCATTGTGGTAGGAGCTGGGGCTGTCACTGGTGTAAGCACTGGAGGTACCTGGACTGGTCCGCTCTGACATGCTGGGCCCACTCACACATCCCCCTACTGCAACCACAGCCACTGCTGCTGTAGCTGTGGCCATTGAGAGTGGCTGAGGCATCCGGTTAAGGGCCAGGTCTGGCGTGGAGAACTTGGCCATCTTGCGGCTGCCGTTGTTGCCACCACTGCCTCCAGCCTCCTTCTGGCTGCTGTCCCACAGCCTCTTGGCCATGGGTGTGCATTGCACTGAGTCCAACTCCTGTTCTGTCTTGACCCGTGACACAAGGGGCAGTGGCGTGCTACAGGCTGGCCACCCCAATGTCTGCGCTACAGGACTCTGAGGCTCTGAGGATGGGGCCTCCTCCGGGTGCAGGCCCTGGGAGTCGCAACTTGGAGAGCTAACTTTGAGGAAGAACTCAGTGCCTTTCTCCATGATCTCCTGGATCTGCAGGAAGCCGGCTGTGTAGATGAGCAGAAACTGGTCTCCCATGTTCATGCTCAGCCGGCCTGTGTAACAAAATGTGAGGATCTGCTGGAATGACTGTGGCTGCACAGCGGCCGGCAGTTCTACCACAGCACTGCGGCTGCTGTTGAAGAGGTCCCGGAAGTAAGAGCTACTAGCGGCCAGCACAGCACGGTGGGCTTTGAAGGCATGGCCCTTCACCACTACTGACACGTCACAGTATAGTCCCTGTAGCCGCTGCTCATTGAGGCACTCAAGGATGCTGTTGCCGAAGTTTGGAATCTCCATCTGTAAGGTCTGCGCCATGGCAGCAGCTGCATAAGGACAAGAGATAAGATACTGACAGGTCAGGTGGCAGAAACCAACATAGGCCCTGCCCTGCCCAAGCAACCTCCTCACCTCCTACAGGAGAGCATGTGGGAGTCACAAACAACAGCCACATGGTAAAATCTGCGATACATCTAAGAATGGCAGTGCCACTTCCACTTCTGTCCCCTCACAGCCATGCCTTTATGACTGAGTCATCCCAAGGGCCTCTGCAGGGGACTGGTGCAAGAACACTATAGATACTATTATGCACAGTCACTCAAGCCCCTTTGCCTTTTTGTGGAGCTTGGGACAGAACCCAGGGCCTTTAGCATGGTAGGTAAGCGCTCCACGACTGAGCTCCTGAACCTTGTTACTCAGTTGGTCCGAGTCTTGGTCTTCTTGCCTCCACCTCTCGGATACTGGGGTCACTGCTGTGCTTCATGTGTATTATATGGTCTCTAGGACTGATACTACCTGGTTTAATATAAGCACTAGGTAATACTTTCCATATTCAAGTCTTTTCTATTGGAGACAGATTTCTCATTATAGCTGGTCTGGAACTTACAGAACTACCCCCATCTTAGCCTTTAGAAGGCCAGAATCATCACATCTAGATTTAAAGATTTATTTATTTATTATTATATGTAAGTTCAGTGTAGCTGTTGATTACAGATGGTTGTGAGCCGCCATGTGGTTGCTGGGATTTAAACTCAGGACCTTCGAAAGAGCAGTCAGTGCTCTTAACCGCTGAGCCATCTCACCAGTCCCGCAGCTGGATTTAAAATGAACGTTCCTGACAGGGGTCGGAGAAATGGCTCAGTAGTAAAGAGTACTTGTCTCTTACAGAGGACCAAGATTTGATTCCAGGCATCCAAATTTAAAACCATCCATTCCCCAGTTCCAGGGGACC
Source organism: Mus musculus (assembly GCF_000001635.26). Classification (NCBI taxonomy): domain Eukaryota; kingdom Metazoa; phylum Chordata; class Mammalia; order Rodentia; family Muridae; genus Mus; species Mus musculus. The sequence continues at coordinate 84,678,158 of NC_000074.6, forward strand.
CAACAGATACACATGTATGCATACACACATGTAGGCAATATTCATGCACATAAAATAATAGTAATTCTAAGAAAAAAACTTTTAAAATATTCTGATCAGTGCTGGGGGATAGAACCCAGGGATTTACATAATCTAAGCACATACTCTACCACTGAGTTTAACCATCAGAGGAATGCTTTGTGGCTCTATGGTTGGTTGAATGTGAGGATACTGGACCTACAGACTCAGAATAGATGGCCCAAGATCAGTTTCTTGCATATAAGAAGACACAGGCATAGTGCACCAACATTCTTACACTCATGTTAAAAACGGCCATTGGCATGACAATACGACAGTCTGTGGCCCAGAATATGACCTTAATGCACTCACTAATCATACAGCTAGTCACCATGAAAATGCACATTTAAATTATAATGCAAAACAGCCTTATGCTGTAGGCTTGAAAGCAGGAACAAAGCAGGCAAAAGGCTGGGTGTGTGAACAAGGTTCTAAGTTCCAGCCACCTCTATCTCCACAGAAAAATATGGCAGGTTCTACCAACTTTGAGAACTTTGAACTCTCTCACACTGCTGGTGAGAATATGAAAAACAACTTGGGAAACGTTTCAAGGTTCTTCACATGATAGGAAAAAGCAAGACCGAAGGACCACATGGCACAGGATTCCATTTATATGAAGTCTCCAGAAAAGGCAAATCCATTAACATAAAACAGAAGGTTGCAAGGAGCTGGGAAAGAAGAATGGAATTTGCTTAGAGCAAAAGAATGTGTGCTTACTCTCAGTATAATGAACTATCAATTAAAATTAGCAATGATTGATCTTTCCCTGGCTCTGAATACATGAAAGCCCACAGCAAAGCCACATGTGTGTCCTAGGAACTCTGTAGGGCAGAGGGGAGGATCCGCTGGGCCGAAAAATAAGGTGGGCTACACAAAATAGATCTCAAAAAGAAAAACTAGTACAGTTATAGAAGGGTTGGAATGCATGGTGTATCTCAACAAAACTGTTGAACAGAAAACAAACAAGACTGGAATATAGTACTTGCCTACATGGGGCAGGCTGCCCAAGAACACCCCGACCCAACACAGTCTGCCATACCCAGACCCCCAAATAAACAGAGGCGAAACTACTAGTTTCCTCTGTACAGAATAGGGAAGTTGTGCCAAGTATATTTTTCTATCTTAAATTTTGAACCTGGTGGGCATACTGTTCATCTGCAAAATACTTACTGCTTTGTTTTTAGACAAGTTTCTACTATGTAACCCAAGTTAGTTTTGAGCTTGCACTGATTCTTTTTTCCCCTCCCCCCAGCACCTTCACTTTTGCTCTAGCCCATAGGTTTCTTTGTTTTTGTTTTATTAGTTTTTTTTTCCTTTTTTTTGTTTTGTTTGTTTGTTTTTGTATTTGTTGCTCATTAAGGATGGTTGTGAGCCACCATATGGTTTCTGGGATTTGAACTCAGGACCTCTGGAAGAGCAGTCAGCGCTCTTAACCACTGAGCCATCTCTCCAGCCTCCTTGCACTGATTCTTTAGCCGCAGCCTCCTCAGTGCTGGGGAGCCTCCACACCCAGCTCCAATTTTTTTCTTTTCTTTTTCTGGAAACAAGATCTCATTATGCAGATCCAGACTGGACTTGATCTCACACACAGGGATTGGCTTTCCTCTACTCCCCAGATGTTGGGTAAATTACCTGGCTCACGTGAATGGTTTTTAAGAAAATGATTCAATTGAAGTAGAACGTGCATGTAGTCCCAGCACCCAGAGGGTAGACCAAGGCAGGGTTACACTATACAGTTCTGACTGTCCTCAAACTCAGAGATCCGCCTGCCTCTGATCTGACCCCTCCCACTCCTTTTTTTTTCTTTAGTTTTTAAAAAATGTATAATTACATTTACTCATGCTGTATGTTTGCCTGCAATTATGTCTGTGTACCACCAACATGCTTGGTGCCCTTGGAGGTCAGAAGGGACTGCAGTTATGGATGGTTATGGACCACCATGTGGATTCTGGGGCTCTAACCCCAGTCTTCTGCAAGAATGAGCAACTCTTTGTTTTGAGACAGGTTTCACTGTACAGCCCTGGCTGTCCTCAAAATCAGAGATAGGCCTGCCTCTGCCTCCCAAATGCTTTGACAACACTGCCCAGCACAAATAACTCTTAATTGCAGAGCCATCCTACACACACACCACAGCACATGCATGGTGTCAAAACAACTTTATAGGTAAATGGGGTCATATCTTTGCTTCATAGAGGCCCCATAGGGGCAGAAAGTTCACCCAAGAGGTTCATTACTGTGTCCCTTTCCCTAGGACTGGACCAGGCATGGTGGCATATGCCTGTAGTTGAAGCTACTCAGGAGGCTGAGGTGGAAAGGATAGCTTGAATATAGTTCAAGATCAGCTTAGGCCACACAATTCAACTCGACTGTTTCTAACACTAGTTCCTGGGAATCAGATGCCCTTTCCTGGCCTCCCTGGAAACCACAAGTACATGGTATACATACATGCAGGGAAAACTCATACACATTTTAACAATAATTTATTTTAACTTTACGTGCATTTGTGTTTGGCCTGCATATATGTCTGTGTGTGGCTGTCAGACCATCTGGAACTAGAGTTATAGACAACTGTGAGCTGCCCCATGGGTGCTGGGAATTGAACCCAGGTCCCTGGGAAGAGCAGCCAGTGTTCTTAACCACTGATCCATCTCTCCAGCCCCTTTATACATGTTATTTAAAAAAAAAACAACAAACCAACAACAAACAAAAACACAAACAAAACCAAAACCCCAACCAATCATCATTCCTCAAATCTAATTCCATGTCTAAAACAAGAGTGAAGCTCTAGAGAACTGTCTTGACCTCCTCAGATAGCTGACCTCAGGACAAGTTAGGATGGAACTTCTGAAGTGATGTCACTGAGTTTCAGACTCAGTCATATTGAGTTGACTCACTGAGGAAAGGGGTCTGGCAGGATGTTTCCTGAGACGAGACCACTGGCTTTTGCAGAAGGCAGTCCAGGCAATACACCTGAGCCCCAAAGTCACAGAGACACAGAGGGGGTTATACCTGTGCACCACAAAAACAAACAAAGAAACATACTAGTCTAGTATGATGGTGCATATGGGTAGTCACAGCAGTGGGTAGATGAGGTAGAGAAGTGTGCTGGCCTGAGCTAATCTCAAAACGATATCAAAACTCCAAAAAAGAAAAACCAATTTGCACGTCAAAATCTACTTCTAATGCAACAATTAAGCAGGGCTTTGGAGGGCATTGTGGCACACACCTATTTTGACTCTATTTGGCCAGACTGGGCCAAAAGAGAACATGTTTCAAAGGGGTGGAGTGGGGTGAGGGCATAAGCCTTTGGCAGGTAATTAATTCATGATGGTTCTACCTTCATGTGACACTCAAGGAAGCCTGTTCATCCCTCCCTGACCACCACCTTCTACAGCCCCAGCAGACATTGAAGACTGAACTTGCAGTCCTTTCACCTTGAACTTCCAGCCTCCAGAATGTGAACAATGCATTTTTGCTGAGGCAGCTCAGCAGCAAAGCCTCTCCCTCCAATCTTAACAGTACAATGCGACACACATACTCCCATCCAGACAGTACAAAAGTAAGCATGCTCAGAATGGAAAGTGACCGTCTAGCATGGACCCTAGGTTTGGTTTTTTGCTGTTGTTTTTGTGACAGGGTGGGTCTCTAATGTGAAGAGGAAGGTAACAGAGGATGGTACTGAATTCCTGTCCTAGCCTCCCAAGTATGTGAACCACCACAATCAGCTGGTATCTAATTTCTTTCTTTGGTTCTTTGTTTTTGAGACAGGGTCTTATTATGTAGCTTTGGCTGGCTTAAAACTTCCTATGTAAGGGGGCTGTGATTGGGATGTAATGTGAATAAAAATAAATAAATCATGAACAACACAACAGTAACAACAAAAATCTCATTTCCTATGTACACTGGCCTTGAACTTACCAAGATCGGTCTGCCTCTGCCTCCCAAGTACCAAGTGCTAGGGCATTTTTCCCCTCCCCACACGGAGTTCATTCTCTGTCCCTGAAAGGCTGTCATGACATTCATGGCAGGAGTAGGATCAACAGTAGCTCCCTTTCACAATGCCTGGTAACAGCTCAGATAAGGCCATCTCATTCCTCAGTCTATTTCCTGACATCTGATTTAGGAGAACAGGCCAGGGAGGCAAAAAGAGAGGACTGGATCACACACAGAACAGGCCCAAGTCTGTTCCTGAATCCTGTCTGTGTGGTCAAACAGACAATGCTGAAGCAGTTAGGAAGGAAGCACCTCACAGATGGAAACACTAGTACCCAGAGAAGCCACAAACGGGGCAGAGGAGTTCTGGATAGGCCAAACCTCCCCACCCAGAAAAGGAGTCTGTTGGCTAACTAGGGTCCTTACCACAGGGTTTCCAGAGGTAAGCCTGACCTGGTTTCCCTCCCGCTCATACTTCTCCATCTCCTTCTTCCACCCACAGCTCTAGGAACAGGCAGGCGGACACCTCTGTCTGCCACCTCTTCCAACTTGTTCCAAGTGGCCCCCACACTCTGGCTTCTGCCTAATAGAACTTCCAGATCTGTACAGAACTCAGAAGCCGTTCCTCCGGTTTTCAGGAGCTCTGGCCTGGGTAATGCCACCAAGTCTGATCATAAGCCTATTCTTCTAAGTCACAGTGCCTTCAGACCCAAAAGAGAACAGAGAGAACAAAGATCAAATGCAGAGTCCTTGAGGTAACAATGGCATAACCAGGGCTGAGGGAGGATGGTTCCACTGTAGATGGAGCTTGCGGAGATGCACTGGGGATGATGCAGGACCATGCTATCACCAAAGGGATGCATTACCTCCTAAACAGGACAATGCAACAACTATTTGTTTTAAGACACAGCCCTGGACCCTGGCTGAGAGCCACTACAGGTCAGATATGACTGTTTCTCCCATCTATCAAGTAAGAAAATAAAATTTCTAGCTACCTGGAAGACTGAGGCAGGAGGACCACTTGAGCTAGTTATTCAAGGCTACAAAGCAAGACTATGAAAAAACAAACTTAAACAACAAAGCAGACCTGACTGGAGAACTCATGTTTCTTAATACAAGGAAGCTCTAGTCCCTTATATAAATCGACATCCCAGTACATAGAATGTAAACAGAGCCTCTGGTAGATTTTTTTCCCCCTGTCTTTTTTTGGTGCTGGGGATAGAACCTAGGGCCTTTTCATACCAGGCTAGTGCTCTCCCACTGAGCTGCACCTCTAGTGCTTAAATTGTCTCTAGCTGACTTCTAGTACCAAATCCAGTATTAATGCTACATAAGAGATGTCAGAAGCCAGTTAGTTGCAGGGCCAAGGAGATGATTCACTGGGTAAAGCTTGCCTCCACAGCTAGTGTCCTGAGTCTGATCCCTAGGACTCTTAATGGTGGAGAGAACTGACTCCCCAAGTTGTCCCATGACTGATCTCCATGTCCTGCCAAATAGATTAAAATGTAATAAAAAAAAAAGAGTAAATATATAAATTATAAGAAGCTAGTTATATACCCTCCTAATTCCAGCATCTGGGATAAGTGACCTTGCAGAGGCACTGACCCTGTCACATCCTAATGTTCACTCACCCTTCAACTCTTCTGCTCCACTCAGAGAACACCAGAGGTCCCCCAAGTTCTAACTTTTACACCTCTGCTGAGGCTGTACAGAGGAGAGCAAATAGATGGCAAGCATTTGTTAAGTACAACCCATGATAGGTTACTTCTAACCTGCCTGCTTCTCTCCCAACCCCACCCACCCACAGACAGGGCCAATGCACTCCAGGGAAGACATCACCAGCAAACAGGTTACTTACTGCTGACTTCAAAGATGTGTCAGATAGTGACACCACCACACAGGGCCCGCTAGGCATGGGCTTGAGTGAGCTCAAACACAGAGAAGTGTTTAAAGTGATCCTGGGGTACGAGCTCCAGGAAGAGGCTACACTGCCCGAGCATTGCCTCAAGCTCAACTCAGGTATGTAGCTGGGCCAGTCAGGTGCTGTATCACTCTGGCAATGAACCCCTGGGTTAGGGCTCACTGGCCAGCCTTCTGATGGACCCTGTACAGACCAAATACAGATGTAAGAAAGCCCAGGGAGTCATAAACCTGAAGTGGGTTGTGGAAGACAGACTTTAAGACACTCTGAGCTGGTTGATGATGGTGCATGCCTTTAATCCTAGCACTTGGAAGGCAGAGGCAGGCGGATCTCTGAGTTCAAGGCCAGCCTGGTCTACAGAGTTCCAGGACAGCCAGGACTACATAGAGAAACCGTCTCTGGAAAAAAAAAAAATCCAAAAAACAAAAACAAAAAACCCAAAGCAAAACAAAACAAAACCCAAAAAGAAAAGAAGAGTGACTCTGGATTTAAGTCAAGGGATCTGGACTTTGCCTGGGGATGCCAGGGAGACCTCTGAGATCCTCTGACTGAGCTCTTTCTTGTGGACAGCATGAAAGATCTCTGCTCTATACCAGAGTCATCCCTCACTCTTCTCTCACAAAGACAAAACGTTTTTTTTTTTTGGTAACTCAGCAGGAGCCTGGCACACACTCAATAAAAGCTCTGAATGTGTTGTCCTCAACCAGAACATCCGTCCCCCAGCCTAACTTACTATTCAGATCATGGCTAGTCTCTGATTACCCAGTGGAACTCCCTGCCTCCACACCACTGATCATCTCCTCGTCTTGCTATACCATCTTCATCAACAGAGCAGCTAGTTTCTCTGAACCTCTGGGGACCATTTCTTTAAGTTAGGTCACCATCTGAACAGACATTTCAGAGAGCCTGCTGACTGTTACTCAGAACTGCTTCTTCAGTTTTCAGCAAGGGAGTGGGCACAAAACACTGAAAGCAAACTGACCACTTTAGCGGAGGCTGGGCTTGCCTAAGGTCCTCACTGAAGAGCAGATATGACCAGTGCACCTTCTGTTCTAGTTGCATGTGGAGGGGCCACCTGGCCATTTCTGCCTTCATACTGCAGGGCCAACTCCCACCAGTTTTGCATTCCAGCTGTAACTAGTTGACACCATCTGTCCTGGATACCTGACTCATTAAGGCCTAGGAACAGCCAGCCAGTCTATGCCCCAGCAGTTCCCCTTGGTCCACATCGGTCTCTGTGCATCAACAGCTAAAGCAAAGTTGCAGCAGCAGCAGCCAGTGGTGAGAATAAAGGTAATTCTAAAGATGCTGAGGTGATATCAGCCCAACTAACAGAGACAACTGAGAGGCAAGAGGGGGGTTTTCCTGGAGAGCTGCAGCAGCAGAGAAAACAATCTGAAAGCACCAAGTTCTGTAACACAGGCTGCTGGACCAGTCCTCAGCTCCCCTCCCCCATCAAGAGACCAGGCTGGAGGGCATGGCCCAGAAGATGGTGGAGTTCTGGAAACTCCAAGGATAAGAGGGAAAATGGAGACTCAAGAAAATCATCAATAAACCCAGTACTGCCTGATACCAGCAACCCAGAAGTTTGTAGCTGACTCTGGTGCTGAGGATGTCCAGTCAAAGTCACCAAGACAGTGTGTGGTCCTCATTCCTATACAATCCCCGCACTGGGCTGATGGGCAAGAGGGCTATAGTTTAAGACTAGTTAGGCTATAATAAGTTCAAGGTCAGCCTGAGCTAGAGTAACATCAACCAAAAAAACAACACTAAAACAAAAACTTTACCCTTCCAAAACAAGGAACACACTGTTAACCTTGCAATTAGTCTAGAGTTGGAGCAGTGTGCTAAGAAACCAAAGTAAGGCGCACAAAGTCCAGGCAAAGCAAAATCTCACTCCCAAACCACTACCACCCTCTTCTACAACCACTTCCTGCAGCAGAACCAGCACTTTCATGAGCCCCGTGCCCCTGACTCCCAGATGCGGGATGGGAGAGAAGGTATGAGCAGGATGAAGAAGCCCACACACAGTTCCTTGGAACTACTGCAAGGGGATTGACTGAGCCGGTCTAGAGAGCCCAGGAAAGGCCAGGTCCAAGAAGACTCCAACAGGGAATTGGAACAGCAGGAATTTCTCTGCTGATACCCAAGGAGGGCGAACTTGACTTAATAGGCATAGGCCACAGTCTAGTCATATGACCAGGGACAAGCCCCGCCCCGAACCCCAGCTTCTTTCTCTGAAAAGAGAAAGCCAAAGACCCAGCGGTGGCGAGTAATCAATGAACTAGCTGGTTCCACGCTTAGCATACAACCTGCCCTAGAAGGGGCACCAAGGAGGGAGGGAAGGCCCTGGGACCAGGAGCCCTCCTTCTCCCTCCCCCAGGCACAAGTCAGGATGTGTAGGTACCTGTTTTGTCTCAAAGACACAACAGAGCTTCAGGCAGTCACCATCCCAGGAGGCGACAGAATATTTTATCTCCCAGGAGGAGACAGAATTCAGGCCCAGGCAGCAGGTTGGGCCTGGAAAGCTAGGGCGTATTGCAACGCTGTGAGGGCTCATCTTCTAGACTGGAGCCCCCAGGTTCCGGCGCCAGAAGGCTGAGAACGATTTCAGGACTCTAGAATAATCAGGTAATGTCTGCTGGGCTGCCTCCATAGTGGGTGGGGTAGGGCGGTGGGTTGAGTAGGGGCCATACACACCGAAAACAAGATGTTTGAACTAGGTATCCGGTGCAGCCCACGCTAACTCCCATCCAGCCGCTGGCCTGTCCTTGTTAGCAGTTGGCCAAGGTGTCAGAGAAGAGGCGTGGGAAAGAGGAACCCCCCCCCCCCGGTTCTGACCCTAAGCAAACATACGGAGATGTGTGTGTGTGGGGGGGGCAGATCCCTTAGCTCACACCAGGTTTTCCTAACCTGCTCCCCACATCCTAAACCATAGGCCCTGGGCCGCCTGCAAACTCCCAACACGCCCAGCCTTACCTGATGCCCTCCCGTCGGAGTTTACCCGCACATCTCTAGTCTCTGACCTCGTGCGACCCCCTGCAAATATCTTAGGGCTCTCTCCAATCCGCCCCCACTCGAGCAAGCTCCGCCCACCCCCCCCCAAGTCTAACTTCCCGGGCTTTTCCTCACCTCCCCCCAAGGCCTGTAACCTGACCCGCCCACCCCCTTCCCCAGCGCCCTCTACCTGCAAGCTCCGGCCCTCCCGCACCCCTCCAGGCCTTTTCCCTCGGGCGGCGCAGCCCTCCGCCCTCCCACCCCCCGCCAGCCCGAGGCCTCCCCTCCCCCCTCCAGCCTCGCCTGCCGGCTCCACGCGATTACCCCCTCCGGCCCTGAGACTTCAAGGATCCCGCGACCCGCGCCTCCCCCGAGCGGCCTTCAAGCCCTGCGGGCCGGGCCCGCGGGCTGGACGCTGTAGGCCGCCAGCTGAGATTCGGCCATCTCACTCTTGCCCTCCCGCCGCTGTCAGCGCCGCGGGCTCGGCTTCTGGTTCGCAGCAGGGCGCCCGGAGGCCTCGCCTCTCGGCCCTCCGCCGGAACCTCTGATGTCCTCGGGCCGCCCCGGGCGGGAGGAGGCCGGAATTGGGCCTGGGGCGGGCCATCTCACCTGCGCTGTGGCCGCGCTCCGGGGCCTCCCGGCGGGCTCCGCAGCGGCAGCTGGGGCCGGGCCTGGGCCCGGGGCGCGCCTCCCTGCGCCTCGGCCTCGGCCTCCGCCTCTGCGGCCTCCGCGGCCTCCGCCTCAGCAGCAGTGGTAGCCGCGGCGGCCATTCATTGTGGGCCAGGCCGCCCCAGCCGAGCGCCGAGGAAGCGCACGGCGCTGCCGGCAGGGAGGAAAACTGCCTCGGCCCCGCCCCTTAGGCAAGCTTAGCCGCGCTTCGAGCGCTTCGGTTCTCACCAGCTCCTCTTTCCTCCCGGGTCTCGGTTCTGTAGACGGGCTAAGTTGAGTGACTGCGGGACAGGTTGCTCTGTATCTTGGAGCTTCAGTTTCTTGTAAAATGAGAACAACTGTTGTTCCAGGAACAGTTTAGGCTCTTTGTGGAAATGAGGTTTCATGGAGCTGAGCTGAGTAAACTATCAAGATCACAGGAAAGTGAATACGAAGATTTAAACTTAGGTTCAAGAGGTTAATAAAGTGAAAACTCAGGATGCTTATGCGATGTGAAGTTCTGTTAGCATTTTGCACTAACTCAGATAATTATACGTCTTATAACTAATGTTAGAGAGGCCTGACTACTTTTTGGATGGGTAGCAGAGTCAAGAACAGAAGAGTGCGGACTGGATTAAGAGTGTCTACTGGCCGGGCAATGGTGGCACACACCTTTAATCCCAGCACTTGGAAGGCAGAGGCAGGATTTCTGAGTTCGAGGCCAGCCTGGTCTACAGAGTGAGTTCCAGGACAGCCAGGGCTACACAGAGAAACCCTGTCTCAAAAAAATTAAGAGTGTGTACTGCTCTTGTTGAATAGAGTTCAGTTCCCAGCAGTCATGTCAGATGGCTACAGTTCTAGAAACTATCACCTTTTTGCTCTTTGAGGACTTACACACAACTGCACACATACACAAAAATAACAAAAAAATAAAATTTTGAAACAAAATAAGTACCGTTGGGCCTGGTAGAAATGCCTGAAATCTCACCATATGAGAGACTGAGGCAGGAAACTCTAATCTGCCCTGGGCTATATAACTCCAGGACAACCTGGATTAAGAGTGCCCTCTACCCCCAATTAACAGATAACATATAGCAAGGCAAGCTAAGATAACTCTCACATCCCGGATCTCCATATTTTCCTGATGCATACATTAGGCCAACACTCAGTCTGAGTGGCTCCTTTGCACACTTCCCAGGCATTCGGTTATTTAATCTTTGCCCTTGACAGCTAAGATTCCTATTTAACAGGTAAGGGAAATAGGAGCCTTACATTTTAATTAACTTGCCCAGAGTACGTGGTGGGACTGAGATTCAAAGACAGTGAATACTATTCTAGAGCCTGAGTTAACCTACAAGGTGCACACAGAAGACATCTAAAGGTGCAGAGTGCCTCCGCTTTTTGCCCTGAATTAAACTAGTGAAACTCCCTTGTAGAAGAGTTGTATTATTAAGAATCACTGGTGTAGTGTAGCCTGCGCACTTCCTTCCCTAGAAGAGTCTTGACCCTGGTCGCCCACTGTAGGTAATGTCTCTAATTGGTCAGTTATTGTCATGTGATTGGCCCGCCCTCTTTGCCAACATGGCGGCTCCCAGGCCCTAATGCGAGAAGCATGCACCGTGACTCGTTGGATCCTGTGAGCGGAAGGGAGACGCTTGTCCGGGTGGGTGGGTGGGTGGGTGGGTGTGTGGGTGTGGTGGGAAACCTGAGCCGAAGAGAGAAGTTTGTCCGGGTGTGTGTGTTGGGAAATCTGAGCCGCGGGCCTTAGCCTCTGTTGGGTCCAGTGCCCTCGAGAACGCAGGATGTTATGGAGGCCACCGGATTTTAGTTTCTACTTTATAGATATAGAGGCCACCCCCGCCCCAGAATGCAGCTCTCTGACCTCCCTATGCCTTTTCCCTTCTCTCGAAAACGGCAGGCGGGTTGAGGCGCCCGCGGATGTCCCTCGCGAGGACGATCCTGTGGCTAAGCCGTCCTCTCCGTCCGGCCCACAGCCTCTGTAGAGCTCAGTTCATGGAACGGAAGGCCCAGAAGCCTCCCTCTCCACCAGCGATGGAGAACGGCACCCGGTCCTGGGAAGAGCGCCCACCCGCGGACCCGGTTGCGACTGTCACTGAGGGCGCCGCCAAAATCGTCTTTCCCAGTGCTAACGAGGTTTTCTATAACCCGGTGCAGGAATTCAACCGGGACCTGACGTGAGCAAGGGTCGCGGGTTAGCTTGGCCAAGGGGAGTTGGTCAGTTAGGTAGAGGTTGTACGAGAATATCAGTCCGGGACGCGGCACTCAAAGGAAGAGAAAAGTTGGTAGAGAGGCGTCAGCATTAGTCGAAGGCCAACATCTTGAAAGATGAAGGCACATACCGGATTTTTATATTAAGTGCCAGGACTATACATTCCTTTTAGGGTCCTCCTGTGTTCAAGGTGTGTGGCTCCCCTTTTCCCTTTACAATGTGGTCGTGGACTTTGACTTCCGAGAGTTAATTCCTGTAGTTGTATTCACACAGACCTGTTACTTTTCTGCAAGTCAAATTTCACGTCAGTTTACATACATTGAATTGAAGAGGGGGGGGACTTTGCAAAAGTCACCTTACGGTTTTCTGGGTTTAACTAAAGATAGAGCAGTTAGCATTTTTAGCCTTTGAGATGGGATTTCTCTACTAGAATTTGGGGCAGTAAGGAAGGGACTTTATGGATTAGGGAGGGACAACAACCTTTTCAACTGTCAAAGGGAGGACTGAGGACCTGGGCCACAGCTAAGGAGCTGGCATACAATGTGACCACCTCCCTACCATCCCCTCCTCCAGGTGTGCTGTGATCACAGAGTTTGCTCGAATTCATCTTGGGGCCAAGGGAATCCAGAGTGAGTGGAGGTTCAGGCCTGGGGGGAAGAGTATCACTCACAAAGTTCACTTCCCACTTCATCCACACCTCATTTAGGTTCCTGAAAGCTCTAGGCTCTCTGCTCTTTCTGCCTTTCTCCTGGGGGTTCAGGGAAACACCTTCTTGCATGAATCATCAGGATTTTGACCATTTGAAAGTTACGGTGAAATTTCTTAAAAGGATCATTGATAGTCTGGTTTTTGCCTGAGTGACTGCAGTCAAGGTTCCAGGAGAGAAGGACTCAGAGAAAATAGCTGTGGACTTGTCTGATCAAGAAGAGGAAACAGCTGGAAAGAATGAAAATCTGGCCCCAGGGGACTGGCCACGGACTGCTGCAGTGGGTGAGATCTGTGAGGTACGGGCCTCAGAAAGAAGTGGCCACTTGGGAGTTTGGGTGAGAGGAAGGAGCTGAGGGGCTCTAGAAAGTGGTTGTGGGAGATCCACCACAGCCCAGAAAAAAAGGAGACCTGGACATCAGTCAGAGGGATAGCTCCCTGGGAAAGCACATGCCACAAGACCCTTGAGAGTTTGATCCTCAGAATCCAGTTAGTTAGGAGCCATGTGGGTGCTGTAAAATGGTGGGAGGAGAGAACTGATTGAATTGTAAATGAACATTAAAACAGAAATAAGACATGTCTTTCTTTGCCTCCTTCCAATAGGAAGGTCTACGAGTGCTGGAAGGCCTGGCAGCTTCCGGTCTGCGCTCCATCCGTTTTGCCCTGGAGGTTCCTGGCCTCCAGTCTGTGGTTGCCAATGATGCCTCTGCCCGGGCTGTAGAGCTTATGCACAGAAATGTGGAGCTCAATGGTGTGGCACATCTTGTTCAGCCCAACCAGGCAGATGCCCGGTAGGTTGATTAGCCATTGTCATTGGTGGTGGTACCGGAGATAGAGCCCAGGCCTTCATGCGTGCTAAGCAGTGGCTGAGCAACAGCTCCAGCTCCCAAGAGGTCCCTGGAATGAGGCTTTCTGGGGACTAATCCTAACCCTGTTTAGCCTTGGGTCATACTCTTTGAACTCTTTTTTTTTTTTAAGATTTATTTATTTATTATATGTAAGTACACTGTAGCTGTCTTCAGACGCCCCAGAAGAAGGTATTGGATGCTGTGAGCCATCATGTGGTTGTTGGGATTTGAATTCACAACCTTCAGAAGAGCAGTCGGAGCTCTTAACTGCTGAGCCATCTCTCCAGCCCCCTCTTTGAACTCTTTTTTTTTTTTTTTTTTTTTTTTTTAGATTTATTTATTTATTATATGTAAGTACACTGTATCTATCTTCAGACACTCCAGAAGAAGCATCAGATTTCGTTACGGATGGTTGTGAGCCACCATGTGGTTGCTGGGATTTGAACTCGGGACCTTCAGAAGAGCAGTCGGCGCTCTTAACCTCTGAGCTATCTCGCCAGCCCCTCTTTGAACTCTTAATTCCCTTGTTTGTGAAAGAATAGTAATTTTACAGGGGTTATGCAGTTCTGTTTTTATTTTATTTATTTGTGCAGGAGAGGCCATCAGTAGGTCCTCAGGCTTGTGTTGAAAGTACTTTCATCTACCAAGTCATGGGAACATCATGTAGCTGAGGGTAGTCTAGAACTTTATGAACATTTAAAAAATAGATGGACTTCATTTTATTTGTGTGAGTGTTTAGCTTGTGCATGTGTGCCTGGTGCCCTTCCAGGCCAGAAGAAGGTGTCAGACACCCTGAAAAGGGAATTATAGTTAGTTGTGAGCCATGTGGGTGCTATAAAATGAATTCAGGCCCTCTGCAAGAACAACACATGCTCTTAACTGGTGAGCCAACTCTCTGGCCTTTTTTATATTTTTAAATTACATCAAGCATGTATGTGTGTGTTCGTTTGTGTGTTAAGAGGACGGTTTATAGGAGTCACTTCTATCCTTCCACATGTGGGTCCAGGGATCCAATATGTAGCCCTGGCTGGCCTGAAACTCAGAGATTTGCCTCCTGAGTGCTGGGGTTATTAGCACACTGGACTCTGACTATGACTTTCTGATCCTTGAGTCTTTACCTGAATGTAGGATTATAGGCATGTGCACTATGCCTGGTTTATTCAGGAAAGGGGATCAGATGGAGTGTAACGGTAGATAAGTACTCTGCCAACTGAACTACATCCCCAGCACACACACCCCTTTCGGTAAGGTGAAGTCTCATGTAGTTCATGCTGGCCTGGCCTCCCCTTAACTCTGTGGGTGTGACCTCGAACGATTGATGCCCAACCTCCAGCTTTGTACGAGGACTTTAGGCTTGATGACAGGATTCCTGGGTTTTGTTTTTCTGGTTTCTTGAGACAGGGTTGCTCTATCTGCCCTGGCTCTCCTGGAACTAGACTGAAGGAGATAGGCTGGCCTTGAACTCACACAGAACCACCTGCCTCTAGTGCCTGGATCAAAGGTGTGAGTGACCATGCAGGCCCATAGCAGCCTTCTTAAATAATAGAAGTGTATAGCCCACACTTTGTAAAGTGCTATCGTTTAATGATGAGAAATGTATCTACATCTAGGGACTTTGTTTTGACATGTGGTCTGACCAATTTGAACTCAAGATTTCCTTCAGCCTCCCAAGCAGTTTGAGAGCTCCAGGAAGTCCCTTTCTTCCTTCCTTTCTTTTTTAAAAAGATCTATTTATATTATACTGTAGCTGTCTTCAGACACACCAGAAGAGGGCATCAGACCCCATTTCAGATGGTTGTGAGGCGCCGTGTCGTTGTTGGGAATTGAATTCAGAACCACTGGAAGAGCAGTTGGTACTTTTAACCACTGAGCCATCTCCCCAGCTCTGTCCCTTTCTTTTCTAACTTGTTAACCTTATAGTTGTTTACATTGCTCATTCTCCTGCCTCAGGCCATTTCTCTAGGAAGCGTAGTTTACACTGCTCACCCCTCCCACCGCCTCAGTGTAGCTGCCCTACATTCAGGCTGTCCCTCGGAGACCTGTTCCCACTTTGTTGCTCCACCTCCTTTGACAAGTGCCTGCCCTTTGTCTTGTTTTTAAATTTCCAAGTGCCTGCCTTTGCCTCTCGAGTGCTGGGATTGAAGCTGTGCACTAGCACACCTGGACTTTTTAAAAACTTGTTTGTTATTGTTCACAGCCACCCAACCTGTGTGGTATGAAACAAACTTGTGTGCTCTTCTGAACCAACTCCCCATCTCTGCCCACCCCAAAATCTTTCCCCCCCTTTTAAGTAGGGTCTTACTGTGTAGCAGAGGAAGTCTCAACCTCAGGCAATCCCTCACCTCAGCTCTCCAGCTGCAGGGAGCACGGCTATGCTATACCTTAGTGGTAGAGTACTCATGTAGCACAGGTTAGCCTGTGCTTAGGCAGGTAACTAACTAATGCTATAGACTGCCGTAATAGTGCAGGTGTGCATCGCCCCGCTGGGCTTTTGTCATGAGAACACCTTCGAGTGCACTCACATAGTAGGACTGCAAAGATAGCTCGGGGACTAAAAGCGCTGCCTGCTCTCCAGAGAACCTGGGTCTTGTTTCCAGTACCATCAAGGCGACTCGAAACTGCTTGTAACTCCAGGCCCAGGAGCTCTAACTCCCCCTCTGTCCTCCGAGGGCACAAGATGCACACCAAGATATGCACATGACACACAGACATACGTGCAGACAAAACACCTACACACATAAAAAAATAATTTTAAAAAGATGTCAGCAGACAAGAGAAGTTGTTGGTTGATCTGGCCGGCTCAGCGTTTTTCCATCTCCCTGGAGTATACAGATGCATGTGTCACTGAACCTGGTTCTAGTAGTAGAGTTTTTGTTGCTGTTTGCTTGCTTTAGGTATGATCTGTTTCCCAGGCTGGCCTTGAACTTGTAATTTTCCTGCCTTAGCCTCATAGTTAGCTAGGTCTGCGCTAACAGGCTTGGTGTGGACCCAATTTTGGTTTAAGTTTAATTGGGGGCGGGGAGGGGGCATCATGTGTGTATTACTATTGCCAAGCAGTGGTCAGAGGAGCAACTTGTGGCATGTGGGAGTTCTTTCCTTCCCACCATGTGGGATCTGGAGGTCATATTGGTTTGTCCAATCTAGTGATTGGTGTCTTTATCCAGTGAGCCTGTTTGAAATTTGGGGGGGGGGTGCGGGATGGGGGAGGAAGGAAGGATGGAAGGAAGGGAGGGCATGTGTGTGCGCATGAGGGAGCACACATGCAGCACTGTGAAGCTGTGAGTCCTGGCACCTGAGGAGGTCAGAAGAGGATGTCTGAGGGAGTCATCACAGCACCGGTGCTGAGTGCATACTTGTGTCTTTTGTGAGAGTGACGTTCTCTCAACCACGGAGCCCTCACAGCTTAGGTTCTTTATGGCTATAAGGGTTGAGGGAGTGGTCTTATCCTCTTGGACTGTTATTTGTCAGGGTTATAGGTGGGGTGACTGAGTCCTGTGTAAATCAAGAAATCAGTTAACAAGTGGCCAAAGGGGCTGGGGTTTAGCTCAGCATTAAAACACTTGCCTAGCATGCATGAGACCCAGGGTTCCATCCATATGGCTAAACTGTAAAGAAAATATCAAATGCCTAAGCTAGCCTCAAATTCAAGAGCAAAACCACTGTGCCATAGAGGACAGGGCAGGGGCTTTGTTGAAGGGTTGAGAACTTGGACCCCTCACATCTAGGATGCTGATGTACCAACACCAAAAGGCACCTGAGCGATTTGATGTCATTGACCTGGACCCCTATGGCAGCCCCGCCCCCTTCCTGGATGCAGCAGTGCAGGCTGTGAGTGATGGAGGTGAGGCTGGCCCGTAGCATTGAGAACACCCAATCAGGTGTGGGGGCAGAGTTGTTTGGAGGGTCATCACTGTCCATCTCCTCCCCACAGGACTTCTGTGTGTCACCTGCACAGACATGGCAGTCCTGGCGGGGAACAGCGGAGAGACATGCTACAGCAAGTATGGGGCCATGGCCCTCAAGAGCCGAGCCTGCCATGAAATGGTGAGACTACCCCCAAGCCAGCCTTGGAGTTGGGGAATAGGCTCTGAGCATTCCTACCCTGACCCTTCAAGCACACCTTCCTGTCCTGATGATGCTCAGTGTCCTCAGATGGTCAGAACTGGCCCATTCCAAGCTCTGATGTGACTGCCAAACTGACCTTTGACATCCTTGTTCAATAGGCAGTAATATTTTTCCTAGCATTCTATAGTTTAACTTAGTTTTTAAAAGTATTTTTGTTAGGTATGGTAGTGCATGCCAGCACTTAGGAGGCAGAGGCAGGTGGATCTCTTGTGCTACTCGTCTGGGCTAAATACAGTTCCAGGATAGCCAAGGCTACATAATAAAATCCTGTTTCCAAAGGAAAAAAAAAAAAAGCTTTAATATGTATGTATATATATGTGCGCACACACACATACCCCTTTTTTATATTAGGGAGGCATGTGTGCCATGGTGAAGTCAGGACAGCATCCTGGAGTCCTTTCTTCCTTTCTACCATTTGGATCCAGTATCAGTCTTGGTGGCAGGCGTCTTTACCCACTGAGCCATCTTGCTACCCCAAAATGGGGATGGCTTGTATTCCAAGCAGGAATGTGTGACCGCTCACGCACTGAATCACAGACATAGCACTCTGAATAAAACTAGGTTTTCAGATTATACCGGGGAATGGATATTGTGCGTTCAAAATGCTTTACCACTGAGCTATGTCCCCAATACAAGAAGCCCTGGTGTTGAAGGTTTGAGACAGGCTTTCTTGTAGCCCAGGCTGGCCTCAAACTTGCTATGTAGCTCAAGTTCAACTTAAACTCCTGACCTTCCCACCTCTACTTCCCAAATGTCAGGACAAAAAAAAAAAAATACTTAAGGATTGCTTTTCCAGATGTGAGCTCTGCTCAGCCTGTGGCTCTAACAGCACCTCTCTGGGCCATAGTTTTGCATCTCTTGTGGCATCTGCTCTATGCTTGGGAAGGTTACTATGGGAAGGTAAGGCCGGAGGGGAGGGCCAAAGAAAGGTAGATTCTGTCCTTGTTTCTTAAGGTCTCTCGACATCTTTCAAGCCTGGGTGGTGCCTTTTCATGTCAGAGGCACACTCAGCTTGTGGGATAGGATCAAATCACCTATGCAGGCTGTGGTCATTTGGTGCCTGCTACCAGCCACAGGAATAACTGACATGGCTCTGTAGATGGAGAAACTGAGGAACAGAAAATCCTGGCTTGTGGTAGGTTCTAAGCCAAAGATGCATTTGCAAATTTGTTCCTCCTGGCGTTAACGCCCATCCCTGCTACCAGGCCCTGCGGATTGTGCTGCACAGCCTGGACCTGCACGCCAACTGCTACCAGCGCTATATCGTGCCGCTGCTCAGCATCAGTGCTGACTTCTATATCCGGGTCTTTGTACGTGTTTTCACAGGCCAGGCCAAGGTTAAGTCCTCAGCCAGGTAAGCCTACAGGAAGGGAACCTGATGGACTGAGGGAGTGGATAAGAGATTTGTCCTGGGACCTTGGTGTCAGTCTGAAGGAAGAGTTGAGTTGTAGTGACCATATCAGGGACTCATGATCTCTCCTGGGCTCCCACAGCAAACAGGCCCTGGTGTTCCAGTGTGTGGGTTGTGGAGCCTTCTACCTGCAACGCCTTGGCAAAGCATCAGGAGACCCTGGTGGCAGGTAAATAATGTGGGTTGGAATGAGGGATGTCCTAGGTCCCCATCCCTCTAACTGCCTGTCCTTGCAGGATCAAGTTCTCTGCAGCCTGTGGTCCTCCAGTAACTCCCGAGTGTGAGCACTGTGGACAGAGACACCAGGTGGGCCCAGGTCAGAGGCAGTGGGCCAGAATCCCGGGACTCATACATTCATGCCCCTTGCTCATCTGTATCCCTGGTGTCCACAGCTTGGGGGCCCCATGTGGGCAGAGCCCATCCATGACCTGGACTTTGTGGGCCGAGTTCTTGACGCAGTGACCACGAATCCTGGCCGCTTCCACACTTCCATGAGGATCCAAGGCGTCCTCAGTGTTGTTACTGAGGTATGAGCTGGACCTACACAGGAAAGGGGACCCTCCTTGCCCAACTTTGTGCCAGCACTCCATGCTACTCCATCCTTACCTCTCAGGAACTTCCTGATGTCCCTCTCTACTACACACTGGACCAACTGAGCAGCACTATCCACTGCAACACACCCCGCCTTCTGCAGCTTCGGTGAGGGCCCTTGTGGGGCAGTTTGGACCATCAGAATCTGGTGTATGCTTAGGGCAGAGCTGAGAGGTCATGATCCCTCCAGCAGGTGCTTTGTTGTTTAATTTTTTATGTACATGTGTTTGGCCTACCCATGTGTAAGTAAGTACACCATCTGCATGCAGTGCCTGAAGAGGCCAGAAGGTGTCAGCTTCCCTAGAACTGGAGTTAACAGAAGATTGTAAGCTGCGGTGGGGATGCTGGGTTTCAAAACCCAGAGTTCTCTGCAAGAGCAGCGAGTGGTCTTAACCACCGAGTTTTCTCTCCAGCCCCTGGCAGGTAGCTTTGACGTCACAGTGTGACCTGGGTTGCTGTGAACAAAATGGCTATGCCATTCCACAGGACCTGGCTTGTGCCCACCTGGGTGAGCCTGTGCTTTGGGGTCTAGCCTCCTCTTTGTGGTCTCTGTGTACCCAGGTCAGCTCTCCTTCATGCTGGTTTCCGAGTCTCTCTCTCCCATGCTTGTAAGAATGCAGTGAAGACAGATGCTCCCCCTGAGGCCCTCTGGGACATCATGCGTTGCTGGGTGAGAGCAGGTGACCCCTGGTTCAAGGCAGGAGGGCAAGGAAGGGGTGGTGGCCTGGGTGCTCCTTGGGCTTACCATGTCCTTGATCTCTGTCCCCAGGAAAAGGAATGTCCAGTGAAACGGGAGCGGCTGTCTGAAAGCAGTCCAGCATTCCGAATTCTTGCTGTGGAGCCCAGGTATGGACAGCTATGCAGGGAACAGGCTACCCCTCAGGTGCAGCAGGCACATGTGCACAGAGCACGGGCACTGTTGGAGGGGAATCCAGAACCTCTTTTGCACCCTGTCTTCACCCTGTGCCCTTTCCTACTCTTTTGCATCATCTGTTCTTGAGTCACACATACGTGTGAGTATCTGAGTCAGATTACAGAGCACAGAACCCTCCATGGCTGGCTCTTTGGTCTGTAGCTCAGCACAGTCTGTCCCACCTTTGCCCAGGTCCATCTCTCTCACCTCAGAGATGCCTTCTGGACTGGACCACTCTGTTAAGCGTTGTATCCCAACTTGTCTTTTATGTCCTAACACAACACTATTTTATTATTTTTATTCCTTTATAGTGCTGGGGATAGACCCTAAAGCCTTAAGCATTACTGGGCAAGCTCTCTACCTGAGCCACACCCCTAGCCCTAGTCATTTCTGATTTGTCTTCTTGCTTGTCTGTCTCTCATGCTGCCAACTCAGCTCCACTGGAGCAGATCCAGAAACTCACTAGGAAATTCAAGTGGTTACTGAATAAATGAAAGAACTCTGAGCCTGGCAGACCTGTGGTGTTGCCTCAGGGTGGGCAGGTTCTGGGGCTGAGTTCACCCTGCATGGCCACTGCCTCCAGCCTCCACCCATTTGTCCAGGCTGAAGGCCAACTTCAACATCCGGGAAGACGCCAACCCCAGCTCCCGCCAGCGAGGACTTAAGCGCTTCCAGGCCAATCCAGAAGCCAACTGGGGTCCCCGGCCCCGTGCCCGGCCAGGGTGAGTGGTAATGTTGTAGAAGTGAGGGTTTTCCAGGGCTGGGCAAAGACAAAGTGGGGTACCAGCACCCCTCTCTGCACAGGGGCAAGGCAGCAAGTGAAGATCTAGCAGGGAGGCGGAGGCTGCTACAGAATAAGAGGAAGGAGCCAGCTGAGGACCCGGCCCAGCGTGCAGCTCGCCTTAAGACATTTCCTTGCAAACGATTCAAAGAGGTGATCTCTCCTTCCACCTTCCATGCAACTGGACCAAGGTTGGGCCTCTGGCACAGCTGGGGCCAGAGACTGAGGAAAGAAACCCAGCTCTGTGCTCACAGCCTGGGGCTTCACACCCTGTTTTCCCACCAGGGTACCTGTCAACTAGGGGACCAGTGCTGTTATTCACACAGTCCTGCAGCTCCTGTGGCCTCTGGTGATATCCCCATCGAAGAATGTCCAGAGACTACCACCAAGATCTCCCCTGGACCAAAGGCTGCTGCTGGGGGTATTCCTGGGCCAGGTGTAGACTGAGACAATAAAGAGATGTAACCTGCTGGTTGTCATTTTGAATTGGGAAGCCATCTGCATGGGGGACTCTGCCCGTCTGAGGAGTGGTTGTTCCTGCCTTACTGCAACTTTGTCTCTTTGACATGGAAACTGCTCTGGCTGCTCAGGAGAGCAGTTCATCAGGTGGCCACAGGGCGGCATCTGCAAACAGGCTGCCTCCCCTCTTCCAGCTATCCAGGCATTTCCTCCACTTCCCCAGTGCTCGCAAATCCCACTGCAGTCTCAATCCTATTGCCTGGTTTCTTGGGCTCAGCTGTCTGCAGTTGGTGTAGTGGCGGAAGCCAAACCGGAACCAGGCATTCTGTGCATCCGCTCCAGACCAGGTGCTTCCTGTCCTGCTTGCTCCTCAATAGGAGTATGCTCTCAGAACACAGGCGGCTGCTGAGACACCCAATGAAGAGACGTTCTCTCCCCTCCCCCTAGAGTAGAGGATTATTAATGTTAGGGGAGAGTCCTGGGGCAGAATCTCTCCCAGCACATGCACCCATCACCATCAGTCAGAAAGTGAAGCCCACTGTAGCAAGCTGTGCTAGAGGAGTCACTAGGGTGGGTAACTGGGTCTTTGGCTTAAGCACTTTGATGAGTCTGCATGGCCACTGAGCCCCTCTCTGGGTGTGCCCACAATTAACCAGATACAGGGGACAAGCCTCCTGGAGTGCCTGGGATTCAGCTCATCTTGGAAGTCCCCCTCCCCTTTTTGGGAGGAGGCAGAGTCTCTACATAGACCCGACTACTGAAACTCAATATTTAGACCAGGCTAGCCTTGAACTCAAGAGATTCAACTGTTGGGATCAACATGCCTGGCCCTTTTGGAGCTTACAGCTGGGGTCCCAGGATTTTTGTAACTTTTATACGGATTTTTTTTCTTTGACTTTTTCCTGCATGCATGTATGTGCACCATGTGCAAGTCTGGTGCCCTCAGAGTTAAGATGTCACATTTCTTAGAACTGGGGCTAGGGGGGGGCTGGCGAGATGGCTCAGTGGTTAAGAATGCCGGTTGCTCTTCCGAAGGTCCAGAGTTCAAATCCCAGCAACCACATGGTGGCCCACAACCATCTGTAACAAAATCTGATGCCCTCTTCTGGAGTGTCTGAAGACAGTGTACTTACATATAATAAATCTTAAAAAAAAAAAAAAAAGAACTGGGGTTAGTTATGGTTGTGAGCCATAACAAAGTGTGAGCCCTTTACAAAACCAACATGTGCTGTTAGCCACGAAGCCATCTCTCCAGTCTCTAGGTTTCCAGAATTCAGAAGATCACTCCAGAATACCTGGCAGTGAGGGATACCACCTAGTTGTGGTATGGCTGAGTAGCATCTTGGGGAACTTGGGAGCAACTTCTGGGAAACTCAGATATGGCTTTGACACTCATCTCACCCGCCTGGGCTTGGAAATACGTTAGCAGTGCCACAGGTTCGGGACACCTGCACCTCGGTGTCAGGACACGGCAAGGCCACATTACCAGAATTGTCTCCTTCCGGAGCCCTATTCCTGGGTGTGTGTGTGGGGGGGGGGGGTGCAGTCCACAGGGGGATCTGTAAAAAAAGAGGAACTAGGCTGAGGCTCATGGGTCATGGGGCCTCAGAGGACCGGAAAGGGGCCCCTTCCACCCCCATCAGCATAGGGGGTGGGGTTCAAAGCTAGACCAACCTCAGAGGACATCAGAGGCAGCCTTGCCACCTTTCCCCTTTGCACACGTTTGGCGCTGGGCTCCTGAGGGTTGGGGGGTCTTCCAGTGCTGTGGGAGCAGCAAACCCCGAAGGGTGACTAGCCGGGGTGGATCAGGAGGTGCGCGCTCCGTGATCCCTGCCCGCTGGTTTCCTCCGGGGTCAGCATTGCTTCTTATCAGCCGCGGCCAGGCAGCCAGACCCTTATCTGCACAGGCCCAGCATCCTCTGGCCTCTGCGCCAGCGGGTAAGAGGGAGGAAGCCAGGCTGTCGGGGGCGGGGGAAAGGGCGGGTCGGTCCAGGAGCAGCTCACTTTCTCTTGGAGGTACCCACCACGACGCCTCCGAAGCTACTCAGGCCCTCCGGAGCCCGGGAGGTGGCGCAGCCCAGCTCTGAGGCCCAACGGGAGGGATTACCTGGAGCACACCGGCCGAACTGGACAGTGGAAACTGTCTCCTGACCTGGACTGACAAACCTGACCACACAGCCGGGTTCTCCAAGCTGTGGAAACTGCTACAGGGTAAGAAAGACGCTTTAAACATTAAGGAGTGTCTGTGCCTGTATTCGGTGTTTGTTACTTCATTTATTTATTCATTCACTGGAAGTGAGGAGGCACTGAAATGTCCTCAGTTGGGGAAAACAGGGCAGCAATGTGGGAAGTCACACACTGGCAGGATACCCCAGACCTTAGAGCCCAGCAAACGTGGTAAGTAGGGTGCTGATGGGGTTGGGGGCCAGTAAGAGGAACTTTCAGCAAGGGTAGAGGCCCCTGGAATAGCCATGGAGAGGTGGCAGAGGGTGACTCTTGGAGACTTAGGAGGTCTTAGAGTTAGTCCGGAGATTCCTATCTTATTCCCAGCTGCAGGTAGGAGAGATTCTGAAAGATGGGAACTAGTTCAGAGACTGAAGATGCCCATTACAAACAATTCATAGGGTCAACGCTGCCTAGTATCTGATAGACACCCCCTCTTGTGGAGGAGGCTCCCCTCTTGTGGAGGAGGCCCTCCTTTTAGGTCCTAGCAGTTTCTAGGACCACTTTTCTACCTTTGATTATTGAACCCCCAATCCCTTTCTCGCCTAAGGGTGCTCTTACATTGAAAAGCTCAGGTTAAACAGGTGGGAGAAAGATGGTCTTTGGCCTTCCTTCCCCTTAACTTCACTCTCTCCCACAGGTTAGCATTCTATCCGTGGGGTCCATGTGCCCGCCCCAGGCCAGAGCAGAGGTGGGTTCCGCCATGACTGAGAAAACTGAGATGGTATGTGCCTCCAGCCCAGCACCTGCCCCTCCCTCTAAGCCGGCCTCACCTGGGCCCCTTTCTACAGAGGAGGTGGACCACCGAAACACGTGCACTCCCTGGTTGCCTCCCGGCGTGCCAGTGATAAACCTGGGACACACCAGGCCCATAGGGGCAGCCATGCCCACCACAGAGCTCAGTGCCTTTCGGCCCTCCTTGCTGCAGCTAACTGCCTTGGGAAGAGCTCCACCTACCCTGGCTGTACATTACCACCCTCACCCCTTCCTCAACAGGTCAGTGGGCAGCTCGGACTATGGGCAGTGCTTAGGTTTGGGGGCCAGGGTCTTTGCCTACAAAGTGTTCATGACCCACAACCCCTTACAGTGTCTACATTGGGCCAGCAGGACCCTTCAGCATCTTCCCTAACAGCCGGCTGAAGCGCAGACCAAGCCATAGTGAGCTGGACTTGGCTGACGGTGAGTTTGTGTCTCGGTGTGTACTTGTGGGGTGCCTGCAGCTCATGTCTGATTGGCCTGTACTCTGCCACAGGAAGAAGTATTTTGGGAAGTTCACATACACCCCAACACAGGACAACTCACACAAGTGATAGCTAATGCAAGACTACAGTACGGAGCCTAGCTTGGGGGATTACCCTGTAATCCAGACTGACACAGGAGAACCAGTTCAGAAGCCAACCTGGGCTATGTGAGTCCCCAACAAGCAAGCATTATAACCAGAGACATGGCCACAATAGGATATGGCAGCCACAAGATGACACTCCCCAACCCTTGAGAACACAGTCATGAGAGACAACCTTGGGTTAGGATCACACAGAGCTATGAGACCACAGTCAACCTCAGAACCCCAGCCACACATACAACAGCCACAACCACATCGCATGATCCCACACAACCACAGCCATCAGATAGGTCACCAGTCACCCTCAGGCCCACAGCCGGCAAGAACAGGACCTTTGAGAACCCAGAAATACACTTGCTAGGAATGAAACCACAGCATGGACCTCTCAAGGGATCACATCGCTGTCATCAAGGCTTAATCAGACTCAGCAGTTCCGATGTCTACACAGCCCACAGTCTGGGTTCAAGCCCCACGTGGGTGCTAGTGGTGTTCAGTGAGGACAGCAGTGGGCGCCCTCTGTCCTCTACGCTGATGCTATCCCTTGGGTCCTCAGGGCACCAACCCCAGAAGGTGGCTCGGCGAGTGTTCACCAACAGCCGTGAGCGCTGGCGGCAGCAGCACGTTAACGGCGCCTTCGCAGAGCTCAGGAAGCTGCTGCCCACCCACCCGCCCGACCGGAAGCTGAGCAAGAACGAGGTGCTGCGCCTGGCCATGAAGTATATAGGCTTCCTGGTGCGGCTGCTGCGAGACCAAACGGCTGTGCTGACCTCCGGCCCCAGCGCTCCCGGGTCCCGCAAGCCACCTGCGCGCAGGGGCGTGGAGGGCAGCGCACGCTTCGGGGCCGGGCACAGAGTAGAGGCTGCACGCTCACAGCCCGTGCTTCCTGGGGACTGTGATGGCGACCCCAATGGGTCAGTGAGACCCATCAAGTTGGAGCAGACGTCCCTGAGTCCTGAGGTGCGGTGACCCAAGGCAGAGGCGCCTCACCTGCTGTTCAGTGAACTCCCTGTAAAAGGATCTCAGGTCGCCCAGATGAGGAAACGCCCTGTAGCTCTGGAAGGGTGACCGGCGACGCCAGGGATCCCCAGACTTTTAAGAAAAATCTCCCACAGGCTACTTGCAGTGGCTTTGCCAGTGTCCTCTTGCCAGGGCCGAGGCCAGAGAATCGACAAGGCCAAGTAGCCATGGGATCCCAGAGGTCCTGAGGGAGGTAGGGAAGGGTCTGGAAGCCTCCGCGCTTCTCATCGGCGCCCCCTGCTGGAGGCGGGAAGACCCTAGACAAGTGTGTGGGAGGACCTACCCCATGAAGCCCAACTGGTTGCGCTTGATCCATGATCCTGTTAACCGCGACAACGAAGACTCAGGCACTCTTGCATTTGTTTTTCTTTATTTCTTTATTTCACATACACATTAGCCATTCAATGGAGAAGCCGAAGAGAGTCAGGCAAAGATGGTATAACAGAAGCGCAGTGACTGGGGTGGGGCGGGGCGGGGCGGGCGGAGAGGGGACAGACGGGCTGGCTGCCTACTTGCATTCCGCTAGGACACTGAAAACCCAGAAAACAAAACAGACAGTAAACTACCCTTGTTTCTTATGTATCTCAGTGCAGAGACGGGGGAGGGGAATTGGAGGGCAGAGAAGGGAGACCAGGCTGAAAGAGGAGCAGAGGGAAGGGACGCTAAGGGGGAAGCACACCAAATCCATTAGTACTATATATATATAGAGATACTCGTATATACTGCGTTTCTTAGCCTAAGAAGAAACTTGTTTGACGGGACGGGCGGCCTTTGCGGTCCGCGATGCTGGTGCTGATGGGGCGCACGGATCTCCCAAGAGGGGCCAAAGCAGGGGTTGGCCCCAGCTGGCTTGCGCAGAGTGGGACGCCCCGAGGGTGGATGGGGTGGGAGGGAGCAGAGGTGGGGCTGGGGTGCCCCTAGGGCTCTCGATTGGGGGACAAAGTTCTCATAACTTTATTGCTCCTTTTTTTTTTCTCTCGTGGGGGGTCCGTTCAGTACGGTCGGGTTGGGGGAAACGGTGGGTCGTCTGAGCCACCCGGCCCCTCTGGGACCCAGAGCGCGGCGTCCGCTCCGCCAGCACGGGGGTGAGAACAAGGCACTAGGTCGGCCGGCCAGCGCGGGGGCGGGTGTGTAAGGCAGTCGACAGGGCTGGTTGCGGGGTAGGGTGGGGGTGTGTGCCGGGCTATGTGCGTGCGTGCGTGCGGGCGCGGGCCTGGGCAAATCGACCTGTCAGCGTGGCTGGACCTGTCCTGGAGCATCGAACCTCCCGGAGGGAGGGGGAATAGTGGTGTTACGTGGGAAGGGGTCGGGGAGGAAACTACCAACTTGCTGAGCGCGCTCCTGATTAATGCTGGTGAGGGTCAAGTTGGCGTCTGGCTCAAAGAAGGGCGCTCGGAGTGGGGAGGGAGGGAAAAGGGACGTTTGTTCGTTGGCATTGACCTCTGCGGGGGAGGGGGCCGGGGACCCCCGCCGCGCCCCAGTGCCCGGAGGGGGAGGGGGCGAGGAAGGGGGGAGCGCCTGGGGAGACCCGCGGCCAGAGCAGCCCAGCCGCGGGGCGCACGCCGCTGTCCCGTTCCGTTAAACTCAACAAAGAAGGGATATGCGTGTTCCTAACAAGTGCAGAGTATTTAATTGATTCATAAACGTATGTATAATAGTTTGTGGGTTTTTAAAAACGTACTTTATAATGTAATAAGCACCAGGGTTTTTATGTTTAATTATCTTAAAAATAATTTTCTCTCGTCCTTTTCCTTTTGATCTTGTGTTGGTTTTTTTTTTTTAATGTCGAGGTGTTTTTAAACGTTTTCTTCAGCCCTCCCACCGAAACCGAACGACGAAACAAATTTAAACCCCAGATTATCCTCGTCAACGCAGGAAAAAAGGCAAAACAAAAAAAAAAAAACAAAAAAAAAACCAACCAACCAAACCAACAAACAAAAACCCAGAAAACTATCAAAAAGGAAAACAAACAAAAAAAAAAACAAAAAAAAGGAAAACACTCAGCTTTCATCCCCGCTAAGGGCAGGGCAGGCCCAGTTCTTTTAGCGTCCCCAGAGCCGCGAGGACATTACAACAAAAATAGAATTTTTTTTCTTAATCTCTTAACATACAAAGATAGGAAAACTCTCTGATGCATTGCACTTGGTTCAATAAAAAAAAAAAGGTTAATTTCCCCTATATTTTTTTGTGGGTTGTTTCCTCTCCTAAACACGTCCCCACATCTGTCGCCCTCATCGTCCCTGCCTGCCTGCCCCTCACACCACCACTTGGGAAAGGAGCACCACCCCCACCCCAGTCCTCCCGAGGGTACCTCTCTCGGGCACCTTGGGCCCCGGCCCAGCTGGCCTGCAGCTTCTGACCTCGCCCGGGGCGTGTGCCCCGCAATCCCACAGCGCCCACAGCCCGACTGTCCTCGACCGACCGAAGAGGCGCACGCGGCCGGGCAGGGACCCTCTTTCGCTAGCTCTTAGCTCTGACCCTGTTTAGCCAACCGAACTGAAAAATCATTGCACTTTGACCGCGCGTCACGCCCGGCCCGCCCGGCCCCCCACCCTGGGGCTCCCTCCCCTCGCACAGGGAGGCCTCCCCCCGCTGGACGTCCACCCCGGCCTGGCCCTCGACGCCGCAGGGGAGGGCTTCGCTCAACTTCCACACAGAACGCAGGGACAGCCGCCTCGCAGCCCCGAGCTCCCTGCTAGCGGCCATTCTCCTGTTCAGGGCCGCAGCCTCACCAACTAGATTCTCAATAAATAAAGCCCACAACCCACCCCCACGTGGTGCAATGTTGGACCGACTTTCGGAAGATCCTGACCTGTGCTTTGTGTTTTCATACCGGAGAGAGGCGCATGGCCTTGAGAACGGGCCTGGGAGGGGAGATGCAGGGAAGGAGGACTAAGGCACAGAAAGACAAGCCAGAGGGGCCCAGTCACCCTGCAGGGGGTCTGGCGTGCTCGCGTTCCCCTCCCTCCCAGGGGGCTTCTCAAGACCCTCTGGACAAGCCTCCGCCATCCCTTACTGGAGGAGGGGGCTGGGAGGAGAACTGCTTCCTGTGGTGTGTTACGAAATTGTTCCCAAGTTGCTCAAACAGAGGAGTTCCCAACTGCAAACAGCGAAAGACCCAAACAATGACTGCCCCACCCCTAAATAAAGAGGAAAGACATTACAGCTAAAATCTAGGGAGAAGTGGCCACGGGGCGTGGTGGGAAGGGAAGGGGACCAGAAAGCTCCAGAACACTCTTTTAAAAGGATGACACCCCCCACCCTCCACAGGAACTCAAAGTCTCGAGAGCAGGACGCCTACCTAGCGCAGGTGGAGGCTGCCTTGTCCTCCTCGCTCAGCTCCGGGGGCCCTTTCTGCTCCACTCTCAGCCGGCCCCTGGAGGGCTGTGTGCAGCAAGGGCAGGGGCAGGGCAGAGGGGCGGAGCAAGGGCACCTGCATGCAGGGCTGGGGTGCGGGGCGACCTGGGGCCGACTCCCTTCACTAGGGGCGTGGCAGAGGGCAGCAGCCCTTGCGTCCTGCGGGCGTGGAAGAAGGTGCCTATGCTGGGCTGGGCGTCCAGTCCAGAGCATTCTGACTTTCCTGTGTGCTGTACAGAGGGTGTCCAGCCCGAGAACTGCCCGGGCGGTTCAAAATGGGGTGGCAGAACACCCTCTATTCTGGACTCAGGCTGAATTCAGTTAGCTCTAAGAAGCATCCCTTACCTACCCGGGAACGCCCTAGCCTGGTCCAGAGCAGCTGGGGCCAGAAGCCTGAGCAGAGGCTCCCAGGAAGGGCAAGAGAGGTTGGGGAGTGGGGGGTGGGGTGAGGGAAAGAGACGAAGTCCGGAGGGGAGCTCGAATGTCTACTATTGTTACGAGCTGTTCCTCTGGGCTCCTTGGGAAGCTTAAGTCCAGCGGAGGGTGGGGTCCCCAGGAACTGCCAGGGTGGCCGGCCAGTGAGCTGGCTGCTCCTTCCTGGGAAGGCCAGGCTGAGTAGGAGGAAGGCAGTCTTGTTGCATCCTTTCTTTCTGTTTGTCCTCTGCTTAGCAGAGTCCGCTTAGCATGCTTCTTTCTGCTTGGCTGCTGGTGTACAGCTCCGCTGAGACCCCTTTCCGAGGACTCCCAGAACTGGGCGGCTTTGGAACGCGGGGGTACCAGGGCTGGAGGAGGGAAGGGCTGAGTGGCTGACGACGTCTAAGTTTTGCTTTTCGGTGGGGCTGGGCTGGGGGATATTTCCATGTCTCAAAATTTCTTCTCCCCCATTTTGAGGAACCTCTTTTTTTTTTTTCCTTTTTTAAATTTAGTTGTTTCTTTGTTGATCTTAATCAGAGGAACCAGGACTGTAATGGGATCAGGAAAAAAAAAAAGCGACCGTGAGAACAGCTGGGGCAGGTCCCAACTCCCATTTCATCCCGCCCCCCCACCCCATGATCTCCAACCTCTACAGTGAGCTCCCGGGAGAGGGGCCAGGGTGCTGAGCATCAGACCCCAATGGAGGAAGCCAAATCATTCTCTCCACCCTCTGAGGGAATCCCCCCCAGACCCCAGTGCAAGAGTCCAGCTGGCCTTCCCGTGGGCACGGTGCCCAGCGGGTGGGACCCCCATGGCTGGCACTGGCACAGACCTGGGATCTGGCCATGTTTGCAATTGTTTAGGTTTTTGTGTGGAACCTGGAAGGTGGGGAGGATGCCAGGCTGGGGCTTTTGTACCCACAGGGGTTGGGGGAGTAGGGTGGGGGTGGCCCAGCTTGAGTTCTTGCTGAGTTTTCTTTCTGTCCCTTTGGATTAAAAGCAGAAATTCACGTCTGTACATCCCAGCCAACGTCCTGTCCCTCAGGCTGAAAGACTTGGGGGCAGGGAACCACATGGCTTCAGCTCTACTAGGGCCAGGACTGGGGGAGGGGGCCAGAGCCCACCCACCCTGACCGGTCGTGGGCCTTTTGGGCACCAGACTGGGGAAGGAGCTTTCTGAAGCACACTACGGTGGATATTGCTTCCCCCAGGGAAGCCAGCAGGGGGCGCTGCCTTCCCGTATATAGGGCCCTGCTGGCAGTGAACACACAGTATACACAGGGTGAACCCCTGGGGCTGGCTGCTTGGCAACGCCCTCCATCAAAGGCTTGAGTCTGGTTTCCAGTCCAAGAGTGAGTGGAGGACTCTTCTCCAGACCTCTTCTTTGCTTGGGTACCTGGCAGTATCATCACAACAAAATGAGGGTCCGTGATATCGCAACTAGGGATATCATCTTGGAGCTCTATCTCCTAGACTTGGGTCTACAGTACCAGACAGACAGATGCGCGCGCGCGCGCGCGCACACACACACACACACACACACACACACACACACACACACACACACACACCAGATATACACTCTACACACCAGATGTTTCCTCATTCCACCCTTGTCTCAAGCCCACACTGATGCTAGGCACACACAGAATGTATGACCTTGAGCTGCTTATAGTCACAGTCCTCAGGCAACAGAACTCAGATGCAGGGAGTGGGTAAGAGCCTGTGGTCCTATTTGCTGCGTGTGCACCAACCATGAGCAGGCTGGAAGCAAATGTCTGTGCTCTGCCTAGGTAGAGTCCAGCCTGTTAAATTGGGGTGAAGGTGCCAGGCTCCCGGAGTGGCCAACTTTTCAAAAGAAGCCAGAGATTCAGGCAGAATTTCATGTGAAAATTTCCAATGTTTAAAATATTGCCAGAGCCAGCCATGGTAGTACATGACTTTAATCCCAGTAGGTGGATCTCTCAATAGCTGGAGGCCAGCCTGGTCTACATAGTGAGTTCCAGGACAACCAGGGTTACATTGAGACACCCTGTCTCAAAAATAAACACACTATTAGAAGCCAAAACTGGTGGCTTATTTTTGTAATCTCAGCACTTAGAGGCAAGAAGATTGTGTGTAATTTGAGTACAGGGCTTCACAGTGAGTCCTAGGCCAGCCTGGGCTACAGAGTCAGGCACTGCCTTGAAATTCAGAGAAACAAAAAATACTATTGGATCTAGGTGTGATGGAACTTGCTAGTAATTCCAACACACAGGAGGCTACACAAAGGGACCAAGTTTGAGGTCAGCCTATTATATCCTGGCTCAAAAACAAAATAAAAATAAAAACCCCACCACTATTGGGGCTAGGAGTATGGCCTTGTCTAGCATATCTGAGGCCCTGGGTTCCAACTCTTATTTAAAAAAGCAAAAAAATGCCGGGCAGTGGTGGCGTACGCCTTTAATCCCAGCACTTGGGAGGCAGAGGCAGGTGGATTTCATAGTTCAAGGCCAGCCTGGTCTACAAAGTGAGTTCCAGGACAGCCAGGGCTATACAGAGAAACCCTGTCTCAAGAAAAAAAAAAACAACAACAACAACAACAACAACAAAAAAACAAAACCAACCAAACAAACAAAAGAACCAAACCAAAAACCAAATCAAAAAGGTAAAACATTACTATTCCAATATTGATCAGCTCACACTGGACTCTGTCCCTCAGGCTCTGGTTTGAGACTGTATTAAGTGCCCGTGTGAAACGGGGTCATTAAACACAGGAATTAGCGATGGATTTGGAGAGGTGGTATCTTGTTCCTTTAGTCCCAGCATGTAAGGACCTGAACTCAATTCCTAAGCCTAAAGGTGGAA
Source organism: Mus musculus (assembly GCF_000001635.26). Lineage (NCBI taxonomy): Eukaryota > Metazoa > Chordata > Mammalia > Rodentia > Muridae > Mus > Mus musculus. The sequence goes on from NC_000074.6 coordinate 84,710,976, forward strand.
AGAGAGAAGTGACTGAAAAGACGTGTCTTCTGATTTCCACACGCATCCAGTGGTGCACACGCCCACATGCAGGCATTACACACACTCGTGAACAAACATACACAAATAAAGCAAAATAAAGTTCCATCTTCAAAGAGCCTCTAGAATCTTCTGTGGCAGTGATATTTGAGATGTGCTGCCTGAGGCAGTCACTAATAGTGCCATGGTTTATGAGCATGGACGCTTGAACTGTGACTTGTGGAGTCAGGTGTGGAGATGAGCCTCGTCCCTCAGGAATGTTAGGTGAGCGTTCTACTACCGAGCTCTCCATGTCTCTCCAGCCATAGCTTTTCTCTAATTTCAATGCACACTGCTACATATGGCCAGTGGTGAGAATACAGAGGTGCAATGGATGGACACCCAGAAATGTGGGTACAGGTTGCAACAGCAAAGGGTGCTGCCTATCAGTGATGCCTGCTGGGTACCTGCAGGATGTGCAAAGGTGGCCTGCCTCCCTCTGCCGGTTCTCAGGCAGCTTGCCCAGAGTCCCACTTGTCCACTCACTAAAAGCCAGGTAAGGACCTTGAAAGCTGAAGTGGAAACTCAGGACTGAGCTTCCACACAGAACAAGGAGGCCAGTCGGCAGAGCTCTGGGCTTCTAGCTCTGGGCTTTGCCTGGACCTAAGGGCTGGCTAGCGTGGACTCCTATGTCATTGCTCCAGGTCATGGGAGCCACCCTTCCTCTGCTTCCCTAACAGACACAGGCTAGTGGAGGACACCCGGGACACGGAGGATGGGGAGGGGGGAATACCAAGGTCTGAGCTGGCTCCTGTACTATACAGCTTTATAGTCTCAAGAGCAGGGTGGGGACTCAGGGGGGCTTGCACCCAGGCCTGGGGAGCAAGGGTCTGTTGTCAAGGCCAGCCCAACTTTCTCTGCTTACCCTCTCCCTGCCTTCCAAGCTGGGCCCAAAATTGATTAAAACTAAGTTAAAAAGCACTGTTTAGAGAATGATAAAATTGCCAAAATTTTCTTTTCTTCCCTCATTCTATTGTCCTGTCTCCATCTGGTGCTCCAAGGATCAGCTAAAGTCATTGGTTACTGTGGAAACCACTCCTGATTGTCCCCCTACCGCCTTCTGCCTGCCCCCAGGCCCAAAGGCTCCTGCTCTGGAGTGTCTAACTTTCATTTCCCCATGATCCCCAGACACACCTGACCAGCCAAGGGCCCTGGACCGCGAGTACTTATTACCCCACCTGCGATATAAGGCAGTGAGGGGAAAAGAGAGAGAGACAAATTGTTTCCCAAACTTGCCTCAAACTCTGACTTGGCCTCAAAACATCCAAGTCAAGCAAGCAGAGAAAGTGAAGGAGGGAAAACCGAGGGGGTGGGGAGAGAGAGAGGTGGAGGGCGGGGAGCAAGGGTTCCAGCAGCAGCAGAGCAAGCGCACTGGCAGGGGAGAGGGAGGGAGAAATGGAGCCCCCACTCACTCACGGTGCCAGCCCAGTGCTGGGAGGGGAGGCCCCTGCTGTCCCTTCCTCTGGCACCCCCTCCCACCTTCTGCCAGCAGGGCTTTCTCGGCCTCCCTGGCACAGAGCAGAGTGGGCTGGCTCCAGACCCTGCTCAGAGCCATTGTTTTTCTTCTCAACACCCCCAAGTTCAAGTTCATCTGGGTGTTACATCATGTCTGGTTGCTCCTGGAAACCAGACGGGTCAGACGTGACTCTGGGGAAAGGGGGTGGGAGGCTGGAGGGGGGTTGAAGTTCCCTTCTCCTCCCTCCTCACCACTAGGGAGCTCTGAAGTTTGACTAAGTTGTGTGTGTGTGTGTGTGTGTGTGTGTGTGTGTGTGTGTGTGTGTGTGTGTGTGTGTGTGATTTAAAGGAAAAGAAAGAAAAGAAAAGACCCTCCAAGCACACACAAAAAACTTCCATCCACCAAACTTTCTCTGGACTGGAGCCTCGGCAGAGGCGGGGCAGGAGGCAGCAGAGGTGGCCCAGAGGCTCTGAGCAGGGGTGGATTTCCCAGGGCTGAGGAAGCCAGCAAGGAAGTGTTTTTTATAAAATTTACAAAAAGAAGAACATTCGTGTGTTCTTTTTGAAGCCCTGGCCTTCAAAAGCTGCCCCTGGCCTGTTCCTGAGGTGGGTCCTCCCTATGTTCCAAGTGTCCTGGGTTCTCGCCCCTCTTCTCATCCTTTCTAGATTCAAGCGCACAAGAGATGTCCATGTGTGCACACGTGCACATGAGCTTTCTCAAGGCAGTCTGGGGACCTCATGCTGGAGGGCAAGTTTGGCTTGTCTCTTTTTGAGAGGTAGGGGTGGTATCATCAGGGACTGGGAGCTCCAGCATCCTGACCTTCATCCTAATGGGAGTTGTGGGGACTTAGGGCTCCAGGGCTGCAGCCAGCTCTTCACGATGCCAATCTGAGGGCATGCGGCCCACCAGACCTACTTTGTCCCTCCTCTACCTTCATCTACCCCACCCAGTGCTGGGGAAACAGGGAAGGCCAGGGTTAAGCAGGACAGGAAGAGGTCCAGGAGATAGGGCAGTCTTCCTAGTTAGTACCTCATTCTTTCATCTTTGCCCCATCAGGATGGCCCAGAGGCCTCTGGCCTCCGGCTGCCTTTCCCAGGTCCAGGGCTGTTAGAGCTAATTATCCAATTAGCTGATTAGCCAGGGAGCCTGAGGCTGCCTAGGGAGGCTGCTCAGCTGGGCAGAAGCCTGGGTGTGCAGTTCGTAAGGAACAGCTCTCCCCAAGACTGAGTGCACACTCCCCACGTGCACACCTCTGTGTGCACTCAGGCATCTCCTACCTGAGACTGCTGTGGGATGTTCAGAAAGTTGCCGTCCCGGGATCCGATGCTGACAAACCGGTTGGCAGAGGAGGCGCCTGTCGTTGTGAATGCTGTGGGGAGCAGGGGAGCGGAGAGAGGGAGAGACCAGGTCAGGCTATGGGACCCACCTGGGCACTGCCTCACTGGGCGGCTGAGAAAGGGAGAGACTAGGTTAGACATGCTGCAGGGTAGACTGGCAGCAGGAAGGAAGAGTGAGGGGCTGCAGCTAGGGAGGCCAGGCTCCAAGCCCTTCCTCTCCATGACCAGGAGCACACACACATATCCTCCTGTCTCAGCCTGTCAAGGCTGGGGTGAGGAAGGGCCCTTGAAGCTGCAGCTGAAGTCCCCTGGGTCTAGTTCTGTCCCCTACTGAGACAATGGCTGGCACCAGGTTTACCAGTGGAGTCCCCTAGCTTTTCTACTTGTAGAAGGGCCGTGCAAAGGTGGGAGCTGGGCAGCCTGGAGCAGCCTGGCTTGGCCGGGCAATGGCCCTCTCAAACAGGCCTCCTCTCCAGCCCCACAGCCTCACCAGGGGGCTGTACCACTTACCACCTTGGGTAGTCCCATTGGTTGGCAAGTGGCTCAGGAACTCACAGGGGTCCAGTGGCAGGCCGAGCCAGCAGGAGTGGTCACAAAAGAACCTGTGGCCTGGCTGCCTGGCTCTTGCTGTAGCAGAGAAGCTGAGGCACACGCCACTCTCTTCCCATCAATGAGCTAGTGTGCTAGGCCAGGTGACAGAGAAAGAGGCCACAGACAGAGCCCCAAAGCTCAGCCACCTGGGGGGGGGGGCAGCTGTCCAGTGCCCCAGGGGAAAAATGAACCCAACACCCCTGATCTCTCCTGGGGTGTTCAGCGGAACCTGACAGGTGGGAAACAGTCCCCAGAGGAAAATGGAATGCCACAGTTTGCCTGGGAAGCCACCCCTGTCTATGCCAGACACATCCAGGACATGCTCACCAGTTTCTGTCCGCCTCTCTCCAGAAGTGTGCCCCAGCCTTGCTCCCTCCCCCACTCTACCCACCTCTAGTGACTGTGATCATGTCTAATGGCATATGCAAATGAGAAGATGGCATGGAGAGAGCAGGGAGGGGGGAAGAACTCAAACCACGGGAGGGAGAGAAGGACAGAGAGCGCGAACGGACAGGAGTGTTGACATGGGCCACCCTCCCACCCACTCCTGCACAGTTCCAGCTCAGCTCTGCCCACCCCTGTCCCAGCCCAAGACAGTGCGCCGCCTGCCTTCCGCCTCTCCTGTCCTTCACGTCGGGTCTAGCTGGGTCTAGCTCTCCACTTAGATTTTTCTTCTCTTCCCTTTGGCAACATTTGTCATTGGATTTAAAGGGGGAGGGGAGAAAGGAAGGGGGAGGGAGGAAAGGAGGGAGGAAGAAAAAGAAGCCAGGACCCAGTGCCCACCCCTTCTTCTTGGTACTTACAACCTGGGAAAGGAACTGAGGGTAGAGAAAGGAAGGGATGGGAGGATGGGAAGAGGGGAGAAAGGGGGGAAAAAGAAAGAAGAAGAAGAAGAAGAAGAAGAAGAAGAAGAAGAAGAAGAAGAAGAAGAAGAAGAAGAAGAAGAAGAAGAAGAAGAAGAAGAAGAAGAAGAAGAAGAGGAGGAGGGAGGAAGAGGGAGGAAGAGGAGGAGGAGGAGGAGGAGGAGGAGGAGGAGGAGAAGAAGAAGAAGAAGAAGAAGAAGAAGAAGAAGAAGAAGAAGAAGAAGAAGAAGAAGAAGAAGAAGAAGAAGAAGAAGAAGAAGAAGAAGAAGAAGAAGAAAAGAAGAAGAAACAACCAAATGAGAGACGGAGGGAAGAAGGCATTGGAAGCAGCCTCCTGCATCTTCAGAGGCCCAAAGGACCAGATGGAGGTGAGGGGGCAAGGCAAAAAGAAGATGGCAGTGAAGTCACCTTGGGGTCACATTTAATTTGTTGTGGTGTGTGTAAGGGAACAAAACAACAACAAAAAAATTGAAAAACAAAACCAAAAAATCAAAACCAAAACCAAAAACAAAACCAAAAGCAGCAATCAGGCATGAAGATGGCATGGCTGTGCCTCCCGCCCCCCTACCCGCGCCAGCACCCCCGGCCCAGTGCCCCACTGCACTCTCCCTCCCGCCCCCCAGGGGGGCCTGGGCCAGGGTCTGGCTGGGAGCAGTGGGCAGGGCTCATGGGGTGCTGGCTGGAGTAACTGAGGCCCCGGAGGCTGTGGCCAGGGCTCAACCCTGCTCATTCGCTGGGAGGCTCTGAGGCTCTCTGGGTAGGGGCTTTGTTGGGAGGGGGCGCTCCTCTCTTTGCAGTGGAGACTGCGTAGATGGGCCAGGGATGCTGGGCGCTGTGGTATCGGTTTCATCGTCCACTTACAAGGTGATGGAGGAGTCAAGGCGGCGCCGTCTGGGGCCGTGCTGGTGGTTTTGGAATCAGGCATAGGAAGGGGCACAGGTCTGGCCACTGGAGGCGGCGGCGGTAGCAAAAATGACCCCGGGACTTTGCCCTGGCCGCTACCGTTGGGCTGCGAACAACATAAATAGAGTGACGCATGAAGGCACATCACACACAGACACACGCTCGCTCCCCTGCGCGGCCGGCCGCTTGCTCCTGAGAGCAGGCGCTCCCAATGGAAGATGCAGGAGTGGGAGGGAGGGTCCTTTCCTCTAGGCACAGGATGGAGGAGGGTGTAAGGCCTCTATTTGGTCTCTTGGGTGTTTCTCTCTGTCTCTTTTCTTTCTTTCTTTCTTTCTTTCTTTCTTTCTTTCTTTCTTTCTTTCTTTCTTTCTTTCTTTCTTTCTTTCTTTCTTTCTTTCTTTCTTTCTTTTTCCTCTTATGGAGTAGAGGAGGGAAGAATGGGGGGTGTCCGACGGGTGATCCTCATTTCTTTCTTTTTGTTCAGGATCTTACTGTGCAGCTCTGGCTGGCTTCAAACTCACCATGTAGACCAGGCTGGCCTCAAAAATCACAGAGATCTACCTGCCTCCGGCTCCCAAGGGCTGGGTTTAAAGGCGTATGCCACCACACGTAGCTGATTTAAGCCAGATGTTCTAGGCACAGAAATGACCCACTTAGTAATGCACACACTGCACTTAGAACAGCCAGGCTCACAGAAGGAAAGAGAAGCCAGCTCACCTCCACGGCCTCAAAGGCACATTCCCTCCATGGGCCTAACGGAGGCTGGCTGACTAGCCAAGACCCACAGGCTTGCCAACATCCACCCCAATGGGCAGTGTGGCTCAGGAGGCCGTAAGCATGAGAAGCGCACCCACCATTCTATCTGCAGCAGATCCTGTTCTCAGCCTGTGAACAGTGGGACGCTGGCCTTTTCTATAAAGATCAGCCAGCGAGGAAAATATGCCATCGGTGGCTCCAACTTCTGTGATGTTCTTCAAGAGCAAGTCCCTGGATAACGCACGCCCTCGGGAGCCAGGGACATTCTGCCACCAAGATCCATTCCTTGTCCTTTTGTGCCCTCTTTGGCCTCAAACTTTGGTTTCTCCTCCAGGCCTCATGCCTGACCGTGTCTGGGTCAGCGTCAAGGCTTCAGAGAAAGTACGCACCACCACGGGCTCCCCAGCCACTGGCAAGCGCAGTTTCCCTGGAGAGACCTGGACCATGCCTCATACTGCTCAGGGCAGAGCCCTCAAGACCACCTGCAGCAGCTCAGGTGCAGGGAGGCCTGGCCCCAGCTCTTCTTTTCCTATGGAGCAAACTTCAGCCCTTCTGGCCACTCAGGCACAAGTCCTAGGGAGGTCTTTCTCTCTCAACTTGCCCTCAAATTGGTAAACCTCCTGCCTCAATATCCTGGGTGTTCAAATTATAAGGGTGCACCATTATACCTGGCCAGTGCTCCTCCTATGGGAAGACAAACCCCAGGAAATCCCCCCACCTCCAGGGAGGTGAGATGTCTCCAGCAGCATCAGTCTGTCCCCACTCTCTTGACTGATGACAATGAGACTTCGGGCGTGGGGGAGCAGTTGTGGGAGGTGAAGGCGTGGTGACACCTTTGCCCTGATAGTGAGTGGTGCTCCAGACCCCTGGAGCACCTCATGGCCCAGGCATTATATTTATGCTGTGTTTGACTTTCTAACTACTCACAAGGGAACAGTTTTCACTTCAAGGCCATTTTGCTCCCCATCCTGGAAGACACTGGCAGAATCCAGAGCCATTTTTGAGGCCTAGAAGATACTATCGGCATCAAGTGGGTTGCTACAAATCCATGTCCTATAGCTTGTAGGACGGAAATTCAAGCTCATCCTCTGTGCAAAGCTGCAAAGTACTGTCTCTAGGAAACTGATGCGAAGCAAGCTTTTAGTCTACCCATTCTACAGCTGAATCCAGTGAGGTTCTGGGCAGGGAAGTAGTTCATCCAAAGTCACCTGCTACACTGGCCATGCCTGGAGGCAGAGACGCATCTGTCTGATCCAAGAGCCTTTGGCAGTCTAATGGGCCCTCTTCCCCCAAAGCAAAGTAGCTCAGCTCTCTTTCCACTGTTTTAGAAGTAAGACACTCTCCACAATGATCACGAAAGGCTCTTATCCCACACTCTGTCTCTTCTGCCAGGCATTTCTCATGCTGAGTTCCTTGGACTTTCTAGAACCCAGGCTGACAGCCCTGCTCACCTCAGAGTGCCCTGCCCAAAGCTCCCTGTACCCCTTAAGGTCTGCTCTGAAAGCATCACACACACACACACACACACACACACACACACACACACACACACACACACACACACACACACACACCTGAGGACCTGCCAGAGTCTCTAAGTCATACTGGCGCCTCACTGTCCTATTCTTGGAGACTCTTGGCCCTTCATCAGAGTCATGGGAGCAGCTGACCCCAGACTCCAGCATGCCAGCAGACTCGTGTAGCGCTCGGCCCATTCCAGGACACAGGGCTATGCTATGAGACCACACTGTCCTTTCTGCCGTACTTCATCCCCTCCCCATCCCCATGGTTCCAGGGATGAAACTTAGGTCATTAAACTTGTATGGCAAGTGCTTTACTCCTGAGGATAACTGATCATCTGATCCTCCCACCTCCACCTCCCAAATGCACTGCCATGCCCAGCTCTTGCTCCACTTGGGTCACACCTGACCCAGACCTCTGGCTACGAGCCTTTACCCCTCATGACCTGCTAGATCTGACACACTCTTCCTTCTGCCATTCCTGCACACTCTGAGGATGACAGTTTGGAGCATCTGGCAAAAGCAATCAGTGGCTGCCCAGCACCCCTATCTGTGACCTGGACTAGAGTCTTTTGTGCTAGGTACACTACCTTAGAGAGTGACTCTTTGGTTCTAGACAGCATCAGGACCAAGGGGCAGGCTTCCCAGCTCTGCAGGGGTATCAGTGAGAGCCAAGTAGCAGCCTCTCCCCTGGTGTCTATGGCCCATCTGGCTCTCATCCCATGCATCCCCCAGACAGGAAATGGAACAGTCCCACAGATCACAGCCTCATGACTTCTCTCCAGGCTCCAAGCATCTAGGACACAGCTTGGAGTCCATCTCCTGCAAGAGTGTCTAAAAGGACAGCCCCACTTGACAGGGTTAATCACAATCCTCCGACGTATTTCTAGAAGTAATGTTCACCAGGCCTGGAACATTGAAGCTCTAGGTGAGATATAAGTCAAAGCATTAAAATATCAAGGTCTTTGACTCTGTGTTACCTTAGGAACTGAGTTGAGGCTAAAAGGAGTCTACAGCTGGCCCAGCACATCACTCGCCTCGTACAGATGACAGCATTCTGCTTCCCTGAGTCATTAACCCCACTGGGCTCTCACCATCCCTGAAACACCACCACCCAGGACCCTTCCTCCAGCCCTTGGCATCGCCTTAGATGCTGTATCCACATGACCTTCAAAACAAGCACCCTAGTCTTGGGCAGAGGGATGAACTATCAGGGTGCCTGAGAGCCTTCTGTAATAGTCTGTATTTCCTCACTATGGATATTTTCCTGAAAAGCTGGTTGGTAACCTGTCTTTCCTGAGGTGGTGAGGGAGGTGCTCCTGTAGGCTCTAGGTCAGTGGTTCCTAAAGTGGATGTTCTGGCCAGTCACTTAGGTTCTGTGTGACTCTTCACACTGGCTAAGTCTGAGGACGGCTGCTGCTACTATGGCCAGGAAGAACAGCACAGCCTCCATTCTCCCACAAGCCAGCCTCTTCCCCAACACGAGTGCATCTCTTGACTCCCCTCACAAGTCCCATGATCCCCGCAGCAGGCTTTCTCTCAGTTTCAGGTCACAGAGGAAGTCCTGACAGGATTCCCTACTCCCCAATGTTAGTTACATTCAGCAAGGTGTCTGCTTACATCTCTGTCTGCAGTCTCATGAGGCAGGTGCCTGTCTTGAGAAAATAACTCTTCAGCAAGGTCAAGTGTTCCATGTTATACATGCCAGGTCACAGGAGAGGCTCAGAGCCCAGCCCTCAGGAGGCAGGAGCCAAAATCATTCTTTCTTCAAGGTCCTGTGGTTAGAGGCTCTTTGCATTGACCTAAAGGTCCTAGGTCCTACTTCTCTGGACTCTGAGCCTGGCTGCCTCTGCAAGTTAGGCAGCATCCCTCCGGAGCCTGCTCTATCACTGAAGTGTCAACCAGGGGCCAGTTCTACCCCCCTACCCCTCTAAGATGGGCAGTTTTTATCCAGAGAGGCAGGAAGGCCGACAATGTGCTGAGCTGTAGAGTCAGCAAGAGAAACTGTTGTGGGAAAGAAGAGGACAGCAGAAGGGTGGGGACAGGGGAGCAAGCCAGAGGAGGCAGGGCCAGTCCCAGAATGGACAGAGAGCCAGGATGCAGACCCTAGCCCAGCCAGAACTACCCCAGAACCAGAAAACACCCATTCTTCCAGGAGCACATCGAGGCAGCCTGGCTGGACAACAGAGGGCCACTGCTCTCCCCCCCGGACTGCCTCTGGTGTGGACTTCCAGAATGCCTCTCCCAACTTGTTTCCCAAGCCCCTCGAGCATCTTCCTGCTGACATCTGGACCAGCTGAGAGAGGAGCTGGGGAGTTTGCATGCTGCGGGACTGTAGAACTCCACAGAAGTCTGAACCATCACGTCTCATCTCAAGTGACCCCTAGAGACTGAACATGTCCTGCCAGCATCTCTGGCCCAGGATCTTCCTGGATAATCCCTTTGCTGAACACCTTGAGTTTGGACCAGGCCCTGGAGCTGGCTAACAGAGAAGGGATCCACACAGAGCCTCGCTGTCGCACAGAATTATGGATCAGAAGGACTTTCTACATCATGACAGTGTGGAAGCCCTTTGTTAAGAGTCCTGACATAGGAGTCTATCTTTACCTTCTCGTGAGGCCTACTGAAAGCCAGAGACAGCTCTGATGGCCATAACTGGGGGGGGGGGGAGGAGGCACTCCTGGCATCTGTCAGGTGGGGGCCCAGGATGCCTCCCACAGAGTCCAGGGCAGCCTCACACTAGGAAGAATTTACAGTCCAAACATCAACAGTGATGAGCCAGTCAAATTCAGTCCAGAATCTGTCAAATTCTTGACCCTCTAAATTTTAGGAAGAGGTGGTGGTCCAAGGCCTAGACTGGACAAATTATAGGCTCATTCCTGCTGGGAACCACAGGTCAACAGGAAGGGCAAGAAGCCCCAAAGGGAGGGTTGGACAGCTGCCCCAACTCTCCAACCCTAACCAACAGGCCCTAGCACAATCCTCAGACCTTGGCCCCAAGTCCAGTAAAACTGACCACAAGGTAGATTCTATGGGCTCTCTGCTGCTTCAACTCCATGTATGTTCCAGATTCTTGGCCCTATCCTTGTGAGCCCTTAGACGGACAGATGGACAGACAGACAGAGAGACAGACACACAGACAAAGAGATGAGGCTACAGGGCCTCCTGCGCCCTCTGGACTCACCTGTCCGGTGGCCTGACCCGAGCCGTCAGAGCACACAAACTGCACAAACTCCTTCAGCGAGTCCTGCCCATGGTGGTGGTGGTAGCGGATGGTTGGGTGTGTGAAATACGGGCTCGACTGCTGGATGATGGACGTGGAAGGGAAGTGCAGCGCTGATGCCGTGGCCCGGGGGCTCCCTGTGTGCACACAGGCAGGGGAGAGAAAGGGTGTGAGAACAGCCACGTGGAAAAGCAAGACACAACGGCTGGCAAAAGGGCTGAGGGTCCTGAGGAAGAGGCAGGATGGGGCAGAAGCACTGTGTCAGGCACAAAACGCCTCAGTCATCTAAGTTAAAAAAAAAATCAATGCAATAAAATAAAATAAACTGGCAGGCTAGTACCTGAGGGCCAGCTGCTTGCTTTTATAAATACTGTTTGCCGGGAGCTGGCGTGGGGGTTAGCTGAGGCAGGTGAACAGCCAGCTACCAGCGCAGGGTTGGGTTGGCCTATTTAAAATTGTTAGGATGTTGCTTTTCTGGTTGGTTTGTTGCTATCTTGTAGCCGGGGCTGAACTTGATGACCTTAAATTCTGGACCCTCGCAGGCACGTGCTGGGCACTTTCTTGTTGTTTGTTTTCGGATGGTTGATTTTCTTTTGTCTTTGCAGTACTGGGGTGTGCTTTCTGCCACCACGCCTCAGTCCCAGCAAACTGTTACAATGTTACTTGCTTCTCATAAGGTTTTGCTCTTGTTTGGTTTTTGAGACAGTCATAGGGCCTCCAATTCTTGATCCTCCTGCCTCAGCCTCCTGTGTGCTGGGATTTCAGGTGTTAGACTCACCCTATGCTTTGCAACTGTTTTTACTGTTTAGAAACAACACACTAATATGTTACTTATTGCCGGTTGAGTTTTTTTAGTATCCTTGACATTTTCCTTCTTTTACCCTTGGCAAACACCTCACTTGCCCCGTCCTAGGTGTGAGCCTGCCTGAAAGGACCGACACCAGATTACCACAGCCCCGTGGTCTCTGGACAAGCAGACCCTGCCTGTGCAGGATCGGCACCCGGCACACACACAACTCCAAATGTGTAAGTGGATGCTTAGGCCCCCCTCATGTGTTGGCCCTGCCGCTGTGAACTCACAGTTCCTACCCCTGTACAGGCCTCAGCTCTTCCTCAAGTTCTCCCCCTTCCTGTCTGTTTCCAATCAGCTCACTCTTGCTCTCAGTTTCATTAGGGGGCTGAGGAAACTTGGCTTCTCTCTGGAGTTCATAAAAATGGAGCGCAGCAGGGTGGAGCCTGCCTCCCTCCTGCCGCCTGCACAAGGCCTGGGCTCCCTGCCCCCACCTTGTGGCCACCACACCCTGCCCCAGTGCTGGCTGCCTCTGGGCTCTAAGCCAGGAGGCCCCAAGGAGGAAGCCGGGAGGTAAACCTCCCTGTCGCGTCCTACAGAAGAGAAGAGAGGCATGGCAGATACAGGGCCATGTGCAAACAAAAGCCAGGCCTTTGCTGCCAGATGGGTGCTGAGGCGGAAGCAGCACGTGCAGGAGGGCCAGGTTCCCGGGTATCCTGCCTGGCCCCACCCTCAGGAAGATCCAGCATCTTCTCAGGGCCTGAAGATGCCCTCAGAGCAGCAAGACAGTCCTTTTCATGGTGAGCCTTGTCCTTCTGGCCCAGCCCTTCACTTCTGGGAAAAGCAGGGAGGCCCAGATTTGGTGCCGGTTTGCTCTAGGACAGACACCAGGAACCTGGACTGCTGAGCAGTACTCTTTCTAATCCACAGGAGAGCAACTTGGCTCAACTACTTGCTGGTGGGGGAGGGGGAGGCTGCATGCAGCTCCCAGTGAGCATGTGCAGACCATGCACCCAACACAGACTTAACACAGCCAGAGTTAGCATGTGGGAGGGATTCTAGGAACCGAGTGGGCAGCCTGGTTCTCAGAGTTACACTGCCCATCCCATGCCACCCCACTGCTGTGCCACGACCCACTTGGGGAGCCCAGATCTATAACTTAGATTGATCCCTGGCCCCCTGTTGCTCCTGGCCAGCTGCCCCTTGCTGTGGCTGCCTCCCGCAGTGTCCCCTTAAGCCCCGCCCCCATCTCTCACCTGGTCTGACTCCAGCAAGCACAGGCAGCGGGTGGTGGGTGAAAGCCATGCGTGGGGAACTGCCCTGAGAGGAGAGGGCGCTGCAGAAGTCCAGCTTTCCTGACTTCTTTAGAGAAGCAGGGCCTGGGGGGAGGAAGCAGCAACACGCAGGTTTAGCTGGCTGGGGTAGGAAGCCAGCTAAGCAGCCCGCTCCTTCTCTTCTCAGCACCCAGCAGCCCTTCCTCCACCTCGGGCCCTGCTCTGCTCCTCCTGGGGCCTGACCTCAGGGGTGCAATCTGGCTACAGTTGCTTCTGCAGAGAGGAAAATGAGGCCCCTGGTAACATGTGGGAGGATATGCTGGGCAAGGGTGGCTGGCAGAGGAAAGCATCCTGCTCCTGACGGTCGATAAAGGAATTAAAATGGGTACAAGGCTGGCATCTAGGAAGGGATGCACGAGGAGCCCACAGATGCCTGCTGGAGAGCCATGAAAGGAGCCAGAGCGCCAAGGGTGGGACGCACAGGCTGGGGGCTGTGACAAGACACCCTGGCCTGAAGAAACCAGCACTCTCTTTCTGGAGAAAAGGAAAAGGGAAAGCATGGTTAGAAGCCCTCCAAAGCAGCAAAAGGAGAACAAAGGCAGGAGCCAGAGCTGGGAGCACCCTGGGAACAACTAGAGGCAAGGACTGCCCTGGCCATAGGGCTCAGAGAGTGGGGCTCTTCTCTGCCCTGTTGCCAAAGGCAAGGGCGGTATTAGCCAGAGACGGGTACAAAAAGACCCCCATCTGGGCTTTGCCTTTGACAGTCAAGAGATTGCAAGCCAACACCATCTCTGTCCAGTATGCACAGTTCCAGGTGACAGGCTGTCAAACAGCTCCCAGGAGCACACTCTTTCGGTATCTCTTATCCTGGACTTAGCTTCAAGGCCATGCCCAGACTGACCAGGCAAAGGTGGAGGTGAGGCAGACTTTGAGCTTCGATCTTTGAGGGATAAATCTATTTGTTTTTGATGGGAAAGGGGGCTGCAGAACAGAAACTCAGAGTTTCAACCACAGAGAGAATTGGGGGGAGGGGGGAGGGCGAGCTCCCAGCGACCAGCAGAGGTGTTATCTGGCGGCAGCTGTGTACCACCTGATAGCTGGCATGATGAGGAGGGGGGAGTGCCCCACCAGCTGTGCACAGCTGTCCCTGCTGCTGCACAGTGCCTACCCAGCTGTTCCCATCCTGCAGCTGGGCTGCTTAATTGGCGATTTGTCGCAGCCCAGGGAAACGACGACAAGTTGGGGTATAAGGGATTCTGGGGGCGCAGTGCATGGCAGAACTACCAGAAGCAGCAGAAATGGGCAGGCGGTAGAGCAGACAGAGGGCAGACTGCAGAAGCCTGGCAAGGGGGCTCTTGGGAACATGGAGTCACAGGCAGTCAGCGGGTCCTCAAGGTACCCTAGCAGCAGTCCTTGCAGATGTCACCTGCCCAAGGGCGAGTCTGGCTGGGACCTGGCACACAGCAATCTTCAAACTTCTCAGCTCCCTCTCTACCCACCTCCAGAGATTCCCCTAGGGGTGTGTGTAGGTCACACTGGCCCAGACCCTGTCTGCCACAGGGAGATCCTGTGAGGGACCTCCAGGTCATGCTGGGGGTGCCTTTCCACAGAGCAGTCCCCATTGGTGCTCGAGAGGGTGGCAAGTCCACTCCCTCTGCCTAAGACCAGGAGGTCAGCTTTGCTTGTCGTTGCACGGGAAGCAGAGCCAAAGCCAGAGGCTGCACCAGCTCTCTCAGCCCGTTCTCTACCAGACACCTGGTTCAAACCATGAAGGCCGGTCCCCAGCCCTATCCAGAGTGTCCCCAGCTCCATCTACACTGGGCAAGTTCTGTATCCACTGTACGTACGATGGCAGGTCTGCACTTTCAGGTCCCAATGCCTCAAGGACATTCACAGCTTTTGGTGTGTATAAATCTGTCCCTCTGGGCTTCTAGGCTGCCTATCTGACCAGCCTGTCCTGGAGCAGCCCTTGGCTGGACTCAGCAGGAAGCCAGCTCAGTGAGGACTGGGAAGGTCTAGGCTGCTTCCTCTGGGCTCGACAGAATCTCTGTTCTTTGCTAGTTTCCCAAGACAGTTCTGCTCTTCCACACCCTCAGTTCTAAGCTTCTCTGTAAAGCTGGGCCCCAGGGCTAGGGTTAGTCTACTTCAAATCTGTCTCCCCGAGGGAGGGCACCCGGCAATGTCTAAGGACATTTATAGTCATCCAATAGGCTGGCCGGATGCACCCTGTAATCCCAGCACTTGGGAGGCTGAGGTAAGGGCATTTAGAGCGTGAGGCCAGCCTAGCTGTTACATAGCTAGGCCCTGTTGCAAAACAAAAACAACCGACTAAAGAAGGGGTAGATGTTTGCTACTGGCATCTAGTGGTGGAGCCAGGAATGCTACTGAGT
Organism: Mus musculus; assembly: GCF_000001635.26. Lineage (NCBI taxonomy): Eukaryota > Metazoa > Chordata > Mammalia > Rodentia > Muridae > Mus > Mus musculus. Next base: position 84,726,136 of record NC_000074.6, read on the forward strand.
ACCTTCCAAAACAAAGGCTGCCCTTGCCTCAGGAAGCCAAGTGGCCTCACACACAACCCTGGGCCCAACTGGGGGAAATGATTTAATCCAGGGAACCACAAGGCTAGGCAGGTCTCTAGAGGCAAGGGATCTATGAAGAAGAGGCCATGCCCTCAATAAATGGTACTATAGGCTTGGTAGCCGTCTGCTCTACCCACAATGCCGATAGGTCAGCTAGCAACTCTGAGCTCCTCATCCCGCTCCTTGCCATCAGCCCGAGAGCCTGAAAGTGCCATCCAACAAACGAGGCCACCGGAAGCAGGGGCTGTCACACCACCACTGCCATGCCCATACCTGCATCCACGTCATTGGGCCATCCGCTAGACTGGCTGCTGCCAGCGGCCGGAGAGCGGCCTGTCCCAGGATAGAACACATCATCTACTGGACTCTCCATCTCACTGTCGTCGATGGACTTGGGGCGCTTGGTGCTGCTGAGGAGGAGGAGGAAGAAGAAGAAGAAGAAGCAAGTCAAGTGGGCCAAAGTTCCAGGCACCCCAGTTCTAGGAGCAGAGCATCTCCAGACCTGCTCTCCCTCAGGTTGCCAGGACACCCTGAAGGACCATCAAAGAACAGGCAAAGCACCTTTATCTGCCTTCCACACCCCACCCACTCTTTCCTATTAGCTCTCAGCTGTGCCGTGGAACTCAGTCATTAAAGAGTGTTTTAAGCCAACAGTGGTGGCTCACATCTGTAATCCTAGTACTCAGAAGGCTGACACAGGGGGACTACAGTCAATTCCAGGTCAGCTAGTTGGGCCTGTCTTAAAAGAAGTAAATAAATTAAATTTTAAAATTCTAATGAAAGACGAAAAACAAACACCAAAGGCTGGAGGAGGTGGCTCAGAAGTTGAGAGCATGGACTGCTCTCGCAGAGACGCTGGCTTTGGTCCCCAGTACTCATGTCAGGGAGCTGTTGGCTAGGAAGAAGAAGAGCCGTCGTCCATGTTTACCTGGTGGAAGGAGGGGAGGTGATGGACCGCCTTCCCAGGGTCACTTGATTTATGTTGTAGTAGCTGGGGCTCTCCAGGTCCGCCAGTGAGAAGTTGGGCCCTGATGCAGTCGCAACTGGAGCTGGAAGACAGAGAGGTTGGTGAGACTGGAATACACTGCTGCGGGCCCTATGGACCAGGTTACCCTGAGCCTCTTCCTGGAAGCCCAGGAAGAGCCCCTGTGATGTCTAGGCTGCTGGGAAGGACCCTTTCCTGGGTGGGATTTCCTGGTTGGGGTATAAGGGAAGAATCTTTGGTTGTGGGTTTCCTGCCCCCCACCCCCAGTAGAGGTTAGAGACAGGATTCTCTGGGCAACGAACGGCTCCTCTCAGGGCCAAAGGGACAGAAAGTCTCCAAGATGTCATCAACATAGCCCTGTGAGATCTGAAAGCCACCTCTGAACCCTAGTCCTGGTCCCTGGCCCTGAGAGGACATCACTTACTCTGTGATACTCTCACCAGCTCTGTCACATTCCAGACCCCAGACGTCACAAAGCAGTCCTGGAAACTTAAGTGCCCTAAAGAAAGAAAATGGCTGTTGAGTGGAGGCAGACCATGATGGGGCGCCTAGCTATTTCCCCAGGGTTCTCCCCCTGATCAACTCCGACCCTTCAGCGCTTCCCCACTATCCCTCAGGTGTCCCCCAAAAAGGGGAACACACCAGGGGAAGCCTCCCTTCTTGGGTGGCAGCCCAAGTCAGTGGACAGCTGAATACAAGGAAGGAGAATGGGGTAGATACTGACCGTTGGGCAGTGGTTTGATGTCCGCATCTCCTTGCTGGTTTGAACTATCTGATTGTCCGGATTCTGCAGGAGAGACAAAAGGGAGAAAGGGTCAGGAGAAAGGTTTCATACATCTACTGACCAAGCAGGCACCCTCCAGCCTTGGGCACTGACCCTAGGCAAAAGACCTTGTTCACCCAGGCTCCAGGGCTAGCCCAGGGGGAATGGGCGGGGGGGGGGGGAACAATGACAGTAAGTACTTCACTCAACATTTGGGCTGGAATGGTCATTGTGGCAGGGGGAGAGGCACCCTGGGCAGAGTGTGCAGCCGCATCTCTGGCCTCTACCTACTAGACGCTAATAGCACCTTCATTGTGACAACCCAAACTACCTCCAGAAACTGCTCAATGAGCCCCGGGGGAGTTGCCATGGATAGATAGATAGCACGGACCAAGAGTCTGAAGTCAGGAGGAAGAAGCAGTGATGGGCACAGTTCGTAACGGGGGCAGACCCCTGGGGCCCTCCTTCTCCCAGAGGGGCATTCCCATCCCTAAGTTCATTAATTAATGCTGTTCCTATGGACTCACGCCCCTCCATCTCACCTTTATGCTTACAGCAATGCCTGGCAACCCAGAGGGGGGAGGTGTGCCCTGCTGCCACCCAATTCTGTGCCAGTCTGTCTGGGCTGTCTCATGCCCCACTGCCACAGCTGCTCAGAGGGAGCCCTGAGACAAGGGCCTATTGTGTGGTGGAAGCCACAGAGGGCTGGGGGCAGGGTGGAGTGTGTGTGTGAATATTTTGCCGAGCTTGAGAAAGCCCCCCCTCGCCCCCTAGGTCCTCCAAAGCTTTGTGTGTGCCAGGGGCAAGATGGGGACCTCCAGAATGCCTGCCTGGGCATGACAGCTGGTGAGAGGGTGGGGGTGCTGAGGTAGGTTGTAAGGCACTTGGTGAAGACTCAGTTATATATAAGGACCACAGCGGTGGCATCTGACACTGTGCCCTGGTTCTGGCCAAGGCTTTGCTGGGTTCTTTGTGGAGTGGCCCAGGCACCCTAGCTGGGCCACTGGGCCATTCACCCATAGTTCCATGTACAGCCTGCTGGTTTCTAGGTGGGGTTGGTAGGTCCTACTCTAAAAGTCAAGGCCCTCTACATCTGGGGCTGGGAATACTGGACAGGCTCCTGGCTATCTCATGGTATGATAAGTAGGAGGCTGTTCCATTTGAGGGCCCTGATATTCTTTTCTTTCATCTTGTTCAATTTTTTTTTCTTTCTTGTCAGTACTGGGGATCGAACTTAGGGCCACACCTGTGCAAAACCAGAGCTCTACCACTGACTGAGCTATGGACCCAGTCCTTTAATTTTTTTTTCAATTCCAAAAAATAATAGTAAATCTTGCTATGAAATCAGAGGTAGAGATTATAAGGAACGTGTCCACAAGCTTCCCCCTCCAATCTGAGGTGCATTCTTCCATGACACTGTGAGTCAGTCACCTCTGTGCCATGGAGGGGGGGTGTCTTAGGGCCTCCTCCTATAATCTCTAGCTATATCTTGAGACCTTGCTGTACCTTGGTATCACATAGTATGGATTTCCTTCTTACTCTCTGGACCCCTGGGTCTGATGCAAGTCCAAGCCAGTCCAAGCTAGTCCAAATGGAAGCCAAGGGGTCTAGGTGGCATGTGGCCTATGCTAGGGCCTTCCTGAAACCCCACTGTGAAGCTACCTCAGTATGCTGAAGAAGGGCAGAGCCTCAAGACTGGCATGCAGAGTCCATCAGAGGATACATGGCACACGCCCTGCTGCCCATAGTCTGCCATGAATCCCACCCATCCTAGGACTGACACAGCCCAAAAGACCTCCAAGTCTGGGTCAGTTTGAGGGTGCACAGAGTTCACCCCATAGGAGTACAACTGGCCCACTGCAAAATGCCAAATAGAAAGGGAGAGCTGGGTGCATGTGTGTGTGTGTGTGTGTGTGTGTGCTTGTGTGTGTGTGTGTATGCACGCACGTGTGTGCAAGCATGCTTGCACATCCAGCCAAAGGACAGAAAAGAGTAGAGAACGTGACAAAGAGATGGAGGTGCGCCAGCGCCGGCGCCGGCAGAGACAAATAGGGCTCCAGGAGAGTGCGACAGACAGGAAATCCTTTTAAACCAGGACACTTCCCAAAAGGGTGCTGCTGTTATTACTATTAGTTCATAGAAAGGAGCAAACAGGAGAAGCTGGGGAGGATGAGGCTGGCTGCCACGCGCCACTAGGCGTGGCTCTGGGCGCTGCTGGCAGCCATTTTAGACCTTGGCAGCCATCTTATGGCTGGCGGCCTTGGCCAGCATTGCCACAATGCCGCCACCACCAGCCCCCAACAAGCTCAGCTCAACTCCAGGACAAAAGGCAGAAACACTGGAAGCCTGGATCTAGACTCGCCGGCAGAGGAGCCAGCCCTAGAGCCAGGGCAGCTGCAGCCGGGGTCCTGCAGGTCTGTACTAGCCTCAGCTTTTATGATCCCTGCCTGGGCCATGATAGGGCAGGGAGAATGAAGCCGGTGCCCTGGCATCACTGTAGCTTTGCTGAAAGGCAGCCGGAGCTCTGAGTACCAGGTCTAGGCCCAAGGACCTACCAGTTGAGCAAGAATGGACCCCTGCCCAATAGGGACAAGAGTATCTTGGAAGTAAAGGATGTCAGCTCAGGATACATCTTGGGTAGACATGGCAGGGAATCGGAGAGGCCACTGGATCCTCAGTGGTCAGGCTCAGGGGCCAGCCAAGGGACATCCAGAGATGAGAGCTGGCGGCCAGCTTTCCCATGTGGCAGGGCTCTCTGGGATGCCTTAAAACAAGGTCTGTGCCTGTTCTGGACATCCCTAGGGACCAGCAGCTGGGCCCCAGGGCAGCATGCCACAGAGTGTCCAGGCACCTTGCCTCCCTCTTTTGCCTGGGACCCCAGCAGAGAGAGGGAAGGCCCTTTACAATAACCCCTCCCCTGGCCCCGCCTCGTGGCTGCTTGGCTTTTATCTGGCAGAATGGGGCTTATCAGAGCCACCAGCTGAACAAACACACAAATCCACGGTTAGTGAGAAAAAATACTCTGCCTGAACTCTTTATCTCCTGTTCACAGGCCTTGCCCACTGCCCACTGCCAAAAGCACAGGAGGGAACCCGAGGCGGTGCAGTGGGGGCTGAGTTCTCGCTCTGGAGGTGGAGGGTGGCCTTCCCTAGCCTGGCCTTGCCTTGTCTAACTTGCCACCTCAGCCACCCCCTTCCTCCCTCCTTGTCCCCAGCCCATCCACAGTCTTCTCTGGGAGTCCCTGCCAGTGGGTGAGTCCCGGCCCACACAGAACCCCCCTCCAGTGTCTGCTTTCTCACTGGGGACAATGGGCCAGCTGGTGGCCTGTGGAACAGTGAAGGGACAGGGATGATACTGGCTCAGACAAGGCAGGCAGGTGCTGCTTCATTTCTTACCCTGCCCAGCCTACCCTGGTCCCCTAGTCTGTCATGGCCCTGTCTCCTGCGGGCTTTTCTTGCTTCAACCTCTCCAGTCTGGCTACCATGGAAGCAAGGGTTACAGTCTCCTCTGTTCAGATCAGCCTGGCCCAGGCTGGGAAAAGAAAACATCTCCTCTCTGCGCTCTCCTTCTACAGAGCCCGGGGCTCCTGCCACTTCCTCCAGAGACAGAACCAGGACAAAGGGCTCACCACCACCTCCCCTGGACTCAACCCAAGACAACTCAATGGTCTCCTGAGTCCTGGAGTCGAAGAACCACACTTCCCTAGGCTCCAAAGTGTCTCCCACTCTGCCCGGCAAATGAAACTACCTACCTGAGAACCAAGCCCTACCCATGTTCGATAGAGGCCCTCGATGGGCAGGTAGCTTGGCCCTGCCCACCTGAGCCAGGTTTGGAGAGAGCTCACAGTTCATTCTAAGTACTGTTGGGTGGTTGGCTATAGGTCAGGCACCTTGCAACAAGCAAGCTCTTGTCTTTCTCTGAGGACCCAGGCTGCTCATACAAGGCATGAGCAGAGGCCATCCCTGCTAGTGGTCTTGGCTACTCCACAGGGTGTCTGGAAGGCAGGACTGCGAAGGAGCAGGTGAAATGATGAATTGGGATTGACTGGGCACGGGCCCAAGTGGGTTCTACAAAAGGACCTTGGCTGTAGGTTTCCCGCCTGCTCTCCAGTCATGCCTATCCCAGAGGTCATTTCCCTGCTGCTACAACTTATAGACCAACCGCAGATGTCAGACAGCATGCCACTGACAGTGGCCAGCATGGGCCCCTCCTTTCCCCATGCCTCTCAATGGCTCCTGGGACAGACCAAACAAACAAACAAACAAACAAACAAACAAACAAACAAACAAAGCTCCCCATAAAGCTGCCCTTCCCACCGCGCTTTAGGTCCCTGCTCTTAGCCCCTGAGCTTCTGCTGTTTTTGGCTTTCTCTCAGCTCTCTATCTATGGGTTTTCTTTCCTAACCTCTGTCACGCTCTCTGCTCCTTACAGTTCTCTTTCTCCCTCACTTCTGTCTGTGTGTGTGTGCGTGTGAGCGAGTGTGTGTGTGTGTGTGTGTGTGTGTAGAAGACTGTGTCATAAGCATAGCTCTGGAGGGCAAACTCTCATAGCCAGAACCCAGCATTGCCCAAAACCCTAATGTATGTATTCACCTGTATGTGTATGTAAGTACGTATATATGTATGTGTATATATGTGTGTGTGTGTGTGTGTATCCAACCACAGAAAATGATATATTTATGGCTCCTAGCAAGTGAGGGAGGAATTCCTGTTCACTACAGCCAGCACTCCACGGCTCCCACGCGAAACAAGCTCACTCTGCAAGGGGCAGCTGCTTGTAGCTCGCTGGCCAGCTGCCTCCATGGACTTCACCCAACATATTCTTTAGGGGCCAGGAGGGGTGCACAGATCAGCCTCTGCTGTCCTCCAAAAACATACCTAGACATGTGGATACACTCAGATGAACACACTTGTGATCCCCTCAGCCACATGTGCCACCTGCAGATGCCACCAGCCCCTTCTTAGTGACAAGACAAGGCAGGGTATGATGGAACAGCCATAGAAAGGGGCACTTCAACTATGGCAAACGGCTGGTCCAGAAGCAGGCAGTGGTGTGATTCCAGTTCCCATTCCCGCCCTCCCTAGGGCTGCATCTCATCTGCCTGCCTCTCCCCCCTCCTCTGTGATTCCGGAGTGTCCAGGGCACAGGAAACCCAATCTCAAGGAGAGCCAGAGGCCCAGCCTGCAGCAATCAGAGCTGCAGAATGTGACTATTGTACCTCCTGAAACCCAAGTCAGAGAATCTGAGACACCCTGAGGAGGGGGCCGCAATGGATGGGGGCTGGGAGAAGGGTCACAAAGGGGTTCTCCCTGTCTCAGCAAACAGGACACTGGGGACCTGGACTGAGGAAGTCCTTGAGAGCGCAGGGCAGCCAGAGGGCAGAGGGAGGCGGGGCTGGGGAGACAAGGGCCTTCTCAGGTCTCCCTCTCCTTCCCGATGTTCCCTACCTGTGCCCAAGCTAACATAAACACACAACCTAAAGCTGTCCAGGGGCTGGGACGTCCCTTCTGTCACCTCGAGATTCTCACGGTTTAGGAGCAGGAACCTACCCGGAATCACAGCCTTGGAGCTGTGGGTGAGTAAGGAGGGTGAAACATGTGTCTACCAACCTTCCTCTATACCCTCATCACCTCATCTCGCAGACATCAAGGACTCTGGCTTTGACCTGAGACACCTGCCAGGGGAGTAGGGGATGTTCCAGAGGGAGCAAGTTTCAGGAAGGGAAAGAGAATAAGTCATAAGACCACAGGGACATACGGTCTACTTGAGGGCTGAGGCACCGGGCGAGACAGGTGAATACTCTTGTGGGCTGGACAACAGGGACCTGGTGGGCCAGAGATAGCATGGGAAAATGACATTTTACTCTCACCATCTTCTCCCCCTGCTTCCTAGGTACCGTGTAGGAGGAGTCTGTAGGTCCCCTAAGCTGAGGGTAAACCACCAGCCTGTCTTCACTCTATAGCTCGGGGTCCTACATGAGGAGAAGGCTATCTTATTCAGCTCTTACTCGGCACCACTCATGTTGTGGAAACGGGAACCCTCATCACCCACCCTTCAGCCACCAAGCCTCCCACCACCACCTTCATATAGGGAGAAGGTGTTCCCAAACTCAGGCCTTTCTCCTAGAAAACAAGAGTGGGGTTCCCATCTCCCTCTACCCCGGGACAGTCCGGCCTTCCAGGGAGGTCCTCGCCTGCCAGGAGCGGCTGGATGTGCCCTGCCAGGCATCTGCCAACTGCCAGAGATCTAGGGAGAACTGGAGACTGAGATGGGCACTGAGCAGTGGGACAAGGGCGACAAGCTGGTAGGGGAATGGAGGGCTCAGAGATGACAGGCTGAGGCCAGCAGAGGAGAGGAAGGAGGTGAGGTCACAGACAAAGACACCCAGCCTAACAGGGGCCACCTGGGAACACATGGGTAAGCCCACATGTAGACCCAGCAACTCAAGGACCAGAAATGAACAAGCAGACCCACGGTTTGCTAGGTAGCAATACTGATCCCAGCGGGGTATCTCAGAGGTGCTTTGCCACCAAGGCAATGTTCCCATCAGAGGTGGAGGGTAGGAGGTAGTACAGAGGCCGAAAGAGAGGGGATGACTCAGAGAGTCGAGAAGAGGCAGAAGGCACCTGGTCCAGGCTCACCTTCTCTTCCCCTTGAGTCTAAACCTGCCCAGAAAGGAACCACTGGTCTAGACTGCTGGAGAACTATGTGGGTCCTCTACCAATCTGGAGACCCTGGCTTTATCCTAGCACAAAGGAGACAAAGAGAAACATCTAGGCAAAGGCAGGCAGCAATGGCATGAACACCTCAAGTAAGGTCCATGTTCCAGAGCCTCCTGGTCCAAGTGGCCTTGGCAGAGTTCACGTTGGTTGCTTGGCTGTAGGTAACAGTCAAAACCTGCCTGCTGTAGGTAACACCTGCCTGCTGAGTTCCTGGATCAGGAATGGATCAGAAACATGGACCACAGCTCCTGGCCTAAAGCCTGGCTCTGTGCAGCAGCTTCCCACACTCTCCTGATTCTTATATCCAATCGCCATTTCTCTTCATCTGCTGCTTCAGCTCACCAGTGACCCAAAGGCCCCAGGAGTGAGCAGTGGGGCCTGGCTCACTAACAGCAGCAGAGGGGTTTCTCAGCCACTAAAGGGCAGACCCAGATGCACCTGTAATATAGGTATGTCCTCCTACAGCAGTCTTTAGTTAGTAAACGGTCTGAGGCTGCTCACCACATGAGGAGGGATGGGGAAAAGACCCCAGGAGACAGGCAAAGCCAAAAGAGAAGTGGGGAGCACAGAGCTTGCCCTTGGATTCTGAGATTTCAGCTCCAATAACCTGCCCTGCACTGCCCTGCTCATTCCTGGAGTTGAGAGAGCTGAAGATACCAAAAGCAGAGACCCGTGCCCTAGGATGGCAGGCACCACCTCCTGCTGCCCATAGTCCTGCCTTCTTTACAGACAAATCCACTCCTGGCAATGTTGGCTGGTGCCATAATTTGCCAGCAGTTGTGTCTAGCATTTCCAAGGGCCTGAATCCAGGGATCATATGACAATGGGGTCCAGACAAGTACCCCCTAACCTAAGAACCTGCCCCTCCTCAAGGTGCTGGGTAGAAACTGACAGCGGGCAATGCCTTCAATACACCACAAGCCAGAGAAAGCCAGTGTTGGGGTGGGGGTGGGGGTGGGGAATGTGTGTCCTGTGAAGCTGAGCCCCACCCCACTCCCTCTATTTCCAGCATTGCCCTTTCTGGACCTTTGAGTTGCCCAGGCCAGGCCAGGCCAGGCTAGGCTGGGCTAGCCAGATACCCACCCCCATCCCCAGCTGCTCCTGAGGCTATTAATAGTGTTTCCCCTTCCCAGGGCTGGGCAGCACCCCCCCCACCTCTACCCCAGCCAAATACATTTGCCCTTGGTCTAATTACTCTCGGAGGGAAGTAGTCAGTCCCTAATGCCAGACCTGAATGAGAGGGGCAACAGAGGCTCTGAAGGTCACATAGGTGACTGCCTGGAACCGCAGGAGCTTCAAGGAAGACATAAAGTCTAGTCCAGGAGGAAAAGTGCAGTGGAGAAGAGCTAGGGAAAGAATTAGGGTCAGGCCAAGCAGTGTGGGGAAGGAGGCCTGTGCGGAAGCCAGAGGAGGCAGGGGGAGAGGAGGCAGAGAAGGAGGCAACCCGGGCAGAACGCTGCTTCAGGGAGAAATGATGCTGAAGGCGGCGTGACCTGCTTCTCAGTCCTCGTCTGTGTAAAGAAGGGCACGCAGCAGAGGGTGAGCTGGGACCCACAGGCCCGGAGCCTCCATGCCCACCCACAAGATTTCAGTGGAGGAGGAGGAGGAAGAGGAGGAGGAAGGAGAAGATCTGAGGAGAAAGAGAAGTGAGTCCTTTCAGTTCAGTGCAGAGAAGGTTCCCTAAGTTACAGCTTCTTCACCATAGGACATGGAGCCTGCGGGACAGAGATGGGGGGACAGGGCATGAGCCCCTGCACCTCTGCTACCCTAGGCGTCTCTAATCCTGTTCCCCCTGTGGCCTACTCCTGTAAAGAATGCTGGGGCTCAGTGGGGAACCTAGCAGAGCCCACCCACCTTACCTGGCCATACAGGGCAAGCTGCGTTGGAGTACCCGCCTCAGCCCCTCCAGAGCAGTGCCCTGGCTGTGGGCAGACCAACACTGGTTGGTAAAAGGAAGGCAGACACAAACACATCCCATAATCAGATGTTTCAGCAGGACTTGGTTCCCACCTACAGGCCTAGCAGCCCTGTCTTCAAACCTTCCCCGCTGGGTAACTTCCAGCTGGGTCAGCACTGGCAGACTGGCGGCCTGGGTCTCAAGGGAACCCTCCATCAGCTCCAGGAGGACAAGGCCTCTTGACTTTGCTTACTGCTTCATCTCCACCACCTCTCTAAGACTCTAAAGAGCCCTTTCTAGATCTTTCTTGCAACTGTGGCTTCTACTCTGGCTCCCCCTCCTACCCCCCAGGGGACAGAGCATCTCCTAGCTAGCACCTTCCTGTTTCCACCTTTAATCCTGTAATCCTGAGCTGAGCCTCCTATCAAAGGACTCGATGGACAGAGGAGCCCAGGGCTCCTAGAAAAGAGCAGGGCAAGAAAGTACTCTGCTCATGGCCTGCTCCTCTTCCACCCGGGAGGCCCAAAGCCTGCTAGAGCCATTTACACAAGACACGAAGGACCTGGAATCTTGACTCCAAATGTGTTTCGTGTTGTTGGCTTTTTTTTTTAAGTTTTAATAAAAGATTGTCTGTTATTATTATCTTTTTTTTTTAGACAATGTAGCCCTGGCTGTCCTGAAACTCATCCTGTAGACCAGGCTAGCCCTGAACTCAGGGATCTGCCTGCCTCTGCCTCCAGATTGTCGGGATAAAAGGCGTACACTAACCATGCCTGACTAACTCCAATTTTCTAATCAGAGCCCGAAGAGCCTCAACAAGTCTCATGTGGCACTGGGGGCTGGGAAGGACTTTGGGCCTAGACTAAGAAGGCTGAGCCTTCTTGTTATTTAGACCCCCTAGTCAGTCTCTCTGGCCTCCTAATACAGTACAGCTTAGACCTATACAGAAGATGAGATGTTAATGGAGACTTGACTTTCACTACGGACGATTTCATAGAAAGTACCACGTACATATAAGGGAAACTCGGGCTATTTACGGAATACAAACACCAATCCACCTATACATCAGGCTAGCAGGTGCCAAAGATCCTTGAGGACCCTGCGGGGGCTCAAGGAGCTTCACGTTGCGCTCCCCAACAAGGTAGCTAGGTGGCGCAGCGAGTTAACACTAGCTGCCCTCTGCCGGTCACAGTAGGGCGAGCCCGTGGGGTGCTGGCCTAGAAGTTCCGCAGACAGGGTTCCCTCTGAACACGTGCTGAGCCCAGCAGGAAGGGCAAGAACCCAGCATGACCACCAGACCTCGCATCTGTATCAGGAACGGAGCTGCCTCAGACAGCGGCTCCCATGACTGCACAAGCACATTCTCGGATGTGGTCAGGGCAGAGCTCGCCATACACCTTGAATAGGAACAGCTTGCAGTGGGGAACGGGGTGGAAGGAGGCCTCCAAAAGGGAGGCAAGGAGAAGCAGAAGGTGAGGCTGCCAGGTGTTTGGTCCGCAGGGGTCCATCCGGGCCCCAGTAAGCTGCTTCCCATTTGAGAGTTTTCTGTTGTTGACCCCAAGAGTGCCCCCAAGGTGCGCTGGACACCCTCGGTGCTAACTTGTCTTTACACTTGGTAACTCTTGGAAAGAAAAAAATCTTTCTACCACCCACATGGCAGGAGTGAAAAGATGGGGACTGAAAGCCAGAATAGGAGCGTCAGACAGGGAGAAAAATGGAGAAGTCAAGAAGAGAAAAAACAAACAAAAACAAAAACAAAACCTCGGCACAGGAAAGCGCCGCTTGTGCTTGTGAGGGCGGCAGAAACAGGCAGGCACACCCTCCCGGGCTGCAAGCGGGAGAAAGGCCCCTTTGTTCCGCCCAGAGGTTAGCCGAGGTGAGGCCAGCCCTGCAGCCCCCCTGACCCTGGGCAGTACAGATTACTTCGAAGGGTCTGGCTGGACCTGGCTGCCTCCCTCATCCATTGGTCAGTCCCCAGCCCCAGCACACAGGAGTCAAGGGAGGAAACCCCCACCCACTGGGCTTCAGAAGGGCTGGGATCCCTTCCATGGCTCCCTGGGTGCCTTCACTGCCCGCTGTTAGGAGTTTGCTTGGGGTTTCCTCTGAATGGATTCGGGGCAGTGCAGTGGCAGGACCCAGACTGTGCTGTGCTGTGGTGTGCTTGGAAATGGCGCTGGGGAGGCTGGCCTGATTGTCCTCTAGTCTCACTCCTGATGAGCCCTCCCAGGGACCAAAATTAGGCTCTGGTGAGGACTTCTCAGAGTGAGCCTTGACTCTGGGCTGAGATCAGATACCTGAGACCCTTCAGCAGAGGCTGAAGTGGGAATGCATGCCAGATGAGACAGAACTCTAAGGGACTGTCAGCTTACCACATTCTGCCCCACCTGGTTACCGTGAGGAAGGGCTTCGGGCCCCAGCCCTCCAAGCCTCCACAGGCATGCTCTGCACCTATTCGTAGGGCTACTGGCCTGGAATATCAAGAGCAAATCATTCCTATCTCTTAGGTAGTGGTCAGAGGTTTAAATTTGGCAAAGACCGAAAGACTGCTTCACCCTCTCCCGCTCCCTCCTTCAGACAGCATTTCTATGTGTAGCCCTGGCTGTCTTGGAACTTGCTCTGTACAACTCACAGAGATCCGCCTACCTCTGCCTCCTGAGTGCTGGGATTAAAGGCCTGTGCCACTGCCACCTGGCCTGTTCCACTTTCTACTCAGCAGTACTTGCAGCTCCTATGCAAATATAGGATGGGAACCAGGCGGAGAGACTGGCCCGTTAGTTCTCCCCGACAGTGCCCCAGCCTCAGTCTGGAAGCACCTTCTCAGGAGGCCCTGGTCCTCAACTTACACCAGCTGAGCATCAAGGAGTAACATGGGGAGAAAGCAAGCAACTGAGAGGGCTATTCCTGTGTATGATCTTTGGCAAGGGAAGTGGAGGGCTGGAGGGAAAAGGAGGAAGGGACAGCTTGCTCAGGGGGCCTGAGTGGCTGCCTCCTGCCTCGTGTAAGAAAGTGCAGCTCAGATACACAATGTCCTGCCAAACCCAGCCCCTTAATTCAATTAAGTGCAGGACCAACTTCCCAGATTGTTCTGTGTGCCAGTGCCTGTGAATGTCCTGATGTGTGTGAATCCTGAGATCTGTGTGTGTGTGTGTGTGTGTGTGTGTGTGTGTGTGTGTGTGTGTGTGTGTGTGTGTCCTGAACCCAGAGGGGCAAAGGGAATGAAGAAAGAACTGAAATCTTGAAAAGACACATTTCTTCTTAACCCTCATACTGTGGACCCGGAGACCAGGACACTGTCTGGGATGCAGTGCAGGGACTGTCCATGTTCTGTGGGTCAGACAGCATCCCAGGCCTCTGCTCATTTGGTGCTAAGCCTCCTGTTAGCCCCAACCAAAATGTCTGTACAATTACAAAGGTTCACAGGGGCCAGGACTGGCTCACTTAGAGCAGTAGTTGAATCCTGCAGCTTCAGGCATGCACTAATAGGGCCTCCTCTCTCACATTTGCCCCTTTGACTGCACACTCTTGGCCAGCTCCTTTTCTGAGCTACAACCCCACCTGGTCACTTGGTCCCCAAAGGCTTGAGAGTGTTCTATAAAGGACAAGGTCCTTGGCGTGTAACATGCGCTCCTATGCCTTTGTGACTTTCTCTCAGCAGGTGACCTGACTCTGAGGTCATGCCTGAGCAAGATCCAGACTGACTGAAACCTGCATTCTCCATCACTGTGACAGGCTCTACAGGAGAAGTGGAGACAGACCTTGAAAAGATGGTCTGCCAAGGCCCCAGAGGCCAGCAGAAGTGCCCCACAACCTTTTACACTCACCATCCCTATTTAAAGGAGTTCCCCAGTGTGTGTGTGTGTGTGTGTGTGTGTGTGTGTGTGTGTGTGTGTGTGTTACATGAAGCTCTCTTGACCTGGAGGAGAGGGCATGTGTCCAGCAGCCCCTCTCTTACAGCCCCCAAGAAGCCTGACTTTCTCCTTAGCCCTCCGGGAGCCCTGAGCAGCCCCTTCTGGGAGCAGAGCCAAAAAGATGGAAGCTTATAAGCTGCTAAAAGGGAAATGTGGGAGGTGGGTAGAGAAGGCCCTGGCCTCCAGGTAGTATGGACTAGGCCCTTAGGTCATGAGACTCCGCCCTTTTCTCAGGGAACAACATCTGGCTGGGAGGAAAAGCCTCTGCTTCACCCTAGCTGACACAACCTGGCCTGACTGATATCTAGCAGGGAGCAGTCTACAGGAGCAGACTAGAGCCCCCACCGCATCCTGAAACAGTGGTGTCTCAATACATATATTCTGACCCACATCCTGTGGGATACTCCTGAAAGTTTTTGGTTCATCTTCCCTCCTGAGCCTGAGTGGAAAGGGATCTAGGCGGGAAGGGCTTTATCAGGGAAAAGCCAAGGCTGGGGATGTCAGCTTGGTGGGAGCGAAAGCCTAAAGTCAGTCTCCGTTTTGCTCTAGGGCTCCACACACAGCTAATGGGAGGCTGGCAGCGGCAAATTGTTGTTTACTTTTAATTAAGTAAACAATGTCGGCTTTCCGCCTCCTCCCCTGCCATCCCAGCCAGTAATTTAGGGATGACAATGGGGTTGCTTCCTTCCTCCTGCCTTCTTCCTTGAGCACTCCTGCTAGCTCCCTTCTCCTCCACAGTTTTTGGAACTTGTGGCTACAGGGAGGGCTCCACCCAGAGGGACAGGACAACCTGAACCACCTTTGGCCCAACAGGTTCCACTTAGGGCTACCCAGGCCCAGGGCTGTGATTCTCCATCTCTGCTTCTCCAGAGCGACCAGGGCAGTCTTCCCCTGACAGCATGGAGTATGTAGCTGGTTCTCCTCCTCCTCTCCAGCCACACCTCTAAAAGCCATCAAGCAGGATAGCCAAACATTGGGGTGGGAGGCTGCATCAGCAGATGACAAAGCCTGAAGGCAGGAAGAGATTCCCACCTGTAGGCCCCAGAGTCCACAAGTCTCCCTCATCACCGGTAAGGGACCTTCTGGTCCAATCAGGAAGAGCCAGTGTTCCAAGCCAGCAGTCTATGTGCGGTACCAACTCTCCTCGGAAACTGAGCTGCCACGAGCTGCTTTTGTGGCCTTGGTTTCTGACATCACTATCTTGACATCTTTAACTTGAACAAGAGGCCCAGCGTTTTCATTTTGCTTTGAGTCCCACAAATTCTGCAGCTAGTTCTGTTCAGAGACCAGAACTGCGTGAGGGAAGGAAGAGAAAAGCAAGCAAGCTAAATCAGCCTTTCACCCACTGGGTTGTCCTGCCTAGGGCTAGGGTACTGAGCTCTGGAAGTGCAGAAGGGTCCTGCTTTGAGCTCCCAAGGAGGCTGAGTTCCAAATGAGGCAGCCTGGAAGACAGGATGCCACACAGGCAGATTTGTACCTGGGCTGATGGAGAACCAAGGCTCCTTAGAGAGCCTTTCTCTGTAAGCCAAACGCCACTTGGCAGGTGGCCTTGCTCTGAGCCCTCTGCACACAGTGGGTCTATAACTGCAGCAGACCTGTGTGGCAGCGGGGAGGAGCTCTCAGAACTCCTCTACCTCCTGAGATGAGGATGGTTGGGTCCAGAATCTAGCCCTGCCCAAGCAACTGGGGACTAAGGTGCCTCCGTTTAGGTGCATGGGGCAAGGGTAGGCAGAATGAGCTGTACACAGGCTGCTCCAAACCCTTGCCAAAGGGCGGGGTCTTCTTTAGCTCAAGCTGGCTGGGGCTGGATGCAATTTCAGCCGCAGAGCAGGGCTCGCTGGCTGGAAGCAATTTTCTCATTAGGACCCCAGGCCTGCTCGCTTGGTCTGTTCCCAGCCCTTACTCCCCTTCTGCGAAACCGCACCCCACAGGCCTCCCGATAGACCACTCACACGCACAGGGAACCGCACGTGTACTGAGTCAGAGAGGCGACTGTGGGGTCACCCCAGTGGGGCTAGGTTCAAGGAGAGCAGCGCTGGCACAAGGCCCTAGCACTGAGGCATACACATAAACAAGATCTCAGGCAGCTCAGGGGGAAAGGGACCCCGGACCCGGGATCAGAACACTGCCCTCACGTGACCCTCCGGAGTTACTCTCAGGCCGGGCACCAGCCTGTCTTGTTCAGGTGGGCCTGGGAGCCAGATCCCTTTCCCGGCCCCAGGCGCTGTAAGTGGAGGGTGGTCTCACGGAGCCAGGGGGAGCGCTGAGGCAGGAGGGGCGGCACCGCTCTGCTCCTCAGACACATGTGGTTGGACTTAAAAAGCTATTAGGGAGCGAGGCGCTGGCGGGAGTACGGCTGGCCCTCACACCAGAGGTGGGGGGGAGGGCAGATGCCGAGGCAGTGAGCTCAGCACTCGCTCCCTCCCTGGCAGTGTTGGACCCAGGGGACCCCCGCCCAGCAGGAGTACGGCAGGCTCTCAGGGGAGGGTGAGCAGACTTTGGGCCTGGGTCTTACTTGGCACAGGCTCTGTAAAGCTTGGGAGATTCTAGGCCTGCAGTGGAACAGCCTCTGGGGGAGGGGTGGCGAGCCTGGATCTGGCCCAGGAGGATACAGACAGGTCCTCAACCCCCAATAGCTTTTCTGGAACGGTGGTTGTTAGAGGTCTCCTTAAGGTAGGTAGGTAAGTAGGGGTAGGGGTGTGTGTGTGTGTGTGTGTGCGCGCACGTGCACGCTCGCGCTCTGAAGGGAGGGGGAGGGGAGATTATGAGAAGAGCAGGAGAGAACAGGGAAGGAAAAAAGGGCCCCACCCATCACGAGGCCAGAAAAAACTGATGGAAAGTTCTCTAGATCCGCCAGCTTGTAAAAAGTTCCCTTTCTTTCCAAATTATGAACATTTTTTAACAAGGGAGGAGGAGACCCAGGGCAGAGAGAGATCTAGGACTTCATTAGGACAGTATCTGTCGTGACCATGTACCACAGTGACTGGTGACTGAAGAGTGTGCATCTGCCTATATTCCAATGCGTTCTACTTCCAAAGTTAGGCTACCCCCCTACACACGCGCGCGCACACACACACACAGCCTACCCAAGGAGGCTGCCATGCTGTTACCAAGTAGGATAGGATAGGTGCCAGCAGGGGAACACACGTGCAGAGACAGAGATGGGGCAGGCGGATGTAGCCCTATCCCTGAGGGAAAGAATCACCCCCCCACCGGGTGCCAGCCTCAGCAACAGAAACAGGCCTTGAAGCTGCAGGGAAATATACCATCAGAGGCTCTGGAGGCCCTGCCCAGGTCCTGAGTCCACAGTCCAACCAAAGGGCAGCCAGAGTGAGGTACTCTCAATACTGACCATACTGAACCCGACTGGCTAGCGTGTGTGTGTGTGTGTGTGTGTGTGTGTGTGTGTGTGTGTGTGTGTGTGTGTGGCGGGGTGCTGGCCCTAGTCATACAGATAGGGATGCTTAGCTCCTACTAAGAAAGATCGGAGCACAGCCCAGCCTGCTCAGCACTTTGGCTGGCTCCTTCCTTGGGGGTCTCCCTTCTCAGGACAGTTGGACCCACCCATAGGGAAGATGGCAACTTGGGGGGGGGGTGTCGAGGAGAAGCGACTTTGAGAAACCACCAAGAGTCAAGCTGGGGGCCTCAGGCAGGGTGGGGGAGGAGCCGACCACTGAGCCAGGAGCCTTGCTCAGGAAACACGCAAAGAATGCAGTTGGCAGCTGGCCAGTGGGCCAGGACCACAAAGAGGCCTTTGTTTTAGGAGGTGTCCAGGGAGTGGATGGACCGAACAGCAGAGGTGGGGGCAGCACCCCTTTGGGGGAGTAGGGAGGGATCGACCCCTACACTGTGCCCACATTACCTCTTCTGATTCACACACACACACACACACACACACACACACACACACACACCCCAGGCTCTGACAGTGATAGGTTCCTGCTGGCCCAACTTAGGGCACTCTTGGGGCCAGGTCCCCCTGTCTCTCTGCTCCCCATTTCCCCGGGGCTGGTAGCTGTCTGAACTCTAAGGTGGATGCCCCTGGCACTGGCATCGTCCTGCTCCCTTTAGTGTGAGAGGAAGGAAGGCTGTGGGACAGTGTCTCTTCCATCACCCCCTGCTCTGCAATTCGAGGGTCTCTCTGGCCCCTTATTGGCATCTGGAAAAGTTTGGGAAATTTATAAAAAATTCTGGAGAGTTTATCAACTGCTTTCTAGCCTGCCAGGGAACCAGAGCCAGAAAGAAGGAAGAGAGAAGAGGGAAGTGTGGGTGTGGGGAGTGAGGAGTGGGGACAGAAAGCAAGATCAGACGTGAGACAGAGCCCTCAGGAAAGGAGCTGAGATGCAAGGGTGCCCATAGCCAGCCTGTCCCCCACCTGAGTTTCTTGAGAGGACCAGAAAGACCCCCAACACAAGCTCACCCAGTAAGTATACCAGGCCCCCTCAGCTCTCTCCCATCATCCTGCTCTACACTGCTCTGGCCACTCCACACCCCACACCCCACACCCCACACCCCATACCTGTGCTCTTCCCCAGCGGCCTGAGCTTCAGGGCCATGGAGGGAAAGAACATCGTAAGGATTAGAGGCTGGGGACAGGATGAGGCAGGGTGAACACAGTGGCTCTCCACTTCAAAGGAATGTGTGATGTCCTTACAGGAGAGGCACAGGGGGCTTCCTCTAGTCAGTGTGTGGACAGAAACAGGACGGTCCACTTAGCCCTAAGCAGGAGCAGCCTAGGCTGGTCCAGCAGGGTCCCAAACAGCTCCTGGGGTGGGTGGCAGGGTCTGCATTTCAATAGTTCCTTGCTAGGATTCCGGGAGAAGCTCCCAACCAAAACTTAAGTAGAAGGGAGAGGGGAAGAGAATGAAAATGAATGTGCCAGTCAGCAGGGCAAGGGCAGCAAGCTACTGACTGTGGCATCAACCCGGATGCTACCTGGATGGCGGCAGCGGGGCACTTAGTTTCAAATCCGGTCTGCAGAGAGGAGCGTGAAGGAAAGAGACAGCAAGGAAGCGGTGGCCTGCAGATGGATGGAAAGCCAGATGTGAGGGTTGGAGAAGGGACTGTCCTGGAGAGTGTGAAGGAGAAAGCCCAAGAACACAGAAGGAGCTGAGGAAGTAGACACCCGGGTGGGGGTGGGGGGCGCCAAGCACGTCCCTGTGCATGCAGCAGCTCCCAGAGCCACCCCGCCCCCTCCAGGCACCTGCTAAGGCTGCAGCTCCGGGTTGTGTTTCTTTAACCCCTGGGGCCTGTTGACACAGATTAGTATCGCTGGTCAGGGGTCAATAGGGAAGGCTCTTGAGGTCAAGACCTGAACAACTGGAGTTGTAATGAGCCACGTGGGGAAGAGGCCCAGGGAGAACAGAGAGAGAAGGGCAGAGGGGGTGGAGGAGGAGGAGGGCCTCTCAGCTAGCCTTGCTGCTGTGGGCTCTCTGAACCTGCCGGGCTTGGGGAAAAGAAGTGTGTGTGTGTGTGTGTGTGTGTGTGTTGTGTGTGTGATGAGTGTGGTGTGGTGTGTGTGGGGTGTGTGTGTGTGTATGTGTGATGAGTGTCGTGTGTGTTGTATGTGTGTGTGTGTGTGTGTGTGTTGTGTGTGTGATGAGTGTGGTGTGGTGTGTGTGGTGTGTGTGTGATGAGTGTGGTGTGGTGTATGTGTGTGTGTGTGTTGTGTGTGTGATGAGTGTGGTGTGGTGTGGTGTATGTGTGTGTGTGTGGTGTGTGTGTGATGAGTGGTGTGAGATGTGGGTGGGTGTGGGTATGGGTGTGTGTCTGGCTGACCTGAGCTGGGATCCCAGTTAGGCAAGGCCCGGGAAGATCCATGGGAAAAGGTGTAAAGGTACTCACTTAGGCTTAAACATCCCCTTCTGGGCCAGACTGTTCTTCTATCCCCACCTCTGTGAGACCCTAGATCCACTCCTGTTCCTCCCTGGGCCTGAAGTGAGGTGGCACTGTGTCTGCCTCAGCACCCACCCACCTCAGGCCATCTGGCAGAGACTAAGCCAAGTGATTCTCTTGTGACCAGCTGCCTCTAAAGGGAGCTAGTGCAGGGCAGGACAGCATCCCCAACCCCATAGGATGGCTTCAGCCACAGGACCACAGCACTCAAACAGCAGGGCAGCTGCTTCTGTGCTCCTACAGTGCGAGAGAAAGGGCAACCTCCTCCTGTCTACCAGTTATCAAGTCAGGTAGCCCCGAAGGCAGGTGCTTCAGGGTTTGTCTCCCCTCTGCCCCATCTGTCCTCAGGCCGCTCAGCTCCTCCTTTATGGGAGGAAGAAAAGAGAGAGGGGGAGAGAGAGAGAGAGAGAGAGAGAGAGAGAGAGAGAGCAGGTCACCTATTTGACACTCAGCATCACTCTGAGCTCCAAAGGTCCTGTCTTGTTCACCACCTTTAATTGCTCCATCGGGCCACACAGGAGCTGGCACCCAGAGGTCCAGCGCCTATCACAAGACACACTGCAATCTCACATTCATTTGCATGTCTTCAGGACCCAGGCATGGGTAACGCCTAGCTCAGTGGCTCACACACTCAAATCTTGTGTACCACGTTACAAACGTATGTGGACTTGTTAAGTACCTGCTAGTGCCAAGTGAGAACAGAAACACTGGCCTAGACAGAGAGAGAGACCCTTGCAGCTGAAAGCTGGGTACACTGTGGAGGCGGAGAGAATGGACAAGAGAATGGGAAGTGAGGTGGGGCTGTCAGCTGGGCTGGGGTACAAGAGACAGAGATTCTCAGCGAAGCAGAGAGAGCGGGAGTCCAGAAGTCGCCAGCACTTTGACCTTGCGGCTTGCAGGCAGCTACTGATGCTGGCATACGTGGCATGGGGGGGTTAGCGAGGGACACAGAAATGGAAGGATCGTAGTCATGTATCTAATCTGAGGACCCTGGGAACATGGATGGGAAGAATGTGGAACCAGTTGCCCATTAGACCCAGTTGTACATCTCCAGGTGGCAGCAGCTCTGCTCCAGACAGTTAGAGAACAGAAATGTACATCCACACAGACACGTGGATATAAATGCTACTAGAGAACTGTTTACAACTACCAAAAAGGGGAAACATGCCAGACATGGTGGCACACACCTTTAATTCCAGCACACCCGGTAAAGGCAGGTGGATCCCTGTGAGATCAAGGCTATCTAGCAAGATCAAGGATAGCCAGGAGTATAATATAGCCAGAAGCCATCATGAGACCCTGTCTCAAAACAGGGGGCAGGGGAAGACACCATCATCAAAACAGGGCATGTCCATACTATGAAATATTATTCACCCTTCGGAGGAAACAACATACAACATGGAGGAAATTTGAAAATAATTACACTCCACCCACCAAGACCACATATTGTATGTTTGCATTTATATGAAATTCCCAGAGTGGGCAGATCCACAGAAAAGAAAGAAGAGTAGTGGTTATCAGGGGTTTGGAGAGATGGAGAAAGGAGACTAACTACTTACAGATGTGGGGTTCTTCCTGGAAAGATGGGATTGTTCTAGAATTAGATCGTGGCACTGACTGCACAGCATGGTGGATTTACTAAATGTCCTACAGTTTTAACTTGAAAATACAGTTGCAGGCCAGAGAGCTGGGTGCTGGCTGCGTGAGCTTAAAGACATGGGTGTGATCCCTGGAGCCCAGGTAAAGGTGGAAGTACCAAACCAACTCTGTGAAGTTGTCCTCTGGCCTACACACACACACCACCACCACCACCACCACCACCACCACCACCACCACCACCACCACCACCACCATCACCACCAGCAACATTATCAGAAAAAGGTTTGGATTTTTTGTTTTATGAGACAAGCTTTCTTTTATGAGACAGGCTTTCTCTGTGTAGCCCTGGCTGTCCTGGAACTCACTCTGTAGACCAGGCTGGCCTCAATCTCACAGAGAACCGCCTACCTCTGCCTCCCAAGTGCTGGGATCAAGGTTGTGTGCCACCACCTACAGGCTAATAAAAGGTTTTTAAGATAAAGTACAATTGCTTCTCAGCTTCCAATGGGTTGGTCTGCTGGCAGACACAGTAAATTGAAAGTATGGTTAGTTGAGAACTATTTAATGTGCCTAACATCTTCTTAGCATAACCTGTACTTGTGTTAGGAATGGGAACGCACTAGGGAAGTGAGGCAAACAAGGGTTCAAGGTCAGTCTAGGCCGTATATGACCCTGTCTAACTAAACAAAACAAAACAAAAACAAAAATTAAAAAAAACAAGTACCCAGGACATTTACGTGAAATTACGTGATCCTGCAAAAGGGAAAGCCCTCTGACACAAAGCCTATTTTATAATAAAGTGCTGGATACTTTGTGGACTTTCGTTGATAGAATACTGACAATAAGAAACACAGTAACCATGAGGGCAGGGAAGGCAGCTCAGAAGCTTTTAACGGTGCCTGCTGCCTAGCTTGATGATCCACCTCCAATCCCTAGGATCCACGTGGTGGAGGGAGTGAGCTGACTTGTGCAAGCTGCTCTCTAATCTCCAGATGTGTGCCAGGTTGCACACGCACCCATCCCCCAAAATATAATAATAATAATAAAATGGCTATATGAGTATGTTTTCCAACCATCGCAAAGTCAAAAATTCCTGAGTCAAACAAATCATTTTAAGCCTGAGATCATTGGTGGAGAATTTCATAATGTGAGTTGCAGCGTAATAAAACACCAATCTGGAAATAAGAAGCAGAATTCTGAAGTTGATAGTAGGAGTCCAGGAGTGAGGGAGTCTCATACGCTAGGCTAGGTGGGAGTAGCCTGAGAAGACATAGAAGCAGAGAGAAAGGGAAGCCAGGTGGCCAGGGAGATGCCTCCTGGGGGTGGGCGTAGACAGATCAATAAGGATGTCTGTCTGTAGAGTGAGGAGTAATCAGATACTGGGAAGGCTCAGTGGTCAGTGGCAGGGCTGCATGAGCACAGGATCCAGAGCTGCTGCTGGCTAGCCGGTCATCTTGTACACAGGCCTGTAACAAGGCCCACCCAGCTTCCAGGAGAGCACAGTGCCTTGGTTCCGAAGCTTAGCATAGGCTTAACGGAGATGGGGCTCCATCTTCCCGAAGCCTGAGGACAAGCCTGCCACAGAAAGCTAACACAAGACACACAAGGGTCTCTTCTCATGGGCTCCTATCCCCAGCTTCCACACCATCCGTCCTGTGCAGTAACCCTGCCCTGGCTCGGCACATGGCACCACTCAATGGTTCCTGGCACCAGAGAGGAATTTATTTCCTGGACAAAGCAGCCAAAATCGTTCCGCACCTTTGTTCGTGAGCGCAGTATAGTTGGAGCCGACATTTTCTAATGGGGCCAGAGAAGAGCTACTCAAAATGGATTCAGGGAGGGTGTCGGCTGTGGAACAGCCTCCAGACAGAGCATTCCGCGGTCTGGAAAGCTAATGCTGGGGAAAACGGATGTGGCCGAGCTTATAAAATCAAATCGGCCGTCCGGGGCTTCCATGGAGAATGCTGTAAGCCAACCCCAGGAAAGGTAAGCTGCCTGAAGCTCAGAGGGGCCCACAGAAGGCAAGGGAGGTTTCACTTTAAAATGAGGGCAGGACAGAGCCGTAGACAGGCCCAGCACAGGGAGAAGTGGGCTCCCTTAATCTTAGGCCCACTCAGGACTGGGCAGGAGGAACCGGCTTCAACACTGACCTTCAAGGCTTGGAGAGTCAGGACAGTTGGATGTTGAAGTAGGGTGCCAGCGTGAACACTCCCACCGACCTATCTCAGCTCTGACCACCAGCCAGCCCAGAGCCCTTTGCTGACCAGGGGCTGTGATTCACATACATCCCAGCTTATGTCTCCTGCTCCCAGAAAATAGATGCCCTGCCTTCCTCCCTTCCTCGTCTCTCCCTGTCGGTTCCTGACACATGTGTGGAGACGTGCAGACACAAAAAGATCCTGCGTGCACAGGGCCCCATGTGGAACCACCACTTGAAGCCTATTTACAGACATTTCACCAAACAAAATATCAACTCCCAATGTTTGACAGGGAGCCCCTCCTCTCTTGTCAGGAGTGAGCCCTCCTAAAGGGGGTCCCCAGTGATGAGCGGCAGAAACCCCAGGCAGGGGAAGAAAAGGAATACATCTGAGGGTGAGGTAAGAGAAGGTAAAATTATAAGGTTGGAGCTGTCAAGAAAAAAAAAAGAGGTGGGGGAATGCAAAGCAACTCCACTATTAGGGACTCGCTGTGAAATGCAGCGCTCACAACAGCTGAAAAGCCAGTGCTTTGTCTGCAGAAAGCATGAGCCACTGCGGCCCGAAGGCAGGCGGGCAGGGAGGGCGCAGAAGCTCCCATACAGGGCAAGCAAGCAATGCACACACCCTAAAATACAAGGCCAGGCTCTTTTGTTGTTGTTGTTGTTGTTGTTGTTGTTGTTTTTGTTTTTGGTTTGGTTTGGTTTTTGAGACAGGGTTTCTCTGTATAGTCCTGATTGTCCTGGAACTCACTTTATAGACCAGGCTGACCTCGAACTCAGCAATCTGCCTGCCTCTGCCTCCCAAATGCTGGGATTAAAGGCGTGCGCCACCACACCCGGCTAAGGCCAGGCTCTTACATCCACATCACTGTACCCCTGAACCACATCCTGGGTCCTCTCCCAGGGGGCAGGCAGCAGGAGTCAAAGGTGGAAACGAAGTGGCAATGAGAAGAGTGCCCACAGGGTGCCATGTTCAGGAGGGAAGCCTCAGGGTCTGTTCCAAAGGAGGCACACCGGATCAGTAGCTGGTCTCCACTGCACGGGGCCTGGCTCAGTTATCAGAAGACACAGGAGAGAGGGGCCAGGCGCGGCCAGTGTCCTTTCAGGATGGGCAGTGGAAGGTGCCACCCCTTCCTGCTCAGAAGCCTCTGTAAGGTCCTATGACCTTTAATCCAAGCCCCTCATTGGGCAGTAAGGGCACTCTGGCACAAGCCTATAGCCCCAGCACTTAAGTAAGGCTGAAGGCTTGCAAGTTCAAGGCTAGCCTAAGCTACATAGTACAGCCCTGTCTCAAAAACAGAAACTAGCATCCCAGATGGCTAGACGAACAGACTCTTCAACTTTAGGTGTAGCTTTTGCCACTGCAGGAGAGAAGAGTCTGACAGAGAAAGAAGGGTTAGTCCATGGCCTGGGGCCCCATGACATAGAGAGTTGGGAGTTGACACAAGGAAGCTGTCACCGTGGTGTAGCTGCCACTGCTGTCTCAACCTCATGGCCCCACACTGGAAGCACAGGGGCACCTCCAGCTTTTGAGGCCCCAGGGTGCTCCTCGGTCTCATCCGCCCTAGCTACTCTTCCTCTTTGCTCAGGATTCCTCAACTCTGACACGTCAGACACCAAGCCCAGAGAGTGGCTGCTGTGGCGGTTGCTCCGGCACTGTGTGGCCTCCGGCTGTTGGGCACTGGTAGCATCCCCCACAGAGCAGTGTCTCTAGGCACAGCCAAGCACCCCTGGGGGCAGAAAAGCTGCCACTGAAGCGGGGGGGGGGGGCTATAAGATGACCCCGAATCCGTTCCCTCAGAAGTGGCTCACTCACACAGCTCTGAGACTCAGGCTGAGCACGGAACAGCCCCTTCTGTGTTTCTCTTCAAATAAGCTGCAGTGGTTGCTAAGGGGCCCCATCAGAATCCCCCACCCACACTTCATATACAAGGAATACCTCAGAGTGACAGTGGCGAGGCTTGAGAGGCCTCTCCAGTATCAGACAGCAAGGAGTCTGAAGGACACTAAGTCAGGATCTGTGCTGCTCAGAGCCTTGCCTGAGAGCCTTGCCTGCTGTCTGCACCCTCAGTTGTGAAGTGCACAAGTTCCATGGCTTCCCTGTCCCAGCCCTGTGTCTCAGCCCCACAGAAGGGCCGCTGTCCCCACACCATTCCAAACACAAGCTTTTAATAGCAGTTTCCTTTGGGGCTGGCTCTGCCACCCCCACCCTGCCGCACTAGCTCAGCCCTACTCCTGACTTGGAGACACAGTGCCCTGTAATTACGGCAATTGTAATCTCCTTTACTAACAGGTAGATTAATAGCGAGGCAGGTTCACAAAGAGCCCCAAAAGGGAACTGCTCAGCTGCTGAGTGGGTAGGAAGAGCCTGACACTTCTCAGCAAACACACATCCCTACTCACAAGCTGCGGCCACAGGGTACCAGGCAGGGCGCTGAACCCAAGGAGGTGAGGGTAGGGGGTGAGCAGCTGTATCTGCGTTCACTGCTAATGACAGATCACTGCAGTCTCTCTTGGGTTTCCAGGTTGTCACAGACTAACATGAATTTAAACCCCCTAACCTGAGAAATGTGTCAGGGTATGATTTCACACACACACACACACACACACACACACACACACACAGGCCCTGATCCACACTGCACACAGACACCTACCTCCTGACACACACGCAAGCAGAGGCCCACAAGTCAGTGTGTACTGAACACCTGTAGAAAGACCAGACCAAGCCTCAGATCCACACTTATCTGACCACCACAGCCCAGGTCCGTGAGGCGTGGATGGTGCAGCACTGCCTTGCTGAGGACAGGGAAGGGGACATCTGCTCCCTCCTTCTGTCCCACATACGCAGCCCCTCCCACTGTTGCACTTCACAAACTTTCTGCTAGGTCTCGGGTCCCTCCAGGACCTGAACAAAATGAAATGGAACATCACACAGGAGTTGGGGGGGCAGACAATAGGTACCCCAAGACATTTCAGCTCTCTTTGGCTGAATGGGGGTAGAAAGTGATACCCAGGGCTAGTTTAGGAGTGTGTGTACACAGAGAAACACACACACACACTCACACACACATGGACATGGGCAAACAGATGGACAAGCAGATGGATGGACAGACAGACATGGAGACACAAAGGGGCTATGTATCCTAGACTATATGACCCTAGGGAATGCTGTCTTGAGTGTGGAGCAAGAGTATTGAGATATCTGTGGGTTTAGTCAAAGTCCCAAGTCCAAGTTGGGTGTGATGACACATGCATATAGTCCTGCTGCTCAGTCAGATTTGGGGCCAGCCTGGGATAGCATAGCAAGAGCTCTATGCCTGCAACCCTAACAGAAGGCAGGAGCAGGAGGATGACCACAAGTTTCAGGCCAGTCTGATCCACGTACTGATTTCTAGCCCAACTATGGATAGAAAGCAGACCTCTGTTTCAAGAAGGGGAAAGGAAGGGGGAAAAGAAAAAACTACTATCTGAAATCCAGAGTAAAGGTTTCCCCCGTCCTAACTGCACCTCTGGGCCACATGGGCTAATATTGCACCACATGAGCGCCATCAGGAATTTCCTCGGGAGATCTAGAGCACGTGCTGTGTGTACCTCAGCGGTGGCCCTGGGGTGTGCTGCCACTGAGACTCCATGGCCAGCAGCTGCTTACCGTCGGGCAGTGAGAAGAGCCAGTTTGCAGCCCTTGGACCAGAAGCTGGGACTGTCCAAACAGGGATGCTGCTGCAGAGGCCTAAAACAGGGTACCATAGACTCCCCAAAAAGCACAGCTGGAGAACGTGAGAGGATGTGCGGATGTGGGAGTCATGGTTACAGAGGGCAATGGAGCATGTCCAGCAGCAGAAGCGAGCCCTGAGGTAGAGAGCGAACGGGACACACACACCTGTGAGGAGATGTGGTCCTAAGTGCATCCTGAGGGGACACCCACAGGACTCAGAGCCATGTAAGCTGGGAAAGGCCGGAATGTAGTGAGGTAAACAGGGTGGACATTTTCAGTGTGAGATCACTGGCAGCGGCATTAAGCACTGAAGTAGAACGGTCGGCAGACGGGTCTGTACAACTCAACTAGAACTTCAGCCCCTAGCAAGGCCGGCAGACAGCCGTGACCATGATGTGATCCTGGATGAATTTACAATTGGGATGAGGTTCATCCATCTGTACATTATGAAACTCCATGGCCCCGCTTAAAAAGCATGCCTTTAAAAATATATCTTATAATTTAAAACTTTTTAACCTATGATACTGCCATCATGTAGAAATCGGACAACTTTTAGACGCCCGCTCCCTCCCTTTACCACTCAGGTGGCTGAACTCAGCTCTTTAGGAGCTTTGTGCTACCTCACTAGCCCCTCATTCATTCATTCATTCATTCATTCATTCATTCATTCATGTATATTTAAGACAGGATCTTACATAGTCCAGGCTTACATAGTCTAGAGCTTGTCATGTGTTCCATGGCCCTGCCTTCCTTTGAGTGCCACTGTGCCTGCTTTTTGTATTGGGGTATTGGGGACAGAATTCAGGGGTTCATGTATGCTAGGCACATAATCTACCAACTGAACCATGTCACCAGCCCATGTTCTACCTTTCCCTTTCAGTAAACAAAGGTTTTGATACACATACACACACACACACACACACACACACACACACACACACACACACACACAAACACAAACACACACACACACACTAGTCTGGCCTTGAACTCAAAAGTTTCCGCAGCCTCCCAAGTGCTGGAGTATAGATGTGCTCCACCATACATCTGCACAGCTTTTTAACTATATATAAAATAAGCAAGCTGCTCAAAGCGTTGTAATCCTAACGCTTTGTGAGGTAAAGGCCAGAGGATCAGGAGTTATTCTTAATTTCATAGTATTATTTAATTTAGTTTTATGGTGGAATTTATTTAAGTTTTATTAATGTGTATCAATGGTTTACCTGCATATATATGCCTGTGCACCACATGAGTGTCTGACTGGTTGCCAGACTGGAGTTACAAACGGTTGTGACCAACCATGTCGGTGCTGGGAAATGAATCAAGGTCCTTCGGCCAGGCCGCTGGTGCTCTTAACTGGTAAGCATCTCTCTGACCTCTGGTGGGTTTATTTATTTAATTATTTACTTATTTTCGGTTTGGTTTTTTGAGACAGGGTTTCTCTTTGTAGTCCTGGCTGTCCTGGAACTCACTCTATAGCTTTTAATTTTTAATGAGTACCCTCAACACTTACATGAAAAGGAAATTTCTTATCCCCAAGAGAAAACGGGAAATAGATGTCATTAGAAATGTTGAGAGTCAAGGACAAGGCAACTGACAAGAAAAGGTGCGAAACCATCCACAAAGTGAGGGGAAATGCACAATGATGTTAAAATCAAAGGCAGTGTCTATGCTGGCTACAGCAGCAAATACCTTTAATCCCAGAACTTGGGAGACAGAGGCATGGGATCTCTGTGAGTTTGAGGCCAGCCTGGCCTACACATCGAGTTCCAGGCCAGTCAGAGCTACACAGTGTGGAGACTAGAGTAAGTCTTGAGTGTATGTGTGTTATTGACATGCGCATGACTACCGTAAGGACTCCAACACCTTCCCCAAGTTAGGACAAAAGAGCTTTCTTCTGGTGCAAGTCCCAGTATGAATGTTGATGTGTGCAGAAAATGTCTACCATAGCTTTCTCCCTCCAATGCTGACATCCCGTAAACTGTTCTCCTGCAGAGTCTGTTCTTGCCGAGATTAACTAAACCAGGCTCCTTGTTCAGCCATATATAAGAACCCCACCTCCTGGTTCAGCTGTACAAAATAAATCTGCCTCTCAGTTCAACTGGATATAATAAACACACAGAGCTGGGGGCGGGGGCTGTGGCTCTTCCCTCAGAGCACAGTCCACCTGATCCTAGCTTTTTGGTCTATGTGTCTATCTGTTCTTTTTTCTTCATTCCTTTGCCTCCCTAGGTAGGTGAGTCCCTGAAGCCTTGCAAGGAGAAGGTAGCACAGTGAGACTCTGACTCTAGACAAAGACAAACAAGCAAACTAAAAGCAAGAAAAATTCCAAATGAAAGGTATCATCGAAATAGCTTTAAATTAA
Organism: Mus musculus; assembly: GCF_000001635.26. Lineage (NCBI taxonomy): Eukaryota > Metazoa > Chordata > Mammalia > Rodentia > Muridae > Mus > Mus musculus. Next base: position 84,756,245 of record NC_000074.6, read on the forward strand.
AAATTTTGAAACATATATAAAGAACTGTAGAAAATACCATAAAAGATTGTTAAATGGCGTTTCCTTTTCTCTTCTGACCTTATGCTTATTTTACATATATTGTATGTATGTAAATTTTTTCACTTTTTTGTTTCTTTGTTTTGTTTGTTTGAGAAAGGGTCTCACTATGTAGCTAGATGTCTTGGAACTCTCTCTGTAGACCACACTGGCCTTGAACTCACAGAGACCCTCCTGCCTCTGCTTCCCTAGTGCTGGGATCAAAGGTGTGTGTCACTACTGTCCAGCTTCAGAAAATTACTTTTAAAAACAGCCACACATTTACAGTCCCAGCACTCCAAGGCAGAGAACGGCCACAAGTTCAAAGTCAGCCTGGGCTACAGCGTGAGATCCAATATCAAGCTCCATCACCCCCCAAAAATCAAACAACAACAACAAAAAGTCTTAAGAAAGAAGGCGCTGGAACGAAGGCTCTGGGTACAGAGCACTGCATGTTCTTGCAGAAGATCCAGGTTCAAGTCCTAGCACCTACGTGACAGCTCACATCTGTGCTTCAAGTTTCAAGGGAATCTGACACCTTCACTTGCCCTCTGTAGGTAGCAGGCACAACATACATGGTGCAAATACTCGCAGGCACGTAAAACACTAAATAGATATGCAATAAAATCAGTAATATAAAAATTGTTTACATTTTAAGAAATAAAATGAGAGATGAAAGACAGACAGACAGACAGACAGACAGACAGACAGACAGACAAATGATAGATGGATGAATGGAGTAAATAGACAAGAAGTCTCGAGCATGTGGCACTCTCTCCAGGACTCATAGGCAAATCCTTGAACCTGCAGGGTTAGCCAATCTTACCTGAGGTCTATGGAACTTGTTTTCTGTTCTCTGAGAGACTTCATCCCTAATGGCAAAACAAACAAAACAAACAAACAAACAAAAACTCCTAGAGAAAAACACCCTTAAATTCCAGTCACAGTGTTAGGTCCATGCCTCAGGCATCCAGTGGTCCCTTGCTGCCCTTCCACTAAGCAACAAATACTTTGAAAGAAAAGTCAGGTCTGTAAAGTCAGGGATGAACACATGAGGCTGAGGAAGGCAGTTCAGGACCAGGCGAAAAGGAAAGAAATGTCTCCTGGAGAGTCTTAAAGCCAATACGGGGAACCTTAAGGTCCGGGCAAGGGAGGGGCAGCAGGGTCCCTTGTGAGGTTGACTTGGAGAAGTAACTGTGTATGGGTGGAGCGAGCGAGCGAGCGAGCGTGTGAGGCATAACCTTCCTCCCCGCTCACATTCCTTCCATAATTAATAGCCAAACCCAGCCTCCAGAGCAGGGAGCATATGTCCCAGCTAAGGGACAACAGTCATCTTTGACCAGGGAGGTCCTGGCTTAGAGGGGTTCCTACGGAAAAGTGCAGGAGGAGGAGCCTGAAGGACTGGGCTTCCCAGCAGGGAACAGGAGGCCAGGAGGAGCCACTGAGCAGAAAGCAAATGTTCTGCTGGGCCCAGGGCTAGCTAATCCAAACAGATCTGGCATGGGGGTGAGACTGGCAGGGGAGGTCCCAAGGGCTGAGTCTAGAGAGGACGGGGACTGGAGATGATATCTGTTCTACAGTTAGAAGGTATCTACCTGCAAAGATAATATTTTGTGGTGACAGGATGCCCTGGGTGAGGGTGGGGACGACCGATCCGGGGCCAGAGAACACACACCGAGCCATTGCTACACACCTGGAACAGTGTAGAAGGGCCGAGGGGAAGGCTGGTTCCCTCTGTTTCTCTGACATCTCATTCATATAAACAATAAAGAGAGGCATTTTGAGAGAGCAGCTTCCTTTCACCCACAATCCCACAGCTTCTCAGTCCACAGCAGGCTCCTCCCTCATGGCACTTCCTTCCGAGGCAGTGCTCCTGCTCTGCTCCATACCTTGACTGCCCTTGTTTCTCAGGCCTTCTCCTGATTTTTATACCGTTGAAGGCCGGACATGCTGCTGTCTTAAGGACAGGCTGCCAGTGGTCCCCCTGTTTGAAGGCGAGGTCGTATTCAAAACGGGCTCGTGAGCTGTAAAGAACTACGCACAGAGGCAGAGAATTGAAAATAATCCCCCAGCTCCAAGAGAATCCTATACTACTATGTGCAAGAGTCACCTGGGAGGAAAATCACCCACCCAAGCCCAGTGCCACTTGCAGAGTTGGGTCCCCCAGTGGACCGCCGCATCTGCCAGAGACTCTCCAAGGTGCCAATCTCCTGGCAAGACACAGAAAGTCAGGCCTGGTCACCATGGGAGCACCTGGCTCTCCCAGGGGAACTGTGCTAAGGAAGATAAGGCATACCTTCTGTCTACAGAGGCACAGGCTCAGCCTCACCAGGGCATCCCTACAGCCAGAGCACTTTGTAGAAGAGGAATACAATTCAAGAGTTCTTGCCAAGTCAGGCTGGCATGTGAGTAATTATATTAATGAATCTCTGAGTTATAAAATCTAATATTAGCTGGTGGCTTTGGTACCATCACCCTCGGTTACTGTCCCACATGGCTACAAACACTTCTGGGCAGAGCATGGCTTGAACAGACAGAGTACGGATGAACACATGCAAGCAGAGAGAACAGCAAATGTGTGTGTGGTGTTTAATTTAAAAGAAAGTCATGTATTTGAAACTCTGCCCAGAGATCTGTGTGCAAGGCCTACTTTATAAGCCATGGAACCACAAATGAATGAGAGAAAGCTGGCCCACCTCAGGGTAGGGACAGCTACATTGGCTGCATCTCTCTGGTTGGCAATACACAGAGGATTACTGCCCTAAGAAGCAAGAGCTTTTGTGCTCAAAGAAAGTACAGCCCCCCCATAGAGCTCCCTTTGGCCCTGCAGATAGGGTCCAGCACATTGACCCTACACTCTACCTCTCCCATGCCCAGATGCAAACCTAAAAGTCAGGTTTCACACACACAACTTAACTTGTCACCCAGCAGTTCTCCTACTCTGAGGACTACACCAGTGTACCACCGCCATCCTGGCCATTATCTGTGGGTTCCAGCTAAGGCCATGGGAAACCACATTCTAATTGGCTATGCTATGCATGTGGTCAGAGGCAGAGGGCGCCAAGTCAACTGCAACCAGGTAGTGTGAGTGACAGACACTTTACCCAGGTAAAAAAGAAAGTGCCTGGTGTGCACTTGTGGTCGGACTTCACATACAAGTGACATCGCACAGCTTAGAACCCGGTTTCTGTAAACTTCACACGCCACAGGACGGCCAGGCTCCCCTATCCTATCAGTTCATCTGTCCCATTAGTTGAAACCTCTTTGGAGACACTGTCCAGTCTTGGTCACAGGGTTTGAGGAAAAGTGGCTTTCATAGAAATGAGTCCTCCTTACATTGTGATTTGTACACTGGAAGTGGGGTTCACAGCCCAACACCCACAAATAGTCAGAGCATTGGAAACAGCTTTAAGAAATTCACAGGTGGCTTGAGTAGCCCGGTCACCAGCAGAGACAAGGGACATCCTGAAGAGAGCACGAGGCAAGGCCCGCAAAAGCGTCCCTCACCAAGGCAGTGTTGCTATGTCTCCCAGCTGGTGACACATGTGGTCACTGATTCTTTGTTCTTGTGGGACTGTTCTGTGCACTAGGCTTCACCCAATGTGGGACAAACAAGTGCACAAGTGGCTGGTGAGACGAGGGAACAGGTGCTGCCCAAGCCTGACGTCTGTGTCGGCCTTGAACCCCAGACCCACATGCACGCTCACTGCACGCCACGTTCACTTGAAATAATAATAATAATAATAATAATTTTAAAATATCTACCAACTGGTAGTGATGGTGCAATCTGGAGAGGCAGAGCCAGAATCAGAGACAGGCAGATTTTCATAAGCTAAAGGCCAGTCTGATCTCCATAGCAAGTTCTAGGATATCCAGAGCTACATAGTGAGACCCTGCCTCCAAAATAAATAAATAAATAAATAAATAAATAAATAAATAAATAAATAAATAAATAAATAGACCTACGATAGCTACCAACGTCCCTGGAGGAAATAACTACTGGTAAGACTGGTTAAGTACGACGCAGTGCTCAAGCTACCTGGCTCCCAGGGACTGAGGACTTTCCTGGGGCAGGACTACAACTGGGGAGCTCCTGGCAAAGGGAGCTTGCCTCACACACTGCCCCAAACTTCACTTTCCCCTCCCCCAACACCATGAACCTCCTTAGCGCAGGAACACAGGACTGGCTCACTGTCATTCTGTCTCTGACACCCACATCCACCTCACAACATCAAGACACCGTCCTGTCTCCTCATCCCCGGTGCCAGCTCTCCACCACTGCAACAATGCTCTCAGGCCTGTCAGATGGCTCACACGTGCCTTCTGTTTCTCAGGCTGACACTGACCTAAACCCTCAGCTAGGGAACTGGCAGAGAGCTTGGGTCTGTCAATATGCAACTCCCCTCCCACAAGTGTTTCCCAAACCATGGAGAGACACAGAGACTGGAGAAACCACTCGGCTCCTCTTTCCTCTCTGAAATGAGACTACGGCTGATCCACCGGCTGTGTGCTCAGAGGGACCCCCTAGACTTCCCGAAGGATGATAGATGAGAGGAGATAGAGCCTGCTGCCCTGTCACCAGATGGGTGGAACACCCACCCAGTGAACCCTACCTGGTCAGTCACAGACTTAGCCCTCACCCCCACCTAAGCATTCTACCCATCTGCTGCCTCCCTTTAAAGGCCTCTCCTCACTTGGTCCCCTGGGGAGCGGTCTTGTTACTAAGGAAACAATGATGTCATGTGGCTAGTGGGGATTAGATCCCTCCTACCACCCCCTAACTAGGTACCATGGCTGCTGACGTCATTGCTCAGAAATTTATAGCCCAGAGTGGGTATTTATAATATGGCTCTGGTGTGGCCACATATTCAGTGTGGGGCTGGTGGCTATTTATAGCCAAAGGATACACACTTATTATACCCCCTGTCTGTATTCTGGGCCACCTGTTATATAACTGCCATTATGCAATAATGCCCATTATATAATAATTATGCACTAATGGGGATATAATCTACAGGCATAATAAGGACACATTCCCCAAGGGCTGCACTGGGCCAGCCGGCCTCCTGCAAGTTGCCTCTGGGGAGTCTCTTGATCTCTTTCTGTGGCTCCACCCACTCCAGGAGAGTCATCAGGTGTCTTGTACTTGCCTGTCTCTCAGCCTCTTAAGAAGGGGCTTTCTTCCCTAGACTGGCAGACGAAGCTATAAAACCCTCTCTGGATTTTTTCCTAAGTCTTTTTGGTTTCTGATTTTCCCATCCCCACTCCTGGCCCTGAGCATGCCTCTCACTCCCCACCCTCTCCTTTAAGCTCGAAACATCCATAAGATGGGATAAACTCTAGTAACAGCTGACATCTCCATGACTTCAAACCCTTTTAAAGAATCCAGGCCAGTTGGTGGGTGGTCTATCCCATACTAGAGTGTCCTCACCCTCTAAGCAAAGGCTTATAAAGCCAGATGTGGACATCTGGGTCCAGCCAGGCACAACTGAACGGGCCTCTTCCTCAGTCCCTTCAGGCAGGTACAAGAGCCCAAACACAGGAGGTTGACTTACTTACATGGTAATTGAGGCTACAATGGCTTAGAAATTCTCTCTCTCTCTCTCTCTCTCACACACACACACTCTCTCACACACACATTCACACACACACACACACTCACACACACACACTCACATACACACACACAGAGCATGATGTGGCCCACTCAGACACCACTATATGATCTGCTGGTCACCTTTTTCTCCCAGGAAGGACAAGACTGTCACCTGGGGAAGGGTCAGGAACACTGGCTCTGCACCTGTGACAAGGGGGCAGAGACAAAGTTGGGGAGTGGGAAGAGTTAAGGCTTAAGTGGCCCCAATAGAGCCAACTTAATTAGCCCAAATATACCAACTGTTCTTAAAACATATATCTATATTTAAAACTTACTTGATATATAAATTGATTTAAAGCACACACATACACATGCACGCATGCGCACACACATGAACACGAACCTCCTGTGAAGTGAGCCTCCTACAGACATGAGGTGGTGGACTGAGAAGGCTTCTTCTGCCCTTTCCATTGTTTAAATTCTCAGAGAGTATGTTACTCTATAATAATAAAGTAAATCAGATATTCAACTTAAAAATGAGCCTATCAAGGTCCTGCCGTAATCCTGGTCTGAACTCCGCACTGTAGGTTGACCCGAGGCTGCTCTCAGGGACTTGGATGATTCTGGAAGACTCTCTGGTTCATGGCACAGGCCTGGCAATCTCCAGATGAGCGGACTCAGCGCACAGAGAGAATATGTGTGAGGAACAAGATGGCACCCTAAACCAAGACCCAGAGGCCGGCTTGTGATTCATTCCCATGGGAATAAAACACAGACGGACCCCATTCCCCCATGACACTTCAACCCAAGGGTCTTGCTGTTTAGATATCTGGGAGGAGCACAGGAGAAGAGCCAAGGCTCAGAGGTTCAGTCTCCATGGAGCAGAAAAAAAATGAGGGCCCCAGACTCAAGATGCAAGAGGTAAAGAATAAGTGGCAGACCTTGAACCCATTCCTTCCATGACAGTGGCTCTTGGCTAGGGGCGATCCTGTCCTCAAAAAGCACTAGAAAATATCTGGGCACATTTTGGTGTCACACCTGGATGAGGGAGTTATAATGAGCAGTTGGTGGGAGTGGGGTTCAAAGCCAGAGATGACGCTAAGCACCCAACGGTGCTCAGGACCGGTCCCACGGCACAGAGTGGATGTTAATGGCTGTGTTGGGAAGCCCAGCAGTAGGGGGAGATAATACAAGGCCTGAGAGGGAAAGTTTGCCAGCCCCTCGAATATCCCAGCCCTTGGCACATTAGCAGAGGTTTTATAACCACGGGCCCAGACTTTTCAAATGTTCTGAAAGCCGCGAGAGGTAAGGAATGGGTCCGTGGCAAAGCACATGCCTAACATGGGCAAAGTCCTAGATTTCAGCCTCAGCACCACAAAGACAGAATAAAGAACAAAAGATGCAGAGATGCCATGCATCCTTGTAAGTAGTGGTCCTCACCTTTCCTACTGCTGTGACCCTTTAATGGTTCCTCATATTGCGGTGACAATCATCCATAAAATTATTTTCATTGCTACTTTGTAACTGCAACTTTGCTACTGTTATGAATCATAATGTAAATAACTGATATGAAGGATATCTGATATTTTACACACACCTCCCCAAAGGGGTTGTAGCCCACAGGTTGAGAACCACTGAAAAGGATCTCATAGGAGGCAACGAATTGTCAACTATTATAAAACTTCTAGTAGTCGTCTGGTTAATTATGGTAATTACGTTTATTTTTTTATTTCAAACTATAACCCTCCCCCAAGCAAACTCCCAGGAAAAGGGTGTGGCAGGGCAAGCATTGTGGATCCCAAATCCTGTTTGCCTGGCCCTGCACCTGGATCTCCTGCATACTCCACCACCCAAGGCCAGTGAGTGATATCCTGAGCCCCAAGGAGGTGTGACAAGAACTGTCCCTGGTGGCTGCAAAAGGGAGAGTCCAAATAACCTGAGCCCTAGCTCCTGTCTATGTAGATCAGGGAGCAGGGAGCATCTCCAGAAAAGGTGGCCATGATTGAGAACAGTATCAGGGGTCTGCCCTGTGTCTTCGCCCATATGCTTAGCAGCTGGGGGACCCCTTGAGCTGAGCTACAAGCGGGGCTCCGGCCCCTTCTAGACAGCAGCAGGTACTACAGGGCTGGAAATGACTGCCATGGGGACTCATGAGAACTCCGCCAAGGCTTGGTGAAGTTCAAGGAGCTTGAAGGATCGCAGGCCAAGGGGACCTGGAACCTCTTTTTGCAGAAATTCACAGTGACCTAAGTCCCTTGCCATCTCTTCCAGTCTCCTCCTCTACAGAGTGATATAAAATGACACCTGCCTGCCTGTCTACATCAGTCCACCTCTGAAAGGAGGAAGTCAGCCCTCTGCAGGCTGAAAGGCTCAGTCAGCTGGCGGGATGAGCTAACTCCTGCTGGTCTTTCAAGTGCCCGCAAGGTGTGCAGCAGGGCAGTCACCCCTCCCTAGGCCTGGTCTCTCCAGAGCAGCACACACACACACCCAGCCAGGCCGGTAGATTTAAGACAGGTTGCTGGGAGGGACTGGGGAGGAACCACGTGGACTGCTAACTCTACTCCACATCTCCAGAGGGGACAATTCCTTTCCTCCATCATTAGAGGACAGTTTCTGGTAGACTGGGTAGACAAGTACCCTTAAGTTACTGGGGTTCCCCAAATACCAACAAATGGAGACCTACCCCTAGGGTAGCAGTAGCTGCATCACCACTAAGACATGGAAAACGGGGAAGGGCTGAATGGTGGGCTGCCTGGCCATGGCAGCTGGTGGGGGTGGGCAACAGCCTGGGAAAGAGGTAATGCAAAGGGCAACCTGCAAACATATGTGTTTTTCACATCACCAGAGGGGACAGAAAACCAGGTATTAAGTATCTATAGAGATAAAGTCAGAGACCCAGGCACGCTTAGAGAGAAAAGGGGACAGCCTGATGCAGCCAAACCACCCTACCCCAGCCCCTCTGCCTTCTGGGACCCTGTTCTAATGCCAACAACCCTTCGGCTCAAATATGCTTAAAATGGCGACGGCGGCCTGTAGGGCCGGGCGTTTGTCGTGCAGTTTTCCATGGTGCCCTCAGTGCCAAGAAAAACCTACCATCAGAAATGCCATCAGCTATATTTATCTATCTCTCAGCCCCCCAGCCTCCTCCTCCCGTCTGCCAAGCAGGCCCTACGCAGCCCCCCCCCTCACCCAGTGGGCACACGTCCCTGTTGCTGATGACTGTGACCACCTGCCCAAGCCTGAGTCTCCACCACTCCCCCCCAGGGCCTGACAGTATGCACCACCATTCTTCCTGGTTGTGCTGGGGTCCATGCACAACGGTTTCAGGCATGCCCTTGGCAAGGGCTGGCCTAAATGTCCCTTGTCGTCGGCATCTGTGAACCAGGGTGATCCTCCATTTAGTTCCAGCCTCAACTCTGCTAATAGGGGCCTCCGCGGGGGCCATTCTGCCCTCAGCCCTATACAAGTGGCATGCCTGCTCTCTAGATTCCATTCTCACCCAGAAAGATGAGCAGTCACTAAGGAGACCTGCATCCCTCCCTCCATTCCTGCCTGGGGCAGGAAAGGCTCTGTCTGTTTTCAAAGACACCAAACACCCTTTAGCGAGAAGTTCGTATTATAGAGGTTTCATGCTCTCAGTCCAGAGAACCAGGAAGAAAATGATGGAATTGGGTGCCACTCCAGTCCTCAGGGGACACAAGGAACAGGGACAAGTCATTTACCGTCAGGCACTTGGGACCTTTCATGACTCCAGACACAGGCTTCAACGTGAGCTGGATTCCCCATCTGTGGGCCTAGTTGCTGAGAAGAGCCTCTCAGCGGTCCACTGTGGGATGAGTGCCCTGAGCCCTACACCTGCTCCGGGGGCCACGGGCACCCTCTGCCCAGCCACTGGTCCCTCCCTAACTGAGACAGAAGTCCCAGGGAGCCAGCTCCCAGAATGAAACAACCCAAATAAAAATTTTGAAACCCAGGAGCTCTTTCTCTGGGGGCCCCCTCCCCCTCCGCAGGCAAATGAAAACAAACAAGAAATCAAAGAGGCCTTTTGTGCAAGCCCTGCGCTGACACGCTGACACGGCTGGAGCCTTTGAAAAGGCTTCTGAATCAATCGGACAGTGAAGGATAAAATAACCTAAGCGTGGCAGCTCCTTCGAGAGGAAGGCAGAAAGGGCTGGGAGGCAGCTACCTTCTCCAGGCAAAAAAGTGGGGACACTCACTGCCACCGGACACTGGCGTGGAGAGAGAACCTGGCATGGGTCTCACTGCCTGTCTGTGCCCCATCTCTGCAAAAAGGAGCCTGACTTCCCTTCATGGCCTCCATGAACTGAGCTGCCCCCAAGGAAGCCCTGAAGGCCTTGCCTCTCACCAGCAAGGATTACCTCAGGTTCATGCCTACCGGGTATACTAGATGGAACTTTCTAGAAGCTATCACCTGGCTCCTGCCTGCTAAGCTCAGAAAGGATTTCCTACTTCCCAGAGCTCTGCGACCATAGGCTAAGTGTGCTCCTCATAAAGGACATTCTTCCACTCTCTTTGGCACAGCCAAAAAGTAAAACAATTCCTCGGGAAGTCCTTCTGGTGGCTAGCCCCCAACGCTCCTGCTGCAGAACAGCCTGTTTCCTCTGGGCTGATGACAGAGTACAGCTGGTCACTGTACCCATAATTCAGACTGGACCATCCAGCGGGCTTTGGCTCACTCATGGTCTGACGTCTGTAAGCACAAGCTCAGACAAAGCTGTTTCGTTTTCTCCCTCGTGTTACAGCTCTAGTCTAGTCCGCATAGAGAGCGCACTACCAGGACCCCTGGGACCCGCATGCAGTAAGCTTCCTGACTGGCTGGGCAGACAACACTGTGGACAAAGGGGACAGAAGCAGGTGGTCAAGGGCTCCATAAATAAGCCCAAGCCTGAAGAGGGGTCAGAGTAGTCTGTCCACAGTCAGGGCTGCAGGCCCTGTACTTGTTGAGGGCCTCTGCTATCCTGTTGCAGTTCCTAAGAACCGTGCACAGGAGCCAGGCACTGTTGTTTTGCTCTGAGATTTGAGTATTACGTAGCAGAAGGCCCTGAAGATGGCAAGTGCCCTAGGACTCTGGCAGGGCTGTGGACACTGAGGAGGCCACTGAGGAGGAGGGTGGGAAGGAGGGAAGCCGACACAGTGAGATCACCCTGCTTCTACCTGGACAACCCCAGGACAACAGGTGAAGGAGGCAGAGAGGCATGTTGGGTCGGGCTCAGTAAACCCTAACAGTGGTCACTGTGGCAGCTGCCATCCAAGGATGGCCTAGGTATAAGCTGACTCAAGCCTGTGAGACAGAGGAAATAAGACTTAACCACCAAAGCAATGGTGGCACTGCCTGCCTATAGAAACGTCTCAAGGGGACTCGACGTTGCATCACAAAATAACCCAGAGAACTTGCTAATGTCACTAACTGCGTTCCCGGACCCCACGGTCTCTGCCAACCCTGATACCAGATGGCGATGCCTTAAGACCCAGACAAGTAGGTAAGGAAGGGCCAGTGCTCAGGGTGGATCTCAAAAGGGAGCCAGGCTGTGCTGGTCTTTCCCACGTGCACCAGGCTCACCAGAAGGGTTGGGAACTCACAACAGTTTTAGAGCGTGAAGCAGGAACAAGCCATAGCCACTGCTGGTGGAGGCATCCTTGCTCACTCTCACTCGAGCCTCAAGGCTAGTGTGAATGCTAAGCTCAACTCCTGGGAGCAGCAGAATCAAACTGTAACATCTCATACTTAAAAGAACTTCGCAAGGCGAAGCCCGAGTTACTATCTCATTCCCTATGACAAATATGGCTGAGCCTGCCCGCCCCAGGGCCTGGTAGCACACTGGACCACAGAGTCCAGTATGCAGTGGTCCCACATGGGTGGAATGGCCCCCAGAACAGTCGTGAAGATCAGGAGGAGGGCAACGGTGACATGAAGCACCCACCAGTACCAGGCAGGGTGTTGGGGGGGGGGGCGGCCGTGGTCATGCAGGAACAATCTTATTTGGGTTCTCACTTAGATGAATTATAAACAAAAGCATATGTTGATAGCTGGGGAATGGAGGTACCATGACACAAAAGACTGCTGAGCTGTGTGCAGTGGAGCAGTCCTTTAATCCTAGCACCAGGGAGGCAGAGGCAGGGGGATCTCTGAGTTCAAGGCCAACCTGATTCCATAGTGAGCGTTCCAGGACAGCCAGAGATACACAGTGAGACCCTGTCTCAAAACAAACAAACAAAACAAAACAGAAACAAGCAAACAAAAAAACAAACAAAAAAACCACAAAATAACAAAAACAAAAAACCAAAAACAAAACACACATACAAAACTGACTTTTTGAAATCTCAGATGAGGACAGGCTGTGATACCCTGTCCTAGTGGGCAATGGGGACATGTATGATTTGAGCCTAATCCGAGTCAAGGACTCTAGGTCCTGTGATGGGTATAGGAGGCGCGCGCCTACCAAGAGGGGAAGAATTTTGATAGTTCTGAATTTCATTTTCTTTGCTAGGACTGAAACCAAGGTTTGGTTTGGTCTGTGAGGGTTGACCTCCGGGACTGTTGGCATGGCTGCCAGGCCTACTTGGCCACACCTCTCCACGATGCAGAGCCCTCCCGCCCCCACTCCTGCTGCCACACTGCCTGCTCTGGGACCCCCTTTCTGGATGAAAAGTCGTCCCAAGGAAATAGGCCTTCGCATCTCCTGGACAGGGTTTCTCGCTTCAGTCCTGCCTCAGCTTCCCCTGCTGAATGCAGACGGACGAGCAGGTGCATGGTGACCGTCCTTCACAGCAGATAGGTGGCTTTGTGGCAGCCTCTTAGAACAATTCTAGAAGTCACCCGTATCTGTCCTCACATTGTGCAATCTCTTGAATCTTCTGGGGCACAGGGGCCAGTGAGGGTCTGGGTGACAGTCGTACCTAGATGCAAAGTCAGATCCTCACGGCTCTTGCCATCTCGAGCAGGATCATAAAATCTGGCACCATCCACTTGGCCGCACCCAACTCTTCAACCCAGCTTCTATTTTTAAAAATTTGCTTGGTTTTTATGTGTCTGAGTGTCCTGCCTACCTATATGTCTGGGCACTGTGTGCCTGCAGAGGTCAGAAGAATGGGTCAGAGACTCTGGAACTGGGGTTATAGAGGGTTGTGAAGCCCTGCAGGCACACAAAACTCAGGTCCTCTGGAAGAGCAAGTGTTCTTAACCACAGAGCCATCTCTCTAACACCCAACCCTGGTCCCCATTTCTTACACTGTGGCTCAGCTGGGTATTTTTTTGGGGAAAGATAATGGAGAAGGTAAGGCCACAGAATCAATAGCAGTCAGAGGATGTTTTCTGTCACACCAGAACCACCCAGTGAGGAGCAGGCAATGAGGCCCAGTGAGTGAGTGGTCCTGGCCTTACCAATGCCTGAATTTCCTCCAAAAGGGTACCCTGAAATTCTAGCCAATCCGGTAAGAAATCCTGAACATTCAAAGTTACTGTCTAAAGTCTAGGCCTTGATTAACAAAGAATATGTCTTCAGTCATGTACCGAGTATTTGCTGCAGCTCGGTCAGTCTCGGCCTGGCCAGAAGCGGCCCTGGCAACACGCAGTGTACTATGAATTCACTCGTATTTCTGGACGAATGATCTCATTAGCTGGGGATAGAAAGCCTTGTGCCTTCCCTTGCCCCTTCCACCTGCCAGGTCAGTACAGCCAGGAGGCTGGCTGGGAAGTGGTTTCCTTCCTCACACACACCATCCACCTCAACTCCACACTGGCAGTGGTCAAGAATGTGGCCCAGGGCTGGTTGGTCCTATCTCTAATTCCAGCAGTCAGATGCAGAGACAGGCAGATCTCTAACAAGTTCAAGGCCAATTTGTTCTATATACCAAGTTCTAGGCTAGCCACAGCTACATAGTGAGACCCTGTCAAAAATAAATAAGTGAAGCAGCCTAAACTAAAAGGGCCCGAGAAACATGCAGCCATGAGGGTCTGAGTGCACAGGGCGGGCGGGCAGGGGGGGGGAGCCAGGCTAGGAGAAAGGGGGTGCTGACTTTTTCCACTTGGCTCTCTGGTTTCAAGCTCTAGGAGTGGAAGGTTCAGACTCCCTGAAGGAAGGAGGTATCTTTTAGATACACTGGTGAGCTCCTGCTCCAAGGTGCTCCCAGCATCCCCAAGGCTGACAGGCTCTCACCCTCCACAACCTGGCTTACTATACACACAGAGAATGAGGGGTGACAAACAAAACAAAACAAAACAAACAACAACAACAACAACAACAAAAAACGCTAAGAGAAAACCTAAGCCTCAGGGAGATGTAAGGACAGGAAACTAGTCTGTTACATGAGGGGTCACTTAAGGCAGAATGCAGGCCTAGAAAGATGCAGGAGGAGGGTCGCGGCAGTGATCACTGACTCCACCAGTCACCAAAGCCATCTCTCAGACAGAGAGGGAATAAGCAAGAAGGGAGACCTTGGATGTCATTTCTCTTCACGACAAGGATACCCTCCACACTGTTCTCTGTGAGAAAGACAGCGCTCCTGGAAACATCACCCTAGCTGTGTGCCTGGGTCCACTCACACCACTTCCTCCTAACTTTCCCAGCAGGCAAGGGGGTGACCCTGGTGGCATGCACTGCCTTTCTTTCTTATGAATGAATACAAAGGAAGACAGGGAGGCGCTGACACAGGAACGACAGGTTTTCAGTTTTCCAGAGCTTAAATAAAGCCACATTCTCTCACATGCACAGAAAGAAAAAAAAAAAAAAAAGGAAGAAGGGAAATGGGGGAGGGTGTTGGAATAGTGGAGAGGAAAACGCACACACACACACACACACACACACACACACACACACACAGGTTTGGTAGCCTCTCATTACAAGTTGGTTGGGCACAATGTAAACACACTTCTGCCTTGCTTAATCACAGAGTACCGCCCGTTTAGGTTTCAAAGGCGGCAGTAAATTGGGCGTAGCTGAGTGGAGGCTAAAAATTAACCAGCCATCTCTGTTTCAATTTGTAAGAAAACAAAAGTGGAGAGAAATTATGAAAAGAGAAAGGGAAATGGGGGGGGGGGGCTGGCTAGGCAAGGCCAGAGCGCTGAACTAGCCCTGGCCAGACAGAGGGCAGGCAGTACTATAGTGCAAAGGCAGCCAGCTAACATAACACTTAAGGCACAAAAAGGAAAAGGGTTTTTGCAGGTTTTGTTTGTTTAAGACTTCTTCTATAGCAGGCCTGCTCCCCACAAAGCCCCTCAGCTCTAGCACAGAGGCCCAGGGTCACTGGCGCCATGGTGTGGTGTGTATCCATCCAGGAGCCTGGAGTTCGAGGAATCTCACTGCCTTCCCTTGATATAAAAGCAAATCCCAGCCACAGGAGAGCAACTACCTGAGCTTTTAGAAGGACCCCAGAATCAGTACCTTCAGTCCTCATATGCCAGATCCCAACTACAAGCCCTTCTCTCCCAAACTTGCTGCCAGCACCCCCACTTCTACCAAACCCAGCTTTTCCTGGGATGAGGCAAAGCTACACAGAAGCCTGTATCTTCTCCCCAACCCCGAGCCTGTCTGGCTCATCAGAAATGGTTAGTGTTGATGTTGTCATAATCTGTCTCAAACTCTCACCATTATGGATAATTAGGAGACATCTTGGCCCTGTCCTAAACTCAACAGCATCTTTACTATAGGAAAGATGAAGATGCCCAATTCAGTGCCACAGCAAGGGAGGAGAGGGAGAGAGCAAAGGGGTGGGGGTAAACAGAAAGGCTGGAGAAGTGAGAGAGCCACCACGTGTGAAGCAGAGGCCAGTAGGACAGGCTACCGGTGAGGCCCAGAAGCAGTGCTGTTCAGAAACAGGAGAACAATAAACTGAACAAATACCAGCAACTGAAATAAAATTAGGGAGGGGGTTGATGAGAGCAACCTACCCGGAGTGTGGACAAAGTAAGCCAGATAAAGGTCCAGTTCTTTGATTGTGACTCCAATGTGATGTGGCTGGACACACAGGCCGGGGTTCGAGCACTGGGGCGACTTGTAGAGCCGCTCCCCATCAGTACTTTCCAAAGGGATCCCTTTAAACAAAATCACCATGACCAGGTCCAGCCGCCACACCTTGTCAGCCTGGCGCAGGCAGTCAATCCGCCGGATCTTGCCCTTCTGGTCGGGGTTGGAAAGCACGCAGCAGGGGGGCTTCTTGCCCGTGATGGTTAGCACAAAGTCCTCGCGGAACTCGGGCCGGATGTCTTTGCGCAGCTTGGCCAACAGCCGGGATGCCCACTTCTGCTTGATCTCAGGCTTCTCGCCCAGCAGCTCGTCCTTCACTGCGCGCTCCTCGTCCTTTGACATCCGCTTCTCGTGCTTCTTGAAGTACTTGCGCTTCCGCGCCTGCAGGTTGAACCAGGTGTAGGAGAAGGCTCGGACGTGAGGCAGCAGCGCCTCGATAAACGGGTGGAACTCATCCTGCAGGCGGCAAGCCGGGAGCATGCGGGGCGAGGGAGGACGGGAGGAGGGGGAAGACGGGATGAGGGGGAAAGAGAGAAGGAGAAACACAGCGTTAGAAGGGGGCACAGGAAAACCGCCTTCTTCTCCTTCTCCCTCCCCCCAGCAATTTTTTTCTCTTGAGATTGTTCTACTGAAGTGTGGTTTGGAGCCACCACCAGCTTCGCCAGCCACTTGCTCCCATCTCAGCCTCAGCAACCAGAGGCACGAGAGCTTGTCCACACACCTATTCTCTCTCTCTCTCTCTCTCTCTCTCTCTCTCTCTCTCTCTCTCTCTCTCTCTCTCTCTCTCTCTCTCTCTCTCTCGTCTTTACACACACACATGCACACAATGTTGCTTCACACACATATACCCACACACACCATGGGCTTGCTGCCCCCCCCTTCTGTCGCACCCATGACATGTCCATGTTCTACAGCAGCTGTGAACTAGGGTCAGCTGGTTCCAGTAGTGTCCTGCTGCCCCTGAGGGTGCAGACCAAAGGGCATGCAAGAACTGCCTTGTCCGGACTGGCCAATGTTTGGCTGCCCCCAGAAGCCAGAAAATGCCATCTGAGATGCAGGAAGCAGCTTTGGGTCCCCTCTCACCAGACTGTTTGCATTTTCTTTTCTCCAGATCCTGTTGGAACATCCACCCCAGCATTTTTAAAAATCAGACCTAAATCCTAAATATGTGGTTTCAGCTTTGTTATCGGCACCAATACTAATGTTAATCACAGTAATAATGAACAAAACACTTCTTGTTAGCCCAAATAAGGTGGTTTTCTCAGCCACATTAGGGTTAAAAGCTACATGGGTCGTCTTGCGGCCCCTTCCCCAATCTCCCACAACCCCTTCACCCTCAATCAGGTGACAGAGGGCTGGTCTCTCTCTTAAGGTCTTTTTTTTTTCCTTTTGTTTTGTTTTGGTTTTTGGTTTTTGCTTGTTTGCTTGTTTGAAGTTTAAATAATAATTGATTTCTTTTTACAAAAATAAAGCTGGAAAAAATCAAATAATTACCATTGATCTGAAGCACCCGGCAAAGCCAACGCCTGATTCTGAGATTCTGGGCTCAACAGAGTTATGAGTTAGGGCGGTGGGACTTGGGGAGGAGGAGGAGCAGGGGAGGAAGGTAAATGTTTTAAAGGGGGTTATTATTGGTGTTCTGGGGAATAGGGGCCGGGCTTGGGTGGATTCTCAAACCCTTCCCCCTCCGCCCCCCACGCTCCATTGCACAGAGGGGGAAATTAATTTTTTTAAGGAGTAGAAAGAAAGAAAGGTCAGGATGGCGAGCAGAGAGAGCGCGAGGTAGCTTCTACACACACCAGGTAAACAAAAGCTAACAAATTGTTTCAATTTCTTCCTCTGTGCATCCTCTTGCAGTTTAAAATAAAAGAGCAAAAAAAATATGCAAAATTAAAAATCAAAACCAACCTCCTACCACCGCCCCACGCACACCCACAACAGCGTACCCTACCCCACCCCCCCAACCCCCGGAAAAACAAAAACAAAAACCAGGAGGAAAAAAGCAGCAGCTGAAGAAAAGGCTTTCGGCTTTGGCAGCGGCACAAGGGTGTAAACTTCGAGCTGCTCCCTCCACCCGACCAGAGGAAGAGGGGGAGCTCGCAGATTCTCGGGGAAGAGGACGAGTTCTGACCGGCTGCAGACCGTTGCTGGCAGACGCAGCGAAAGGGAGAGAGGGAGCCAGGGAGGGAGGGAAGGAAGAGGGGGAGGGAGAGAGCGAGGATCTCAGGAAGACGGGGATGGGATGGGGTGTGCGATGGTGCGCATGTGAATGTGTGCGCGCGGGAGAGGGTGTGTGTGCACCAGCACTGCTCGGGTGGGTGGGTGGGGGGGTTGTGGCTCCTTTTCTCTCTCAAACTCCCCCTCCCCTTCCATGCTCAATCCCCATCCATTTATGTGTGCCAAGTCAGTTAAAAGGGGGAGGGAGACAGCCAGAGGAAAGGAGAGAAAAACAGAGAGAGAGAGAGAGAGAGAGAGAGAGAGAGAGAGAGAGAGAGAGAGAGAGAGAGAGAGAATGAGCAAGGGAGGGAGGGAGGGAGGGAGGGAGAGAGAGGGAGAGAGAGAGAGAGAGAGAGAGAGAGAGAGAGAGAGAGAGAGAGAGAGAGGCGAGCGAGAGAGTGAGGGGGGAATCCACCTATTTGGCAAAGAGGCATCCACTTGCAGCCAATGGCTGGGTCCAAGGGGAGGAGGGAGCTGGGCGAGCTGAGAGGGTGGGGAGAGCCCCCCGGCAGTTGGAGACCAAAAACAATTTGCCCAATCGACAAGTTCATGTCTAATGAACAAGCGAAGTCCAGCAGTTATGAATTTTTCATCCCAGGCGCCCACTTGGGTCTCTTTGGCAGCAGCCACCCAGCAAACTTGGGGGGTGGGAACACTAGGATTGAGGAAGACTTAGACTTTTTTTTTTTTAAGCCAGAAAATAAATAAATAAAGGCCTGACTCCTGGCGGGCTGGCGGCTGGGCGGGAGCCCCAGAAGGCCTTGGGGAAGCAGCTGCGCCTTCTCTGTGCTCTGCTTTCAGTCTTTCTCGCAGGCCAGCTCAATCTCTCTCTCTCTCTCTCTCTCTCTCTCTCTCTCTCTCTCTCTCTCTCTCTCTCTCTCTCTCTCTCTCTCTCTCTCTCTCTCTTCTAGATTTTTTTTAATGGAGCACAGTGGGGTGAGTGGACATTTTCTCCTCCACCCTGTGCTCTAGCCTACAGAACTATGAATAGGAGAAAGCGCCCAGAAAGTGCCATGCCAGCAGCACTGTCAGGGCTCAGACCGTGGGCTGGGTGTAGCCACCTCTTGGTCCCTCAGACCAGGCTGTCTTCAGGATTGCCGGAGCAGTCCCAAACAAGAGGACCACACCCTGCACCTCCCTGCAGTCTCCTCAGCCCCCAGCAAGCTCACAGCCTCTCTCTCTCGGCCTACACCCAGCCACGCACACTCCATTAGTGACGACGAGAGATGCCAACGCAATGTAGCTGTGCTGGTGCAACTGCAAGTTTATTAAAATAGCCTCCTGTCACTGCGCTCCTCTGGCAAGCACTCCACGCAGCTACAAACACAACAGCCAGCCCCTGGGAGAAGTGACAGAGGCTGAGACCGCCACTACTTCCCCTCACCGACACCACCTCCCGCTCTGAGCAAAGCTTCGCCTCTTTCAAATCTGCCCTTGCAACTCCTCTTGGGTTAGCTTCCTTACCTGTCCCTCAAGTCAGACTACAGAGCCAAATAACATGCAAGGTGCAAAAGTCTGAACTGCGGGGCCTGGATGGAGGGAAGGCTTGAGAAAGGATATGACCAAGTGGAAGGCAGAGGGCCTTTAGGAGGCAGACAGGAGAGGTGATGCCAGGGGAATCTGTTCACCAGGTCCCCCAGCAGGAGGGAGGGGAGCCTCCACCAGGAGGACTCTCCAGAAAGGGCTCGAGCAGCCCCGGGAAGCAATGAGAGGACAGGAAGTGAGAGGAAGAGTAGAGGTAGGCACCACAGACTGAGCTCGCAATCCTCACAGCCGCCTTCCCTGCAGGCTCAACCCTAAGCTGGCAGAGGAAGAAAGGTCACACTGCTCACTCATGCCCCTCTCCTCTCCAGCTGAAACCAGGAGCTCCCTGGCCTTTCTGTTCAATGGCAGAAAGGTTCCTGGAAGAGCGCCTGGGGTGAGCCAAAACAAAAGATCCACCCAATGATCCCCCTCCCCCGACAATGGGAGGTGCCATCCAGCACCTGGGACCCCATACCCTAAACGGGCAGCACCAGTGGAGTGGGTTCACAGCTGACCCGAGAGACACTGTCAGAAAGAATAGTGCAGGAGGCAGGTGCCATCACAGACAGGCCTCTTAGGGTGGTGTTCAATAATTCACATTCTGTGAATAACAGGCTTTGGTCCAACCAGCCAAGGATGCTGGCTTAAGGATAGCATGGCAGCAGCGACATGAGGTACTGAATGAAACTGCCTTCTCCACCTTGAGGAAGCAATTTCACTTTCTGAAGTCATAAAAGCTGCAAGTGAATTTGGTGGCATAGAGGGTAGTGGGGGGTATTGTTGCTATCCTGATTATGCTTTAAATATTAAAAAAAAAAAAAAAGAAAGTGACCAATATTGCTCGATGACAAATCCTGGCTTGTTCCTTTTCACAAACACGGGGTGGTGGAGCAAGCCAGCTGAAGGTCTGGCTTGGGGAGCATGCCTAGGGGAAAGTCCACACAAGTTGGGGACAGTGTGTCGTCAGTCAGTCCCTGAGGAACTGAGGAAGGAAAATATCAATGGTCCCTGGAGTGGCAAGCTGATCAGAGGGGTGGCAGGACCACAGAGTGTGTGCAGGAAGCCTAGGAGACTCTGGCAGAAGAGCAATAGACTCTTCCTCACAAATCTGAAAGGGAGAACAATTGTCAACTGTCCTTCTCTTAGGAGGAGGGTGGAGGTGGGGGAGGGGCTATAACCTTGAAGGTGAACAGATCACCTTTGGGCAGTGTCTCTTGTGTGATGCTTCCTGTAAGCAGGCCATCCCAGCAGAGAAGACAGCTCTTTCTTGCGCTCTCTCTCTCTCTCTCTCTCTCTCTCTCTCTCTCTCTCTCTCTCTCTCTCTCTCTCTCTCTCTCTGTGTGTGTGTGTGTGTGTGCCTTATACCCCAAACAAGGGAACATCCCCTTTTGTTAGGAGGCAGTCTAAGCAGCCTTCAGAAGATTACCTGTCCTAGTCCCCACTCCTCCTTTCTTTCTCCAATCAACCCTCTTGGAGGTCACAACCACCTGCATTCTGATGGACCCAAACCTAAGCCAAAACTGGAAAACTATTGATGATTCAAGGTGTTTCCAAGTCTGAGTTAAAACAGAAATGATGGTTCAGGGAGGAATAGAGCAAATGAGGGAACCTTCAGGTCACTGAGGAAGAAAAGAAAGGAAGAGAGAAAGAAAATGAAAGGAAATTTGCTGAAGGGGAAAGGAAGCCAGGGATGCTTGGAGCAACAGGGAAAACCAAAAGACAAGGTGGGGAGCGGGGCTTGAATGGTACTTTCTCCATTTGCAAGAGAAGTCAAGAAGCCAGAAATAATGCTTTTGAAATCCTCGTGGACTTTTGGGTTTTGGAAGGGAAAATTTTAACTTCATGAAAGAAAGGCCTCTCTTATTTTTGAGAAGATAAAAGTTGGTGAATACAGCGAGCTTCTACTGCAACACTGCCCAGACTCTGGTGCTGGTCAGCCATCACGGAGAGAGAGGGATGTGTCCCTATGCCCAAAGAAAGACTAAGCAGATCCCAGAAACAGAAATGCAAAGGGGAAGAAAGAAAGAGAGGCGAGAGGCGGAGAACAAACCCAGGACAGCAACCTGGGCCCAAAGCAAGCAGGGAGGGCAGAAAAACAAGAACACAGAAGATCCAAGACACAAAGGAGAGGGAAGAAAACTAGCTAGGAAAATGGTGGCTCTCAAAGCAGTCCTGTGAACTGAGGCCTTGTGGATTGTGGTAGGAAAAATAGAGAATACAGCCAGTCCTTCACTTACATGTACATTATTAAAATTTCTTCCAGGAAACAAAATAATTTCCCAAAACTGATACAGACTTTGTAACTGGCCTTTGCCTCCCAATAGATAGTAAGGACAGCTAATAAGCACAAGAAGCCTTGTTTTAAATGCTCAGCCACCGGTAGGTCTCTTTATCTTTAAAAACAAAATCTTATTTGTCCCCAAGCCGCTGGCTTCTGGGCCTAGATAGACTTTAGATCCTGGGCACCTTGGCCTAGACTGATTTGGCTAAGTACCCACAGTTTAAGCACATGGCTGTGCTGTAAGTTAAAATCACCAGATATCCCAAGGTCCATTTTACTGCAGACTAGGTAAGGAAAGATACAGGAAATTAGAAAGGCCGCAAATCGAGCCCTGGAGAGTTCACCTAATTCCTGGCACTTATAATCCTGCCTGTGTCTGGACTTAAGCTTCCTACATAACCCCCAACCCCACCACACAGAGACGTGTGTCTCCCATCTCCACAGAACCTGTGCTCCTCCCTCAGAAGGCTATGAGAAGCCATGGGCAGACACTGTGGACAGGCCTCTGGCAGCGGCAAAGGAAGAGACCTGGCTGCTTGTCCTATGCTTGTCCTATGGGTGGGTAGGGCCTCCCTCTCTGGGGGAGGTGAATAGAAGCTTGATGCTTAGTGAAACTATCCAAGAGTCTGGAAATGCTAGGAATGGAAACCACCGGAAAATGCACTTTCTAAGGAGGAGACTCTCCGATAATTTGGACAAAGCGGGTTTGGGCTGATTTGAGCTTGTCTTCCTCTGTTCGGGGAAACAACAGTGACAGGGCTTATGTGAAAGGTGTCCTTAGGCAAGATGGATGGATTTGCCCACACCAGAGCTGCGGCTCACTTAGGGTCTATCTCAGAACCAGGCCACATAATACCCCTATAAAAATGCCCCTGGCGCCCCCACCCCACACACGCTGCCTTTTCTCCCCTTTCTACAAATCGGGAGCTGTGGCCTGGTACCCGGCCAACAAGCAGCCTCATTCCTGGCTGGAACGCTCCTCTGCTCCAAGCACATCTCCCCTCACCCTCTTGGCACAGAACTAGGGTAGGGATGGGGGTGTTAGAGGAGATGATCTATTCTCTCCAGTGCCTCTGGAAATTGTTTACTTTCATCTTGTCTTCTATGGGGAATAGGAAACAAAAACCCTAGTCTTTAATTCATTATTTAGCTAGAAACTTCCGTGTCACCAAATACAAGTAAATGCTGGGAAGCCAGAACTCTCTCCCCTAGTCAATGGGCTGAGTGGGGATATGGCCCTTCAAAGAACAGCAGGACAGGTGACAGCCAAAGGCTTCAGGAGGCAAAAGCAGTATGGTGCCTAACCCACCTGGTTGGCTTTGACAGTGTCACTCCACAGTGGCCCAGGGCCCAGGAAGAGGGAGGGACCCCACAGACCAGCTTCACAAGTTTCTCTAAAGAAGAACAGAAAAACTGACTAAAGGTGAGAGAAGGAAAAGGGCCTGCGATAGGGTAGGACGGGTGAAGCCCTGTATCCCGCACGAAAAAAAAAAAAAAAAAAAAGTCTGCAGGAAAAGAGTCCAGGGCAAGAGCAGGTGCTGACGCTGCCTTTGCGGCTGCTGTAACGAGTCCTCTCCTTCAACAGCAGCTCCACTAACATTCTAGCACCGGCAGTGGCACTCCCAGGCACCCTGACCCCCGAGAGCACCATCAGGATCCCACCCCACACCCCCACACCCCCGAGTTGCTCCTCAGTGCTTCCTCTGCGGAAGGCCCAGGCTTCTCAACATCCCTGTGCCCAGCCTGCCTGCACCGTGGCACCCTTGGCCCTAAGGGAGCCCCTTTCTTCAGTTACTGCAGCAACAGGCAGAGCCCGGAGAGCTAGGGTTTTCACTGCTTGACGGTTCTGGGAAAGCTGGGCTGGCTCTGCCTGGGCAAAGCTGCTTACCCAAAATGTTCAGCTTCAGACATTTTCCAGTCCCTCAAAATGTATTGCTCCCAATTATTTTATGACCAGAACCACTGCCAAGGAAACCCTAGAACCCTCATTTCCCTGGTGCCTAGCTCCTGCAGAGAAAGGCTGGCACCAGGGCCTGAAGGACTTCGGACGGTGCCCACCCTCTGCTGCCCGCTCATTCCCTCCCGGGCTCCCTTTCTTTCTCACCCTCTCTCCCCCTCTGCGTCCTCCAGCTCCAACACAAACTGTTTGCACGGGAAGTCTCCCTCTATGACCCGATTCAGCACACACAAGAGAAAACTGTGGGCGACAGACCCAACGTCCTAACGAACTTGAGTTAATTAATGCTAAGGAAGAAAAGAGGCGCCCTCGCTCTGTTGAATCACGGTTCACTAGTCCTTTCAGTTTGCTGTGGGTGGAGGAAAAAAAAGAGAGGCTTTTTGGTTCAAATATTTTTGGGGGGCAAAGAGAAAACAAAAACACCGCAGAAGGGCTGTGGGGGGTGGAGGGCGATGCAGTCGCTACCTGCCCGAGAAGTGTAGAGGCGAAAAGAAGGAGCCAGTCAGGGCTGCTGAGCGGCCTCCCTCGCGCTTCGGGCCAGAGCCGGCAGCAGAGAGAAGGAAGGCGAGGGATGACTATCATTGGCCTGCTCAAACACATTGCTCCAAAAATTATACTGTCAGACTAGAAGATGCACGTTTTAAAAAAGTCCAAATCTAAAAATTCAATTTGAACACAGCCGTGAAAATGTTTTTACACTGCAGAAAACTGAAGTATGGATGGCAAGCTCACAGAAAATGTAAGTGCAGAGGAGAAAAAAAAAAAAGAGGTGGCAATGGAGGGGCAGGGAGAACAGCTGCAATTTCACTTTCCAGATGTTGACAGCGAAATGTAATTGGCAAGGAAGGTGCTCTGCACTGCTTCTCATGCTCGGCTTCTGACACTAAATCCCACGTCTATACCTAAGTCTTCAGGCCGCATGCAGGCCTTCTTCACTTGTGGATGGGTCAGGAAGCTGTGCGAACTACCGGGCCTTGGAGGATTTTTTTAAAAAAAAAAAAAAAACAAGGCTTCTTACCATTCTTAGCAGGAAAAACTGAGTAAAGCAAGCTAGAGTACATTTTTATTTAAATTTGTATTTTAAATTTGTAATGGGCCACCTTTTCTTTACCTTTGGGCCCAGAGTTTTTTCAACTTTTAGCAGAAGCCGCTGTGTATAAAGAATGCTCGCATTGTAAGTACATGGCTCCATACATTTCCACAAAGAGAACACACCCATGCAACTCCACCCAGATTAAGAAAGAACCATTTACAGTACTGCTAAACAGGCCTTAAAATCTTAAGCTATAGAGTTTCCAGAATTTAGGAATCCTTAACAACAGTTCTGCAAAAACCCAAGGGCTTCAAGGTGAACATTTGTGTGTGTACAAGGACCTTAGAGACCAGAGACCAGTGTGTGTGCTCATGTGACCACAGAAACCTATGGTGAACAGAAGCCCCCCATACTCTGTGATTGGGGGAGAGTCTTTCTGTGTGTGTGTGTGTGTGTGTGTGTGTGTGTGTGTGTGTGTGTGTCTGCTCAACTCTGATCCCATCAACAGGCCATCCAACTGTGCAGCAGTTCAACAAACTAGCAAGACTTGGGATGGGGGGTGGGCAGGACAAGACCCACAGAGCTAAAAGCCAACAGCCTTAGTGACTGAGGGAGCAGGGCCCCTCCTCTTACCCTGCCAGCAGGCACAGGCAGGGACCAGGGGGCCTCTGTAAGTAGGTCAGGAAGCTCCTAGGTGTGAATGAGCTGCTCCGGGTTTGCCCTTCGCTGCCCACCGGATTCCTGCTGGGAGATGAAGGGACGAGGGCAGAGAAGAAGGAGGGGAGGGAGAAGCAGGCAGCTGCAGGCTAACTTTGGGTTCTGAGGCTCTGCTGCCCCTGATGAGAAAGGCTGAACTTTGCATGTCTACCTATGCCTCCCTCATTGCCTCTAGACCCAGCTGGCTCTCCCCCCCCCACACACATACACTCTTTACTTTCACTAGCACTAAATTTACTTTATAATTTTAAAATTAAATTTAAAAAGAAACCAGGAAAGAGAAAGCACTGAAGGCAAAATACCTCCCACGATATCTCTCCAAGGAGGGGGGAGTTTCTGCTTATGTAAAACGATGGAATGGAGGGATCACTGAAAAGTCTAAGCACCAAATAACCAGGAAAATGAGAGAAACGTGTTTAATTTAAAACACCTGAAGCAAATAATAAATAACTCCCTCTGCCGCTTGCAGGCCCTCTCTGGGTGGAAGCCTCCCACTCCCTGGTCCAGTTTCCTTCCTTTCTCACAGGGAGCCATTTCCTCAATACCGAGGGTCCTTTCCTTCTAAGTGGTCCTCCCCACTTCTTGGGGAAAGCCTAACCCCAAAGTCTACCTCCACAGCCCCATTCACAACCCTCTCCCCAATTCCCATGTCTCTCTAGGCAGTGCCTAGCCTTTGCATGGTCTTCCTGTGGAATCCAGAGCCTGTGGGTAGGAGCATTTGTGCTGCCCAAAGACAAGATGCCAGCTCCAACCCAAGCAGACAGATCTCTCCCCTACCAAGGGCACAGGACTGCCAAGGCAGCTCTCCAGGGCCACACCATCTTTATTACACATGGGCTGGAGAGAAAGAGAGAGGAGAGAGAGAGAAGAGAGAGAGAGAGAGAGAGAGAGAGAGAGAGAGAGAGAGAGAGAGAGAGAGAGAACACGGAAGAACTACATAGCTTAATTTAAAATAGTCCAGGGGTCTAAGCCCTCCCCTAGGGCAATTTTTAAAGCCCTTGATCCTTTTTGAGGGTGAGGGCTGCAGGATAAACAGTGCAGGCAGAAGTGGGTAGATCTCTTGAGTGTTGAGTCCAGCCTGGTCTACATAGTGAGTTTCAGGCTAGCCAGATCTACATAGTGAGGCATTGTCTCAAAAACAAAACAAAACAAATCAAAACACAGTGAGGCTACTTTCCTATACCAGGGCTGGCTCTCCCTAAGCTCGCCAGCAGCCTGGGAAACGTGCCCTCACTGGCAAAGGGTACCAGAGCTGGGCTCCTTTCTTTTTAAAATCGCTCTACTTACTACAAACCAGGCAGCAGGTCAGGGCCCCCGAGGTGGAAGAGAGTCAATTCCAACTTGGGGAGAACTGCAAGTTTTCCACTCTGTGCTAGTCTGGGGATTTTCGAATCCGACCAGAGTTGAAGGAAAAGGAGAGAAAGAGCTGAAGAGCTGGAACTAAAACTAACCAGGCCGGCGGAGAGCGAGCGCTCCTCTGGTCCTTAAATAAGACAACACCGGCGTGGAAAGGAGAAGTGCATGAGTTATTTCTCACTCTTTAATTATTCCAATTCTTAGCATTATTTTTTAAACCACTACATTAGCCAATGCTATATTCTAACCCCCAACAAAGCTGGTATTTTCCCCTGATTACAGACTCTGCTGTGGCAAACTCAGGCTCTGACTACAGAGGAAGCACAAACATGCACTCTTAAATGAAACGGGTTTTTTTATTATTAAAATTAAAATAATGGCCTGCATTCTATAGCACCTATTCATCGGCAAGCATGCCAGGTGCCTCATGCATGCTTCTACCTGGAAGATCAGTCTTGAAAAACTTGGCCGCAGTGGTGAGTCTCCTGTCCCACTGTTGGGGTCACCAGCATTTTTTTCCATGTGTTTTCTTTTTCTCCCTTTTTCCCTTCCTTTCTGCCTTTTTCTACCATTCAGTCCGTCTTGCATACTTTTTTAAAAGTAGTAATAAAACTTTAAATGGAAAAAAATTAAGTGGAGTAGACTGGAGACTTGAACAATAATAAGGCACTAAGTGTGTTGGAGTTTCAAGAGGACTGGGAGGAAGGTTCGAAGGTGGGTCATCTTAACGTTCAGGATGCAGGTCTAGTAGGTGTTAGCCTCTGCCCAGGGTCACCTCACCCTCAGTGAGCAACTAGGAGGGAGATAAGTCTTCTGCAGTTGGGGACCGTAATGGTCCTATACTATACAGGCGCGGTTAATTCAGAAGGTGCTTTGGTAGCGACTTTCTTGGAACTTCTTGAGGGTGGCTCTGGCGCAGGGGACAACAGCCTACACCCCCTCCCTTCTCACACAGGTTCCTTTTTCTACTTTTCCTTCTCCTGGCCCTGTTCTCCAACCCCCAACTACAGGTAGCAATGGAAAGGATGGTTTAGGCGGCCCAAATTAAAGAAGCTCCAAGAGACAAACCCAGGCTGATCATGGGGGCAAAATAAATTTTTAAAATGAGGGTGGTTTTTGTTGTTGTGTTTTTGTCTTTAAACAATACAAAATAAACAACAACAAAAACCAGGCTGCACAAGACAACTCGAATCCCGCGGCCTGGAAGCAAGAGAGAGGTGGAAGCGCATTTTCTGCCACTTAGTCACTTTTCTTGCCCGTGCTTCCTGAAGCCCAAACGCCCCCAACCTCGGCCAAGCCACGGCACAAAAATCTCCCCTGATAATTCCCCGCCGCCAATGCTCCCTACAAAGCGGCGGCTTGGGAAAGTCGCCCGGCTCTTGGGGCTGCAAGGCTGTGGGCGGGACTGATGTCCGGGTGTACGCCGAGGACTCCGGCTTCTGAACCTCTTAGGAAAAACACCGGAGCCTCTGGTGCCGCGCTAGTCCAATGCGCCTCGGCTACCACCCGGCTTCTGTAGGCTGGACTCCTGGACTCGGGCGGAGAAACTGAGGCAAAGCAGCCCTGGACAACACCCCGCACCCTGGAAGGAACCCTCGAGGCAAGCGACATGGGGTCGCGTGGGTAGTTCCTGAATCGGGAGTCGGGACACGTCTGCGCACCGCGAGGTCCCACGGGCAGCTCGCGACGCGGACCCCTGTTAGGGTTTAGCCGGTGTAAATGGTCCTGTCTGGGTGCTTGCGGTCTTTTTCACACTAGTCCCCTTCGCTGCCCCCGAGGTAGGTGTCCGCAAGACTCACTCCAGTCCCCCGCGGCCACGGTGCCACAGGCGCGCTACTCTACTTAGCCTCGACGCCCACTCCCGCCTTTTGCCGGCTGTGCGCAAAGCCCGCCGTGGCCCGGGCGACCCCGCTGTCCCATCAGGAAGATCGGCGGGGCAACTAGGACAGTGCCAAGTGCGAGGGACGATGGTTAGCAAGGTCCTCCTGCCTAGGCCCTCGAGAGACCTCGTCACCATCCCCTCCCACGGTGTCCACTGTTCGGTCTTAAGACAGTAGCAGCAGCAGCAGCGGGTCCGGGGGAGTGCCGCACACTGCGGTGCCAAGGGGACACCCGGTGGGCTACTACAGAAGGCACCCGTGGGTGGGAGGCCGTCACCTATGGAGAGCACACAACTGGGGCTGCACGCAGTCACATGATGGTGACCAGCAGACTGGAGAGAGGACTTAAGATCGACAAAGGGCAATGGTGGCTGGACCTTGGGGCTTTCAGGGAGTCTCCACTGCGCTCCATCTTAGCCACTCCCTCACCGGCTCCTAAATCCTGCGGCTGATGGAGCACTCGCCGCTGGACTCACCTAAAGCGTTTGGAAGCGCGGAGCCCCAAAGGCCACAGTAGACAGCCGGCTGGTGGCAATTTAGCATAGAGTGGGTGTCGGGGGGCATTAAATGGCCTCTTTGTGAATTTAGGCAAACACACACACACACACACACACACACACACACGTCCCCTGACCTCCAGCACCCACCACCCGGATTGTGTTTGGAGAGTGCTGAGGGATCCAACCGTGCAGCCCAAGCGGTCCTAGGAAGAGGTTCTCGCTTTTAAAACCGTGGGACATCCGAAGTAAAGAGGGGGTTCATTCCGCTTTAACCTTCCGGCCCTGCCAGGCGAAAGAAGGTTTTGCAGGTTTGGTCGGAGTCTAGTGGAGGTGGAAAGTCCTAACACAAAGGGAGCAGGAAGGGCGAGGGGGAATGGACACGTACACACACACACACACACACACACACACACACACACACACACACACACGGTAAAACTGCAGATATAAATACTGCACAGGCAGGAGTGCCGCCACTGGGCAGCAGCCTTTCTGGGGCGTCCCACCTCAGCCCTCAGGGATGGATGTTTGAGGGAGTGAGTGTTCTAAAAGAAAGTGAGAGGTGCGAATTAGGTCTCCCCTCCCGGCCCCTTCCCCCACAACAGCCTGAACTCGGTTTTGGAGCCAGGTGCCCTGGGCGGTCTGGCAGGTGTGCGGTTCACGTGAAACACACTCGTGTGCAGGCTTGGGAGATGCGTCCCAGTGCGCTTGGTGCCACAAGCGTGGGCTCCAGAGGCTCTTGCAAGTACACAGATCACCTGGGTCAGGAACCTCCATGAACGCTCACTGTAGTGCACGTGCTAGGATTCCCCCATCTCTGCCCGCTCAGGGGAGTTGATTATGAGTGTCGGAACCCTGAGGCCCGAAGTCTGCCTTCTTTAGGAGTCTGTGTGCCCCCTCCAGCCTCTGTGGGGTGGTAGGCCTAGACATGCGCAGACGCTTTAGATTCTGATTCAAGGCGGCTTGAGACTGTTTGGAGCCCAACAGCTGGATCCTGTTTTGGTGTGTGGACGTCCCAAAAGCCCTACTGAGGTGTCTCGGGAGCCCCCATTCTGCACTGCACGCTGTTCCCTGCCTGTGCAGTCCTACTCTCTAGCAGCGGCCACGTGTGCCCGGGGTTGCTGTTGAGACCCAAAAGAGCTGGGCTCTGAGCTCTGAGTCGGCCAAAGGGGCAGGGCCCGCACCCTGCAGGCTTCGGAGCGTTGTCGTTGGAGCAGTGTTGGTTTTGGCCGAGGCAACTCCAATGGGGGAAGCCCCGGGAGCCGGCGGGGGTGGAACAAAGGAGGGGAAAGCTAGAGAAGGCGGCTGCAGGGAGGACGGAAGCACCCTGGAACGCAGAGGGACCCTGGGGGTAGGGGTGCAGATGCATAGAGATGCTGGGTCTGACCGGGCACAGTGGTGAAACCTAGAAGGCACTGTGCCTCTACAGCCACGTGTACATGGCTGGCACAGACTTTTTACTGCTAGTGAGTCTACCAACTAGATCCCCACAGGACCATAGGCTGCCACCATCAGCAAACCACATAGCCACCCCAGCCTTACCATTTACATACACATTTCAGACCCTCCGTTCGCATGCTACACACAGTAGCCCTCCCATGGCCTCATACCGTCCCCGTCCCGTGTCCAGTCCCTTTTTATGTTGCTATGGTTGCTATTATCAGTTGGGGGTGACTGTTGGGTTTCTTAGTTTGGATTTTGGTTTTGGTTTTTCTGAGACAAGATTCTTCCTCTAGTCCAGCCTAGTCTGGAACTATGTATACCACACTGGCCTCAAATGGTGGCGATCTTCCTGCTTCAGCATCTACCTCCTGCGTGTTGGGATTGCAGGCGCACACCACCCTGCGTGGAACTTCACCGGATCCCCGTGCCTATCACAGCACTATTTGGAGTCAGAGAGTGTCTGGATTAGAGGGCACAGTTCAGTGTGCCCCAGCTATGGACAGTTTGATGACTCTTACTTAAGCAAAAGCTGCAGGTTCTGATTCACAGCCAGGCTTCTGGAAGTTCACTTTTTCCCACCTGGAATTCCTAGGAGAAGAGCCTGGGGGAGAGGGCTGAGGCTGAAAAGATGACCCTCCACCACTACTTGATCTAACCTAGCCCCATGGGGCAGCTGGGTTCATGGCCTCTGTTTCCTTTTCTGTAAAAGATGCTATTGATAGCTGCTGCCTCTTGTTAAAAAGGTGGCAGATCACAGGTGCTTCTGCCTGCCTGCCTGCCTACCCCCTGCCCTGTGTATCTGCTCTGGGGATGGGTCCCTAGCTGTTATTTTGATTGTGAGGGATCTATGGCTGTGACAAGCTGTGACGCTTGGTGTGATCGCATGAGGCTGGCTGTGTGACTGTGCCTGTGTGTGTGTGTGTGTGTGTGTGTGTGTGTGTGTGTGTGTGTGTGTGTGTGACAGGTTGTGTGTGAGACTGTGCGTGGACGACAGATTGTGCCGGTGTGCGGCAGTGCCTGTGACAGGCTGTCACCGCGCGACAGACTGCGGGTGGCGGGTGTTGCGGGCATTGACTGTGAGTGGAGATGAGCAGTGTGGGGCTGCTACTGGGGGACCCTACAAACCCACTTCCATAAGGATATACTTGATAGTGGGGGGTGGAAGCTCTCATGGTGAGTGGGGGTGACATCCCATTGTCCCCTCAAATCTTGGCTTTTTCATTCTATTCCAGGGGGTCCACCAGTTTACAGCCCTCAGAGGTGACAGAATGGATCATGTGACAAAGCCTCCCCACTGTGTCAGCTCATTGGCTTAGTCCTTGCTGGTATCTGGGTGACCTCCGTCCCCAGGAGAGTCACTAAAGACCTCAGGCCTGTGGCTTTGTGCCCTGTGACCAGTTCTCTCTTCTCCTGACCTCCTCCTAGCCGAGCCTTGGAGAGCCAGAGAAGAAAGGGAAGAGATCTGAAGGAAGAGAGACAGACTGGGGTAGGAAGGAACAAAATAAGAGCTAGGGTGCAGCTCAGTGGGCAAGCACTTGTCTGACCTGCTCAAGGTCCTGAAGTAGATCCTCTAGGGAAAAAAAAAAGGCAAGTCAGGGAAGATTAGAGGAAATCAAGACAGCAAGGTTGACACAAATTATTCCAGGGGACTTGGAAGAGATGGTCTGTGTGGGTTAGGGCAATGTTACAGTCACGCAGTCAGGATGAGATTAATGCCAGCTACCTCCTAGAAGCCTAGAAGCAGCACTCAAATAACAGGCCCCATGCTCAGAGCTGAGCTGGGGGGCTCAGCCCTTTAGGACATACCAGGAACCCCAAACACAGCTGAAAACCTGCCGGGTCAGGGCCCCAATCCAGGGATTCTAATCGTATCCATGAGGACCTCAGCTTCCCTCAGTGGGTAGAGAGACTTCTCCAAGTATGCCCAAGCCCCCAAAACAGAAAAATTCGTCTGAACATCTGAACTGTGTGACAATCCAAAGTGACAAAGCCTCTGGAAAGCTGGAAAAAATCTGGGGACTCGGGCTAGGGGACACTGCCCTGTGTCACACACCAGGAACACATGTTTCAGGCCTCCCTCCTCAGTGTGTGTTACATGGTGTGGCTAGCTTTCTGCAGTCTCTGGTGTGCATGCTCCAGGAAGATGTGTGTATCCTGAGTGGGTCTGCTCTGAGTGTCCGCTCAGAGCCAGCCCCTGCTACAGAGCGGGAGAGGCACGAAAGCACACCCCCCTCATCCGAAAGTGTGTCTTTGATACTTGCAGCCTCGGCAGCGAAAAACAAGTTTCCACAGGGCCGCCTTGGGCTGAGGCCAGGCCGTCCTCAAATAACATTTGAAGTTACTTAGCAAACTTTGTTTAGTGCAGAGAGACTCGGGCAGCGGGCTTGGGGGAGGGGGTTAGTAAACCGGTTCCTCCAAAGTCCCTTGTCCCTCTGGGGGGTCACAAGTCCCCAACACCAGATTTGGTCAGCCCCATCCCAGCTCTGGGCTCTGGAGAGGGAGAGCAGGAACCCAGTAGCTCCAGGAGGAACTTGAAGGGAAGGATGTGGGCACACCATCCATGAAGACTCCCTTTGCCTGCTGACACCTGGCATACAGATAACAGCCACTCTGGTCTTCTGGATGTCCAGAGGTTAGCACAAGACCTGGTGGGTTTCCAGAAAATAAAGAATCCTACTTATGCTAAAGCACAGCTCTGCCCACCTTGAGGCTAAAGGAAGAGGCAGGTCAGCCAACTGGCTTAGAGAACATGCCCATTCCAGACGTGCAGATAAGTAACCAGCAAGTCCCTCATGCCCACATGCCCACATCTCCAAAAACCCCAATTTTGGTCCCAGCCCTAGGCGGCAGAGAAGACTGAGAGAGCCAACAACAATGGCGGGGTTGGAAGTGAGGTTGGCGCCTACGGGAAGGGGAAGGGAGGTGATGCCAGGAATGGTGAGCCATAGCAGGCAGAGAAGGATGAAGAGAAAGAAAGAACACTAGGGAAAGATGGAAGCCAGGCAGACATCTACGCCAAGCTCCAGGCTGCAAAGGGACAGCGGGCAAAGCAGCTCCAAGTCTTTCCGAGGAGTAGGCATGGGGGGGATCAGGCCCCAGGCTGCACGGGACAGGCAGGGGACTGGAGGTGCCCAGTATCACCCCCCACCCCACCCCACCCCACCCCCGCGCCTGCACAAGCTCCGAAATGGAGACTGGCACTAGCAGCCGCTCGGCTCTGCCCAGGCACAGAGTGGGGGTGGGGGCAGGCAGGGGGCCAAACCAAATGCCACCAGGCTGGGTATGGTGGTTGCCAGCCTTTAGCATTGATCCTGTCCTAGGGCCCCCCCTACAGCCCTTGATTTGGGAACTTTAGGAACATAGGGGTCTAGTAGCCCAGTGAGAGTTAGAGACCCAGAATGCAAAGCCAGGTCCCCCGAAAAGTATGGCAGGACCCCAAGACTCTGTAAAGATGGTGTAGCCTGGTGCTGCCAGGGTGACAGGCTGAGGTAAAAATAAACCAGGCCCACCCCCAGGAGCTAAATCCAGGGCTCCAGGTGGAAGTGCTACTCTGGGCTACCAGTTGCCCCCACCCCACCCCCTGGCTCAGAGTGCCACAGTCGAGAATTTCAGTGCCTGCCCAAGCCCAGATTCTGTACAGGGGAGGACACAGCCATTCAGCCCCCTGGTCTTAGGTAGACACCATGTGCTGTATCACAGAGACGCAGAAAAGATGACTGTAGATGGAACGGCCGTCAGTCAGAGGTTCTGGCAGATAGTAGAGTGCTGAGCCCCCTCACCCTTAACCTCCAGGCTTCCTGTCCTAGAGAGAGTGACAGAGGGCAATGGGAAAGGGTACCCAGACCCCCTCTGCTAACCCTGCATGGCCTACACTCAGTGGGCCCTGCTGAGCTCATTCCCACAGCACCTAGCACAGTCCCAAGGACAGGACACACCCTTGTTTATCGGGCTCACTGTCTGCCTTCCCACTGGGGCTGGCACCTTTGCTGGGCTTGCACCATGCTGAGCCCCCAGGGCCTAGAACAGGGCCTGGCACCCAGGAGGTGCCTGGTAAATATTTGTCAAAGGAATGCACAGGCCCCCTGGCTGTACCCCTAGCACACAGGCTCCGGCTGGATGCCAGCAAGGTGTGGGAGAGGGCAAGGGGCCTGCTATGCTGAGGGCAGGCCTGACTAGTGGGGGTGTAAGTGTGGAAGACCACCCGTATTGTAAGCGGTAGACAGAATATCCCCAAGTTCAGAGTACTAAGGTAGGTACAAACAGGACTGAGAGTGAGGCACACTTCACACCGGGAACTAGGGGAAGGCCAAGGGCAGGGCAGCCTCGTCCTCAGGACTCGGTGATCAGAAACCCTGCAGAGACCACACAGCCTCCTGCCCTTGGTCTTGGCACTACAGGAAGCCTCTTTGGATCTCATTTTGACATATATATATGATCAAGTACACATGTTCATATTCTTGTGCAATTCTAGAGCATTTTCTGCGAAAAACTTCACATCCTACTACAGCTCTGCTCTCTTTTTCAGTCTTATCTATTTTATTGTTGTTGTTATTATTAGTATTATTATTAGTATTATGGTTTTTTGAAGCAAGATCTCACTATGTAGCCATGAGTGGCCTGGAACTCTGAGACTTTCCTGCCTTTGCCTCTGAAGAGCTGGAATCAAAGGCAAGCCACCACACTCAGTATGTAAATATATAAATTTATATACCGAGACAGGTAAACCTGGCTGGGTAAACCAAGCTGGTCTGAAACCCTTAATCCTCCAGCCTCAGCCTCCCAAGTACTAGAATTAAAGGAGTTGACCTCCTCGGGCTGGAGAGTGAGCTTAATGATTACTCTTGTAGAAGACCCAGGTTCGATACCCAGCACCCACATGGCGGCTTGCAACTATTCCTAATTCCAATGCCAGGGGATGCAACACCTTCTGACCTCTGACCTCCTCAGGTACCAGGTACACATGTGGTATACAAGTATGCACTCAGGCAAAACACTCATACAGGGCCGGGCATGGTGGCGTACACCTTTAATCCCAGCACTTGGGAGGCAGAGGCAGGCAGATTTCTGAGTTCGAAGCCAGCCTGGTCTACAAAGTGAGTTAGTTGTAGGACAGCCTGCCCGGTCTACACAGAGAAACCCTGTCTCCAAAAACAAAAAACAAAAGCAAATAGAAAAAACCCCACTCATATACATAAAATAAAAATATTTTTACAGGCCTGAGTTCACCCCCGTGTTAGCCACAACACTGCTTTCCAAATAAAACCCAGAAAAGCTGATTGATCTGTCTAGGGTCACAGAGCGAGTGAGAGCCTAGCCTCAGACCCAGGATTCCAACCTGGAAAGCCTCTCTCCTCATAGCAAACCTGGCCTCACACAAAAGAAAAGGAGGGCATGCGCTCAGAGGGATATAGCCCAGGAGTTAACACGGTCAGCCCTCCGTACACACTCACTGTTGGCTATAATTTTTAGGATAAATGTTCACTTTGATAGTCCTCTACAAAAGGCTTCCTCTCGCCGCCATTCTGGTAGCCATGGCTTTCTTCACTTCTTTCGGATCAGAAGAGAAGAACTAAAAGCTCAAGAGTGAGGGCCCAGCTCAGAGGCAACACGAGAGGCCTGGGTTCAGGCCCAGCACCGCAAAGGAACAAAGGCCAAAGGATTAGACCCCGCAAAGAAGACATCTCAGAATTCAACTTCATCCCATTTTCTGTCCTCTATGGCTGCAAGGCAGTGAAAGCAGGTACCTCAGCTCTCGGGTCCAGAAAACCAGCAAAACCCTGGGTCGCATCCCACAAGCTAAGCCAGAGAGCAAGGGCTCCAAATTCTATCAGGACAGGTCAGGTCTGACTCGGTCACGTGACTCAGTCCTCCAGCAATGCAGGCCCCAGGAAGGGTACTCTCATTTGGGGGCCTATTTCTATCCTGGCCCAGCTGTGACCAAGTGCAAACTGATAATATACGGGTGTCACTCTGCTCGGGTTCACATGTGTGCAGCTACACAGGGGACAATGTCCAGGTCTGTGTGTGACCTTGTGCTAGCCGGCCGTTTTGTCTTACTTACACGTGATATGTATTGGTGCACCAGGGGCATGGAGCGTTAGCTGGATCTACGTGTTTATTACTGGATGTGCTTGCAAAGTAGTGACTTATTGGGGCTGGATTGTTCTTTGTAGTGGGGTGACCCATGCAGTATCCCTGACTTCCACCCACTCATTGCCTGTGTTGCCCCTTTATGTGTGCCAACCGAATGTTTCCAGAC
The DNA here is from genome assembly GCF_000001635.26 of Mus musculus. Lineage (NCBI taxonomy): Eukaryota > Metazoa > Chordata > Mammalia > Rodentia > Muridae > Mus > Mus musculus. Next base: position 84,793,027 of record NC_000074.6, read on the forward strand.
ATTTTCTGTTGGGTAAAAATCACTCTGAAGTACTGGGCTGAGGGATATAGCCACGTCCGTGTGTTCAAGAGTGTTCTGTTGCATGCATATGCACAGGCATGTGCCTGTGTTTGGAGTGTGTGTGTGTGTGTGTGTGTGTGTGTGTGTGTGTGTGTGTACGTGTGTGGTGATCATGTGTGCTGTGTCATTGTGTGCATGTGTTTGTGGGTTTTGTGTGTTCCTGTGTGTTGGGTGGTCGTGGTCTGGACTGTGTTTCACAGCGTGTGGTTGTGTGACTGTGAGTCCCCATGCATCTCCACCCACACGTGGCTCCCTGCCTGTCATGCGCATTGATATGCTGGGGTGCGGCTGGGTATCTGTAGGTGTGGGGGGGGGAGTCTCTTTGTATGTACACGTCTGTGTGTGTGCGTGTGCACACATGTTTATGCCTGATGTAGGGAGGTTTGGGTTGCCAATGTGACTTTCTGCCCGCCAGTGCCAGGCAGTGTATGACTTTGTATGAGACAGACCCAGAATACACTCCCCCACCAGATGACTGTGTCGAAGCTGGTATTTCCCTGGACCCACCTGGATGCTTTGTGCCCTTCTCCCCTGAGCTGCAGGCTAAAAAGTCACCTCTTGAGACACAGGAGTGGCACTGAATGCACCTCAGAGTCATCCCTTCCTCCAGCTTGTCTTACAGACTCAGGTGGGGACAGATAAGACCCCTCTCTGGTCCGACCTGTGCTAGGAATGCTGGCACCCGCTTTGGCAGAGAGAGCTGGGTCCTGGCAATGGAGGTGAGCACTGGCCCCTGCCCACTGCTGGCCGCCACCCTCAGCTCCCCTCAGGGTGGGGTTTGGTGGGTAGAAAGCTCCCCAGTGCAACCCAGCTTCTGATTGGCTGTGCAGAGCCGCAGTGCCCGATACCCACCTCCCCTCTCTGGCTGGCGCAGCCACATCGGTAGTGGTGGCAAACGCGACTCTGAGTTCTGGGCACAGCTGCGCCTCACAGAGGCCTGCCAGCCCCACCAGAAGCCAGACACCCCAGCTCTGTGCCCCCGACCCCTCCCTGCCTGCCTGCTCAACCTGGCAGCAGAGCCACCCTGTCCACTGTCCCCTCAGGCTGCCAGGCCCAATCCCCCTCATCCCTTCACCCTCTGGGCCTGGGCCCCCCTTGGCCAAGCCTACTCTGGGGCCCAGGCCCCTGCTAGAGGCTGCTCCCGCCCTCAGAGGGGCTCCTGAGAAGGGGGAGGTGTTGAGGAAGGGGTGGGGGGTGGGGAGCTAGCCCTTCTTCCTTTAGTGAGTGAGCCCAGAGCTGGAGCCAAAAATCGAGGAGGAGAGATATTCAGAGAGAGCCAAGATGCGTTTGGCAGGAGAGAGAGGGAGAGAGGGAGCGGGAGGGGGAGGAATGGAGGAGGGAGAGAGGAAAGAGCTGGAGAAAGGGGGAAGGAAAGGGGGCCTCAGTTTCCAAATCTGAACCCCCAGAGCCTCCCAGGGATACCAACTGGCTCTGGGGTATGGACCCCAAGGCAAGTCTGGCAATGGGGCGCTTAGGACTATAGGGACAGTGGCCTCAGGTCCACAGAGACAGCCGAATACCCAGCTGGTCAGGCCAGGGCAGCCACAGGCAGAAGCCAAAATCAATGTGCACTGAACAGACAGAGGGAGGTCTATGGGCGGCCCCAACACACCCCGCACCTTGCCTGCACAATGAGCTTCTGTCCAGGACAGGGAGAGGACAGCAGGGCCCACAGCAGGGCCACCCCGGCCACACAACCTCACGGGAAGGGACAAGAGGCCAGCCTGCTTCCAGCTGCTAAGCTGAGGGACCTCATGGGCGTCATGCATGATGCTTAGAGGCTAAGGAATGACTGAGAGAAGTGCCATGTGGTAAGACACAGCACTCACAGGGACAAGCCCTGGATATACAATGACATGGGGTGGTGGTGGGGGCCTGACACACACAGACATATGCTGGCATGTATGTGAGTGCAGGCTGACACATGTGTGAGCTACCGATACACACTTAGCAGTGACTGCTTTCCTTCCAGAAAAAAATAGAGGCCAATTCATTGTTACAGGAGGGACCTGCTTGTCACTGTGACACAGTCACTCCACTCTAAAGCACAGCCACAACGGTGGTGGTGACAGTGACAGCTACAGTGTTATCCAAGGCCTGGACAAGGACATGCTACAGAGGCATGAACAAATGTGGTGATGCACATCTCAGCCACACTGTCACCAAACACATAAGAGAAAAAAAACTGAGACAGTCCTTAAAGTCGAATGCATATAGCACCTATCAACAGACTCAAAAAAAAAAAAAAAAACTGGAAATGAACACCCACACGGTCATAGGGGTCCCAAGGACATGGATTTCTGTAAGACCACCCGGCATGCTGACCGAGATACAGGGATCTTGAGAACCCTGGCAGCCTATCACAGACATCCCTTCATCCTCCTGACCCCACACCAAGGACTTTGGAGGCAGGAGAGTAGGCAGCCCTCTTGTTCATCGATCCAGCTTACCAGGGATAAAGCTGTATGCCCATTGCCAAGGTGGAGAAAGTAGTTAGGGGTCTTCTATGCCTGTCTTGATTAACTGGAGGACGGGTGCTTCGAGACCCCAAATTCCAGCCCCATTCCTGGGTACAGATAATCTATGCAGTCAAAACACATGGACCCAGAGTCACCTCAGGATCTTGCCCACACTGTCAAGTGCTCACACAGTGTCCTGTGGATCCCCATCGCAATCAGTGCAGCGTTGTAAGTGGCTTGGAGCAGTGGAGACATCTCATGATGAACCAAGTCTCCATGCTTTGTCCAACTCCATCCAGATCCAGGGGTGCTTACATACTCTTTACCAAGAGACACCTAGTTCCCATTAGACTGGAAAGGCCATCTCCTCATTTCACGCCAGTCACCTTACCCTACTGTGAAATCTGTCACCCTCCGCTTAGTGGAGGCTACAGGACCCCAATAAGAGAAAAAGAGCTGAGCCTTGTCCTCCCAAGTTCTTGCTTCCTCCTCCAGGACGTACATGAGGATTGCCACAGTGGCAAAGGGCTCCAACTCTTCTTGCTTTCATGATCAACCTTCTCTATTCAAGGAGGGTCCAGATGATGACAACCACTATAACAGGGACACTTCTCAAGCACACATCATGTACTCATCATGGCAGTGAGCTGCATTACAGGGCTAAAAGATATGCATGTGCTTTACAGACCAGGAAAACCGAAGACCAGGAGGTGCAGAGCAGAAACTTAAATTCCCCCAACCCCACTCTGACTAGTCCTTGACCTCTGCCCCGACACCCTCCATCTGGCAGCCCTGGAAAGTGCATAAGACACTCATGTCTAGGCCTAGAACCCAAGCTCCTTTGGGGAATGTATTAACCCAAAAGAACCATGGCTCTGAACTCAGTCAGGCCCACCCCAGGAAATCTCCCAGGACCCCAGTGGGGTGCCAAAAGTAACCCAACTTGTGTCTGTCTCGTTTTTTATGTTAGGAATAGGAGGTGTGTGCAAAGCCAGGGCCACAGAAAGAAAAGCCAGTACCTCTAGGCGGTGGTTCACACCCATGGTCCAAGCTCTTAAGAGTGGAGACAAGGGGATCCTATCTTCAATACAGAGCTAGCCTGGGATGCATGACATCCTGTCTCCATCAAACAACCACAAAAGCAAAACTACCAAGATAGAGCATGGTGGTTCACCCCTGTAGCCCCAAGATGACCACTGTAAGCTCAAGGCCAGCCTGGGCTATACGGCAAGATATCCATATTAAGAATCAAATGAAAAAAGCAAACCGTGGATACCAGTTGGTTCAAGAACAAAAAGCAGTCCATAGTCTACGGGGACAGAAGAGTGGCCATAGTGAACCGAAAAGGCCACAGACAAAGGGCAGGTCCAGCTCACCTTCAGGTGTGTACATGACTGTACGAGATCAAAGGTTCTATGACCACCACAGGAAGATTGGCAGAGGTGCCCTCCGAGGGTGATCCTATCTGTGTACATCCATGTGTGTTGTTGTGTGTGTTCACAACTGTCTACATATTAGCATATGTGTTCGTGTGGACAGGAGTGGGAAGATATGGGTGTGCATGTAGATATTAAGAGAAAGTCTCATTCACGACTTGAAAGCCAATGATGTCATGTCTCCATGTGAGGACGTATGCCCACTGCTCTCAGCCTAGTGTGCACATGCACACCTGCTGTGGATGAGTTTGTGTCGAGGGTGCTGGGACTCTAGGAGCCACATCCGCACATGGCTGTCTTGTGATGCCTGTGAAGTGTTGTTTATGAACACAGGCACATACTTTGGCCTTGGTGGCTATGTGACAGGGAGGTTTTCATGTCTGAACTTACATGAATGAATACACCACGTATCCCATTCCAAGGGGCACATGGGTGCTGAAATGTATGACAAGAGCTATGTGTCTGGTGACGTCAAGGTGAATACGGTGTTTATGATCTCCCCTTGGCGGCGATGGCACATGTGTGGTGTGTCCGTTGTCGAGGGGCCCACGGGGTCCACCGAGTCCATCCGACTCCTGATGTCCGCCTGAGACTCAGGCCTGTGGCAGTAAAGGGCTCCAGCAGCTCCAACAATGGCCCCACCCACCGCTGGATCAGTTTCTCTTTTCTAGGAGATCCTCCCCACTACCCTTCCTCTTGCCTGCCCCACCAAGCCCCGCTGCTCCAAGCTTGCTTCTGTTCAATCATTTATTGACTTTAAAATTGACGCCAATTCTGGTTTGAAAAAAGAAAGAAAGAAAAGGGAGAGGGGGCAAGGGGTGTAGAGAGAGTCTGAGAGAGAAATGGGGGAGGCCAGAACAAAACCAGAGACAGGGACAGAGGGACACCTAGAAACACAGGACAGACATGACAAGGAACAAAGAGCAGAGATAGAGAAACACACACACACACAAAAAGGCCAGCCAGCAAAAGAGGTTGTTAGAGAAGCAAAGATGGGAGGCAAACTATGGCAGTAGAAAGAGAAGTGGCCGAGAGGCAGGGACAGCCAGACCCTGATGACCGAAGGCTGCCAAGGACCCTAAGCAAAGGGGTTTCCCTGCCCACCATGCAGGGCTGGCAGACTGGTGAGACTGTGCCCACTCCCCTCCCAGGCAGCCTGGCATGTGCAAGATGAAACTCGCACAGATTGGAGCCCGTATTCCCTTCTGGAGTGCCACAGAGCCAAACTGAGGCCATCACCCCAAATCTGGGGGCCATCCCAGTTCCTCCGGGTAGCCTTGGCACCCGGGCATTAGCTGGTTTTTTTCTCTCCAGTGGTGGGTGCTTCACCTGACCCATGGGTGAGGAGGGGGTAAGCCCAGATGTCTGGCAAGGTTGGAGTGGAGGCAGGCTAGCAGCCTGGTAGACAAGGTAGCTGCTGGGACATGGGGTCTTTGTCCCACTAGCACTCAGACACCAGCAGATCATCAATCTCCCTGAAGGGAGCCACAGCTCAGATCTAGATAGCTGACCAGGTCCTCCTGTGGGGAACCCAACACAGAGTAGTTGACAACTTGAAGGAACAGACCCACACTGCTATGGTGGTCAGATTGGCTCTTAACGCTTGCAGGACAGGCGAGCATGGGCTCCTCCGCTGACACACACTTGCACGTGATTTGTACTGGAAGACACACCATCTCCCCTGGTCATCTGTGTTTGTGCCACGCAGTCTGGCCACTGCCAGCCTACAGAAGTCACACACAGACTCTAGACACACAGACAAGTAGCCCCTGGGACTACAAGAACGTGGTGTCGCTGGAACTGCAACCCGCCTGCATATACCTTCTTGCCCTTCAAAACATCCTGGCATGCTCCTTGAATACCTGGCCATATATACACACCATGAGTATATGTTCCCACTCTAAGGTGGTGGCACTTTTAGCACTTGTCGGAAAGGGCTCTGGTTTAGCAAAGGATTGCCATTAGGGACTTGGGGTTGGCCTAGAGAGCTCCCACAGACAGGCCTGGCCAGCAGGCAAGGCTAGACAACCTCCACAAATTCCCTCTGCCTGCCGAAATCTGTCATCTGCCCTGGCCTGGTCCTGCAGATAGAGCTGTGAGGGCCCCTCTAGATCTGGGTTGGTCTGGCTGGTGCCCTCTCAGAGCTTGGAGTCACGGCTAAAAAGAGTGGGGTGGCAGATCAGGCACGCTCCAGGCCTGAGCCTCCGCTACACCATAGCGCAGGGAACTTCGCTGGAGGCGGGACGCGTTCTCGCGCTCGCGCTCCCGAAGCACGCCAAGGTCGGCGCTGCTGTGCCCGAGGCTGACCCGACGGCTGATCCCAACAGGGTCGACCTGCGGTGGCCGCCGCCGCTCCCGCCCTTCCCGCCTGCGGGTAGCGGACCGGGATTCCCCGGGGCACTTCCAGGTTCACGCAGCGGCGGTCCTGGTCTTCGAGACCGGAAAGTTTGCACGGAGGAAAGTTTGGGGCCGGGGAGCCGCGTCTGCAAACGTCCAGGATCCGCAGAGAGGCGCGGCCCGGGCTGGCAGCACGCCCGTCCCTCCCTCCCCTCCCCTGCCCCTCCGAAATTTGGGAGCCCCGCCATTTTCTCAGCCCCGCTCCCATGCGAGGCCTGAACAAAGACTTTGGGGAGACGCCCGGGCCGCTCGGGCCGCCCGGGGCACCCCAGCCGCACGCAGAGCCGCTGCCCACACGCCCGCCACTGCCACCCCGGGGCGGCCGCGCCGCGCCGCGCGCACGGAACGCCGCCCGCCCGTGCTCCCCCGCGCCCCGGGGCCACTCTGCCTCCTGCCGCCGTGTCACCCTGCCCGCCCGCGCCTGCCACCACGCCGCGTCGCCGCGCAGCAGCAGGGGTCCGCTGTCCGCCGCACCCCGCCGCGCGCGTTCGCCCCTCGCCCCCTCTCCACGCACTCCTGCCGCGCGCCCCGGGGCAGCGCCCCCGCGCCCCGCCCGCTGCCCGCGCGCCTGCGGGACCCCGGCCCGGCCCTCCCGGGGCGCGGGGGCGGCGGCCGGTACCTGGGTGAGGCAGTACGGGGAGTACATCGCTGGGCGCCCGGGCGCGAGCGCGGAGGCCGGCCGCGGCGAGGGCAGGCCCGGCAGGCGGCGTCGCGCTGGCTGGCGCTCGGGCTCCGGCTCCGCTGCTCCGGCCTCTGCCGCGCGGCGCCCGCCCGGCCCGCGGCCCCGCTCGGCCCGCCGCCGCTCCGCGCTCACAGGCTCGGCCCCGCGGGCTCCGGGCCGCCGCCGCGCTCGCCGCTGCCTCTCGCGTCCGCCGCCGCCGCCGCCGCCGCCGCGCGTCTACTCCATGCCGCCGCCGCTCGGCCGCTCGCCCTCGCCCGCCACCGCCGCCGCCGCCGCCGCCGCCGCGCTGTGAAAGTGAAAGTTTAGACAAAGTTTGGAAGCGGCGCACTCCGGGGAGAGGGAGCGGGCGGGCGGCGCGGGCGGGAGGAGGGGCGCGGGGAGGGGCGGGCGGGGCGGGTGAGCGCGGCCGGCGCGCACACACATGCACACACGCACACACGCACACACACATACACGCGGGGACGCACACCGACGCGGCCGCCCCGACACGTGCTGGCCGGCGTTCGGGCGCCGACACACGCTGACACGCAGCAGGGCTTGGACGGGCACAAATGTCACGAAGGAACGCAGGGCCTATTCCTCATGGAGTCGCAGCAGACGGCGGTGCACACCGGGCACAGACACGAGCAAGAGCCACACACCACCTACTGTCACATGTCGTCCCAATGCAGACAGATGCGGAGAGCCACACTAACATACATGCACGTGCCACACATGTTCCTGCAGAATATTGACACACACGATCACACAACCATATATACCTTGTCACACTCTGGATACACAATGACACACCAACACACAGCCACGCCAAAATATCTTGGAAGACAGCTATGGCAACCCAGACATGGTGACACTGACACATGGGAGCCCCCATACAAAGGACACAAAGTATCACTGTACATACACACACACACACACACACACACACACACACGTTATACATTGAGTTGGCCAGATATACCCCAGACCTAGGGCACACTGATCTACAATCCTGATAGCAAAACAGCTGGCAGGTTCTGTAAAAACTCTCTCAAGTATAACACGCATGCATGCGCGCGCACACACACACACACACCACCCTTACCCTTCATATGTCTCCCATAGCTTTGCACATGTCCTGGGACTTAGGAACATTATTTGTATTGTGGTGATGCTCCAGCCCATTGCAGGCCCAGGATTCCCCATTTCCACTGCAGATGGGAATGAGGTGGGGTGGGTTGGCATATGGCATCTGTCTGCAATCCCTGCACTCAGAAGCTCCAAGAGAAAAATTATAACTGAGCTGTAGACCAGCCTGAGCTACATAGTTTGAGGCTGGCTTGACCTGTGTACTGAGACCCTGTTTCAAAACACACACACACACACACACACACACACACACTCTCTCTCTCTCTCTCTCTCTCACTCTCTCTCTCTCTCTCTCTCTCTCTCTCTCTCTCTCTCTCTCTCTCTCTCTCTCTCTCTCGCAACAGAGAGAGAAAGGAAAAGTCTTCACAGAGAGGGAGGGAAGAAAGAAGCTGGGAAGGGGGTACTGGAAACTCTGAAGTAGGACATAGAGAACTGTTGGGTGACTCTAGGTTGATGGGAAGACTGTGCCCCAGTCCCCAGGCAGATCCCACCAAGGTAGAGCTCCCTCCTATTGCTAGGTGCAGCCAGCACCTTGTCAGTCCCCACCCCCACCCCCCAGCCAAGAAGCTGTGGCAATTCTCAGCAATGCATTGTCTGGCAGGGTGGTATAGGAGCCCAGGTGTGCGTGAGTGAGTATGTAGGGGCTAGGAGGTACAAGGATGTGTATGCATAAATGTCCCTGAATGCTATGCCCCTCGTCCCAAACCTCTGAGATGGGGGGCAGGCGATGCGCCTGGGGTGTCTGGTGTGGGTATGAGCAAGGCCAGTTTTGTGTGTGTGTGTGTGTGTGTGTGTGTGTGTGTGTGTGTGTGTGTGTGTGTGTGTTCAGTATATTCTGAGTAGTGGCGTGGGTGTGGCTGTACTCATGGAGGTATCTATGAGTCAGCAAAGGTGCTTCCACCTCCCTCTGCAAAGCACGGGGAACATAGCTATCAGGACAGGGAATACTGGTCACTGATGGAAATGTGAGTGTGAATGACAGGAGATGAGGCCATAGGACACTGAGTGCATCAGCACTGACCCAACACGGTCAGTGCAGCCACATTGGAGATCTGTAACATGTTTTCCCCATATGTGTGTGTGTGTGTGTGTGAGAGAGAGAGAGAGAGAGAGAGAGAGAGAGAGAGAGAGAGAGAGAGAGAGAGAGAGAGAGAGACCCAGCAGGTAAGTTAAGTGTCCAAAGGTCACAGAGGGACTGCCCATGAGAAGGCTTCACATGCATTTGTTTTCCTGTGGGACCCAGTCAGTAGAGAAGACCTGTGTGTACCACAATGGGTCAAGGATGGGTGTCTATGTCCGGGATATGGGTCTCTGTGTGTCCGCCCATGCCAGTAAGTGTATGTTAGACCATGTCAATCTATGAATAGCTGTGTGTATCAGACAATGCTAACATGCCTGACTGTATGTGAGCATTTGTGTTTGCACAGCAGGCATTGGGTGTCTTCCTTTGTCAGGGATGTGCCGGTGTGTTAGCCCATGTAGCATATATCCATGTGTTCAAGCTCAAGGTCATGCTGTCTATACAACCCATAGCAATGTGTGTATGGTCAGCATGTGTCAGATATGTTTCCATGGATGTCAGACCATGTCAGTGTGTATGTGTGCATAGCTGGTGTGTGTGTGACATGCTTATGCTTCTGTGTCTACATATGTGAAAACAGTGTAGGAGTGGGGGTGTGGTTCAGTTGGTAGAGTGCCTTTCGGGCATCCAAGAAGCCCTGGCTTCAATGCCCAGTACTCCATAAACCAGTCATGGTGGCACGCACTTACCATTTCAACACTCTGGAGACAAAGCCAGGAGGATTAGAAGTTCAGGATCATTCTTGTCTACACAGCAAGCTTGGAGGCCAGTATGGGCTACTTGAGACCCTATCTCAAAACACAAAATTGTGTGTGTGTGTGTGTGTGTGTGTGTGTGTGTGTGTTCGATCATGTGGGTGCGTGCATTAAGAAAAGACATGCTTCACTGGACATGACTGCCTGAAGACATCAGCCTGACTTCATCTGTGATACTAGATAGATATGTGTGCCTGTGTATCAGGGAGCAGGGTCTCTGTGCCTGAAGCCACCGGGAATGTGTTATGCCTGTCATTCTGCCTGGGGCCATGGCCCCAGAGATCCCGAGTGGTGATCCAGGCCTCCCCTGCACCCACAGTGGCTGCCTGTGAGGCAAGGATGCAAGGGCCTGGCAGAGGGAGGGAATTGATATGTCCTTAAAAATTCAAGGGCTTCTCGTAAACAGAAACTTTTAACACCCGGTTAAAGTTTCAGGGCTGCCACAGAGGAGGGGGAGGGGCTCCAAGGCAAGAAGGGGGCTGGAAGTGTGTGCTGTATGAAGTTAGAGGTACAGTGAGAACTGGGGGCTGCGAGGCATTTGGGGACTGAAGAGATTGGGAGATCAGGATGGCCCCAGAAAAGGAGACAGATGGATCCAGGCAGGGCCAGGACTGAAGAGATCCAGGACCTGGATGGCTGGGAGAAGAGACTATGATGTAGGGTTTGTGGGGAGGGTTAACGCCTTCCCACACACAGCAGACAACAATCCTGCACATGCGCACACACACACACCTCACAATATCAACCCTTCACTCAGACACACAATAACATAAACCCTACACACACACTCACTAAACACTAACCCTGACCACAAACACACATGCACACCAGACATCTACCCCTCACACACATACACACACACCCAGACAACACCAATCCTTTACACACATACACACACACACATCAGACATCTAACCCTTACACACATACACACACCCCAGACAACATCAACCCTTCACACACACCAGCAATCTACCCCTTATATAATACACCCCCCAGACATTAAACCTTCACACACACACACACACACACACACACCAAACATATACAGCACAAACACACACATACACACACCAGACAACATCAACTCTTCACACACACACATACACACACGACATAAAGTCTTTATGCACATACATCATCGACCCTTTACACACACACATACTGTACAATATCAGCCCTGCAAACACATACTTGAACCCTTCACACAAACACACATGCACATCAACTCCTCAGAAACACATAACACACCATCTTACCTGCACATACACTAGACAATATTAACCCTGCACACACACAATATAACATGAAACTGTCACAGACACACACCACAAAACCAACCCTTTACACATACTAGACAACATCAACCCTTTGGATACACACACACACACACACACACACACACACACACACACCACCAACCCCTCCATACATATACACCACACTTTATCCCTCATTCACACACCCTTTCATTTGCACATACACACTCTAGTCTTCACTTACATGTAACTCCTATCTTGTACTCACAATACTATAGTCACACACTGCCATTCTTCAGTCACACCTGTACATCCCTCCAGTCTCTCTCACACATATACATAGTCCATTCCATCGCACACACACAACCTTACACACACACACCCATCATATCCATTATTTATCCAGACATATGACATCCATTGTACACACACACTGTCCCCTCCATCTGCACACACAGTCTAGCTCTTCATTCACTCACACACATGCATATTTCAATTCATATACTGAAACTTACACCAGAGCTCCTTCCCGTTTGCACACACACATACTTTTCCTTAGATTCACATACAATGTCCATCTACACCCACAAAAGCCAAACTCTTGCCCTTGTATTCACACATATTTGCACTCAGCTTACCCCTCACTCAGATTCCATTTCTGATACCAAGGGCACGCACGCACACGCGCACACACACACACACACACACACAGATATAGAATCACCATATTTTGAGTCTTCACAGCTGGCAGCTGGAGGGGGTGTTTCTCACAGAGAAGCAGAATAGTACCCCATTTTCCTGTCTCCCAGAGCCCAAATCTGAGGGCACACCTGGCCCTGAAGAAATTGAAGAGGAGGGGTGCTACCAGGGGGTTGGGCACAGCTGGGGTGTCACAGCTGGAATCCCCCACATTCCTCCTTGCCAGCTGCCCACCTGGCTACAGCTGGCAGCAGGTGTGTTCTTCCCATGCAGGTGTTGGAGAGCGAGAAGCAAGCTCATGGCATTGCCTGCCAGGATGCCAGCGGCGGTGGGGGAGGGAGGGCCTAAACATCTGGGCTTTGTCAGCCACATCCTGGGCCATGGAAGGTGGAGCTGGGCAATACTAGGCTCCAGAGCTGCTTGGCAGCTGGGTGGGCCTCTTAGGAAAGTGGGCATACATCCAGCACAGAATATAATCGAGGATTTCAACTGTGGGTGCTGCCAGCCAAAAAAAGGGGGTGCTCTAGGTCTTCTCAGAAAGATGGGGGTCCCTGTTTTCACAAGAGAATCCTATTGCTGTAGAATGTGAGCAATGGGTTTTCTGCTTCTGGGACATAGCTGAAGCCCTGTGGCCAGACCATGCCATTCACCTAGGAATTTCACCACCACACTCACACAGGGCCACGGGAACACACAGGCATAGCCAGACATAAAAACACAGATGCTCCTGGAACATCGCTCCATAAGTAGAGGGCTTGGCTAGCAGGCTTGAAGCCCTGGGTGCCATTCCAGCACCCCACAGAACTTATTTTTGTCACTTTGGCACTTGGGAGGTAGAAGTTGAGGGATCAGGAATTCAAGGTCATCCTTTACTACATAATGAACTTGAGTCTGCCATGGGCTACTTGAGATCCTTCATCAGATGCCAGCAGGATGGTACAGTGGGTAAAACTGCCTGCCACCAAACCTGGTGACCCGAGTTAGATCCCCCAGGCCACAAGTTGGGAAGAGAGAACTGACTCTGGCAAGTTACCCTTTAACTTCCACACATGTAAGCATACATGCGCACATGTGCGCGTGCACACACACACACACAATTAGAACAAAATAAAACAGGGCCTGAAGCTAACTCAGCAGTTAAAGTGTTTCTGCTCTTCCAAAAGACCTGAGTTCCTAGCCCCAACTTCAAGCAGTTTAGGCTGTTTACAAATGCCTTTAACACAGGTTCCAAAGGATCACACGCCCTCTTCTGGCCTCTGTGGGTTCAGCGCACACAAGATGTATATAACACACACAGATGAAACACAGGTGGAAGAGTGCTCACCTGTGTGCATAAAGCCCTAGGTTTAGTCCTCATCAATTCAGTGTGGTTGCCCTTGTCCAAGGCAGGAGAGTCAGAAGTTTACAATCACTCTTGGCTCTGTTACAGGCTTGAAAGCAGTCTTGGCTATGTGCAACTCTCTCAGAAAGCAGGATAAAACAGAAGCACACAAGAACCAGGCACAGCCAGGTAGTGATACAGCATACAAAGATCCCACCACTCTGGAAGTGAAGGCAGGTGGATTTCTGTGAGTTTGAGGCCAGCCTGGACTACAGACAAGTTTCAGGATAGCCAGGGCTACACACAGAGAAACCCTGTCTCAAAAAATAAAAAAAAAAACTAAATTAAATAAACCAGACACATATCTATAATCCCAGCACTCAGCAGGAAGCCCATGAGTTTTCTGTTCTGTGTTGTTTTTGTTTTGTTTGAGACAGGATCTCACTATGTAGCTCTGACTATCCTGAAACTTGCTACATAGAGCAGGCTGGCCTTGAACTCACCAAGATCTGCCTGCCTTTACCTCCCAAATCCTGGAATTAAATGTGTGCACAACCACAACTGGCTTCAGGATCCTGCGTTTACGCTTAGCCTAGGCAGCACACCAAGACCCTGTTTGAAAAAAAAAAAGTTAAAAAGAATTTAAACACCCCTCCATGATGACCATCAGGCATAGAGGCATATGCTTGCAACCCCAGTGCTCAGAGAACTGGAGCAGAAGGGAGGGGTTTAAGCCAAACTGGATAACCTAGGCACAACGTGTCTTTCAAAGAGTGGAGGGGAGTGGTGTCTATAGAGAAATCACTGATAAAGCTCTCTCCCTGCTCATAAGGAACGGAGTGGAATCCCCAGAGCCACATTAAAAGGAAATAAGAGGAGGAGGGGGAAGGAGAAGAAGAAAAAGGGAAGAGGAAGAGGAGGAGGTAGGATGGTGTGGTGTGCACCTGTAATCCCAGCACCAGGGAGATAAGACCGGCAGATAGATTCCTGAAGCTCACTGGTCAGACCAGCCAGCCTAGCATACTCATCTTTTTTTTTAATATGTATTTATTTTATGTATATGAATATACTGTCACTGTCTTCAGACACACAAGAAGAGGGCATCAGATCCCATTACAGATGGTTGTGGGTCACCATGTGGTTGCTGGGAATTGAACTCAGGACCTCTGGAAGAGCAGACAGTGCTCTTAACCTCTGAGCCATCTCTCCAGCCCCTAGCATGCTTATCAAACTCCAGGCCAGTGAGAAACCCTGACTCAGAAACAAGGGAAGGAGCAGAGAGATGGCTCAATGTTAAGAGCACTTGTTGCTCTTGCAGAGGACCTGGGCTTGTTTCCCTTCGCTCACATGGCAGCTATCTATAATTCCAGTTCCAGAGAATCTGGTGCCCTCTTCTGACCTCTGAAGACACCATGCACACATATGTGAGCAAAATACTCATACGCATAAAATAAATAAATCCTTAAAAAAAGAAAAGGGTCAGAAAGATGGCTCATTGGATAAAGGTGCTTGCTACTACCTTCACATGTGTGCTATGCCAAGCATGGACCCTCTGCACACAATTATACTTCTATATAAGTAGACCTACTTATTTGTAGATATAATTGTTTACAAGAAAGAGCCAGTGAGATGGCTGAGTGGGTAAAGTTGTTTATTTACTTATTTTGGTTCTTTTTTTTTTTTTACATTTATTTGGGTTTTTTTGTTGTTTTGTTTTGTTTTGTTTCCGAGACAGGGTCTCTCTGTGTAGCCCTGGCTGTCCTGGAACTCACTCTGTAGACCAGGCTGGCCTCAAACTCAGAAATCCTCCTGCCTCTTCCTCCCAAGTGCTGGGACTAAAGGCGTGTGCCACCACTGTCCAGCTGGTAAAGGTGTTTAGTAAGGTGTATCCTTGGAACTACATCATGGAGAGAGAGAGTCCACTTCCTCCAAATTGTCTTCTGACTCCGTATACATGCTATGGCGCATGCACCCAGCCACATACACACACTCACACACAATAAATAAATGCAAAAAAAAAAAAAAAACCAAAACCAAGTGGACAGCATCTAAGGAACAAAGTTGAGCTCTGGCCTCTATAAGTAGGGGCACACACAATGCACCCACATGAGCACACACCCACACATACAAAGAAAACCTGCAGAGCATCACTCCTGTTCACATACATAGACACAAACATGCCTGGATCACAGATGGGAATCCACACCCCACCACCACAGCTGCCCAAAATGCAAGAGACACACCCATGCTTGTCTATGGTGTGCCTGGCCAGGGCCTCCTGGAGCCAGTGCTCATGTAGGGTTAGGGAAATGTTTCATTTGCAGCTGGTTGGAGACCCGCCCACCCTGGTAACCTGGTCCCTGATCCTGAATGGAGCCTCTGTGCCACCTCAGGGCAGCCAGCAGCAGCAGTCAATTGGCTCTGAGTGTAAGGCCACTATGTCTGAGCCACACATGCTGGATCTGAGGCCTCTGGGCCCAACTAACTATAGCCAGAATCCGACTTCATCTCTGCTGCTTCTAGAAGCTTCTCCCCCAAACCAGTCAGGAGGGAGGAGACAAAGAAGTAAAGGTCCTATGCCTAGTTGATGTCCCCATCTCAGGAATATCAGTGTGAACCCCTAGTTTGTATGCCCATAAAATGCCTCAGTTCTTTGTGAAGCCTAGAGGCAGGAGCTACACAGTCATGGCCTTTTGGTTTCTGTCTCCAAGTGCAATCCCTGTCACACTTTCAACTCCACATAGCTACAATCACTACCACAGTGTCACCAGCACAACTACACTGCCTGTCATAATGTCAGCCACACTATCACATACAGAAATGCCACCAGACCCACTAACTCCAGTGTCAGCAGCCCCACAACCTCACACATCCTCTTGGTTGCCCTGACAATCGGACCCTACACTGTATCCATGTCACTCTGACACGCTCAGTCTACATGTCCCTGCAGCTGTCCTAGCCATGTGGCTACACAGAGTCGCTAACCCCAGAAGCAGGTCCAATCCCTGCATTCCCAGGGCAGAGCTCACAGCTGTCCTCACATCAAGGTGGCCTGGATGACACAGTACAGCCTTGCTGAGGAGCTGGTGGCCAGTAAGGTACAGGCCACACTGCTCGGTCCTCTTGCAAGTGACAGATACTCCTTTCGTTCACATTGTCCCACCGTACCGCAGTCTGGACACAACTACAATGAAACTGGGTAATGGCACACTGGAGCCACACAGACACCCTGTCATACAACAATCACCCTCCTCAGAGCCCGTCACAACATTTAGACAGCCCCTTAGCCATCCCAACAAGCTGTTGGGACATTTGTTGACATGCTGACACAGCCCTGTGATTGTCCTCAGGATTCCCCAGACCCGAGTCTTGGAGAAAGGGACAGACTGAGGCTGAAATTCCTTTTCCTACTGAAAGCAAGCAGAGTAGGCAGGGACTAATGGAAGCGCAGCTGTTGTCAGTAGGTGCCAGTCCCCCCCCCACACCTCATGAATATTCATCAACTGGGGCTCTCCTGAACCTGTAGGGAGTCCAAGGTCCCAGGCAGCTGGGCACCCCCTTCTGTGCCAGGAGGCCCTCAGGTGAGGGGGGCGGGGGCTACCAGAACGTTGTAGTCCTTGGAAACCACACCCATTTCCATCTAAGTATATATGAATGAGTTTGAGAGCATGGACCCCAGACACACAAACTCCAAGTCAACTCGGATTTAACACACCAAGCGTAGCAATCTTGGCAATGTGAACTTGCAACAGCACCCCAACTACAGAGACCTACCACATACGTAGGCATACCACATGGGTACCCAGTCACATGACCACAGACACACCATTATGTCTCCAACACTCACCATCACAGGCAGAAGTACAAATACAACACACACACACATTTCCAAATTCATAAACATAGTGACTGAAAGTCAACACCTTTTTGTATGTGGCGCTGAGATCGAACCCAAGGCCTTAAGCACACTAAGCTCCATCCCCATTCAACTTTTTTATATTTTATTACATTTATTTATTTCTCCATAGCCATGTCTAGTCATCTGCTGATGGTGACAAGCTTGTGGAGATCAGAGGACAACTTGTGGGAATGGATTCTCATTTATTTATTTATTTATTTATTTATTTATTTATTTATTTATTTGATATTTTCTTTATATACATTTCAAATGCTATCCCGAAAGTTCCCTATACCCTCCCTCCGCCCTGCTCCACTACCCACCCACTCCTGCTTCTTGGCCCTGGCAATCCCCCTGTACTGGGGCATATAAAGTTTGCAATACCAAGGGGCCTCTTTTCCCTGCTACATATGCAGCTAGAGATATAAGCTCTGGGGGTACTGGTTAGTTCATATTGTTGTTCCACCTATAGGGTTGCAGACCCCTTCAGCAATGGATTCTTCTTTGACCATGGACCGACCCCAACAACTTCTTGTAAAACATACAAGTGCCCAAACACTGGGACAAAAATGTGCCCATATATATACAGTCTCACCAACTATCAAATACAGAAGCCCAATATAGAACTATCCTCCGAAGCCCTACACTCTATCCTTCTCTCCCTCCCTCATTCTCCCCAACTCCCTCTTCCTCTCCCACATCTCTGCCACCGCCCCCTCCCCCCGAACTTTATAGATGGGAAAACCAAGGCACTGAGGGCTGAAGGGACTTTCTGAAGATGGCAGCCCCTTCTGACTCCAGGCAGAGACAAAGATCGGGCGCCCCCTTCTGGCCCAGTCCTGTAAGATCGTGCGGGGCCGCGGCGGCGCGCGGGGTGGGCACGCGCCTGATGTAACCATGGCACCCTCTTGGCACGCGCGGCCCGCGCGCGGGGAGGGCGGGGCGGGCGCGTTGCCATGGTGCCGGCCGGCCTCCTGAATGCTGCATTGTTCACCGTGGCGCCCTGGCTGAGCTGTCCCGGACCCACCCGGACCCACCCGGGCTGGCCTAGATGGAGAGAAGGAAAGACAGCAGAGATGGAGTGAAAGGAAAACGGAGAGACAGTGATAAAGGGAGAAATGCAGAGTTAAAGATAGGGAAGGTAGACAGAGATGAACAAGATTTAGGGATGGGACACACGGACAAGAGAAGGTGGAGTAGTTTTATAAGAAAGGGAAAGGGGACAGACCAACTCGGTGACACGTGTAAATAAATCCTGCAAGGGCAGCAGAGGCTCGTGAGTTTGAGGCTAGTGTCAGTTCCATATCAGGACCCTGTCTCTTAAAAAAGCGAGGAAGGGAAGGGTCGGGGGAGGAGTAGCTGAGGTGGCGGCTCAGTTGGCCAAGTGCAAACATGAGGACCTAAGTTTGGCCTGTGCCTTTAATACTGGGTACGTGGAGGCAGGTGAATTCCGGGGGGATGCCGGCCAGCTAGCCTTCCAGTCTAGGTTCAGCAATAGACCCTACCTCCAAAAAAGAAGAAGAGAAAGAGAGAGGAGGAGGACTAGGGGGAGGACTAAGAGGAGGAGGAGGAGCAGAAGAAGAAGAAGGAGGAGGAGGAGGAAAGGAAGGAAGGAAGGAAGGAAGGAAGGAAGGAAGAAAGAAAGAAAGAAAGAAAGAAAGAAAGAAAGAAAGAAAGAAAGAAAGAAAGAAAGAAAGAAAGAAAGAAAGAAAGAAAGGAAGGAAGGAAGGAAAGAAAGAAAGGAAGGAAAGTAGAAAGCTGGATGTGGTGGTGAACACCTTTAGTTCCAACACAGGCAGGAAGAGCTTTGTAAATTCCAGGCCAACAGGGTCAACATAGTGAGTTTCAGGTTAGAGAAGGCTATGAAGCTACACCTAGTCTGAAAAGGGAGGAAACAGAAAACAGTTGAGAAAGACAACCTCTGGCCTACACAGAGAAGGGGGCAAGTGGGAGAGGCAGACATGGAAAAAGCAATGTTTAGAATCTGAGAGGAAGGAATGGGGAGATGAGAGGGACTTCCGGGAGGAAGGGTAGAAGGAGAAAACCAAGTAGGCAGAAACAGTGAGGGATATGAAAGAGAATAGGTTTGAACAGGAAAGCACCAAGACTCGGGGGCGAGGGGTCACTGTGCTCCTTGATGTGCCTGGCAATAGGATGAGGTAGGGGTGGGACCACAAGTTAGATGAAGCCAGGTTCAGAGAGAGACTGGTGGGTCTACTCATGGGTTGACAGATGTAGAGCCAGATGTATCCAGACACAGGGAATGTCCCGAGAAAGGCTGAGAGATTCAATGCTGATTCCTGCTCCAAGTCTCTAGTCACCACTGCCCTGTCGCCTATTCACTGACTCAACTTGATACTCTCAGAATGTCCCCCTTGTCCTGCTAAGAAGATATCATTCATGCAGAGGCACAGCCTTTCCATATACTGCTCCTGACACTCCTGCATGCCTTCCTCCAGGGACACACGTTATAGCCCTTATGGTCCTTATGGGCATAGCGATGCAATCATAGACACAGCATGACATAGCACAGGGACTCCTACGCCCTGTCAGAGTAATGTCTCACAGACACAGTCCTGGAGAACACACTGGACCTCGTGGACCTCATCAGAATCATCCAATGATAGTTAAAATCATACCTTGTAGCTAAGGCACAGTGGTGTACATCTTTAAGCCCAGGACTCTGAAGGCAGGTAGGTGTCTGTGAGTTCCAAGATAGCCAGGGCTACCTAGATACTGTCTCAAAAACCAACAAAACAACAACCAAACCTTTAGAGGTTACAGGGACTGCTGTCACAAGGGGCCCTCCATAGCCTTTTCAAATGTTTAACATCTTACACTGTGTGTCTGAGAGTCCCTTTTGTAGGCCTATGGAGGCAGCGGGCCCACTATTCAGAGTTGAATTGTGAGAGCTGAGAGACATCAGTCCTCAGGTGAGAAGCATAAGAAAGTTACTCTCAGTCCCCCTCAAAAAGTTGGGTGATACCAGTACTTTTAGCCCCACAGCTAGATCAGTCTAGGTGAAATCTAGATCAAGGGCGGCCCCTGGTGGTCAAATGGCGCCTCTACACCTATCCTTAGGGGTTGTGGTTGAAGGCTTAATTATAGAAACCCCAGGCAGAGAGACGGGTCCTGGATGAGCACAGAGATAAGAGCCCAGAAGTAAGAACCCAGACCCAGAACTCAGCTTTTGTAATCCATGTCCTCGAACTCATAATTACAGTATAGGTTCTGGGGGTCAGGGTCAGAATGTTCAGTACAGCAGCTGCTTAGATTTCTCACTGAGATTCTGAAGACAGAGCTAGGCAACAGAGCTTTTATCTAGTATGTGCAGGTTCCGTCTCCAGCCTCAGGAAGAAGAAAAGACTCTAGACTCCAAAAATCCTGGGATGTAGAAGATTAGATCCAAGAATGCAGGACACAGATTCTAAAACCCAGTTTCAAATTCCAGAATTAGGGTATCCAAAAGGTCTAGATTCCATTGTTCAAAATTGGAATCCTGACGTGAGAATACAGCTCCAGAACAGAGAAACCCAAAACAGGCCTGCAATATCCGGGAGTCCTGGGTCTTTGTTAGAACTCTCTGGATCAGAGCTGGGCTCGTAAGAGCAGGCACAGACTGAAGGGGAAGGAGAGAATCTGGGGTGAATATCTACAGCCTCTGCCAGCTGCTGCTTCTACACACACACACACACACACACACACACACACACACACACACACACACACACTGAAGTGATCTTTCACACAGATTGTAGATTCATACCTCCACCACACATACAGTCTACAACTGTAAGAGATTCAGCACTGATGCCGTCTGACGCACACCCACAGTCACGCACACTACAAGAACTCACACCTTATCACACACTGTCATCCAAAGACAAGTGAAGAGTGCAGAGAAGCTGGGTGGCTACACAGCCCCTGGGAGCCAGGGATGGGGCTCACTGTGCACCACACCTCTCTTAGCATACCCATAGACATGCTTGCCTGGGTACCCATACAATATCATTGCCATTTCTCTCCATCCACCCCACCAAACCTTCAGACACACAGCCACCACTCAGAAACAAACCCTGAGATTTCCAATCCTGTGCCCAGTCACACTAGGAAGAAAAGCAAAGGAGGCTGGGATGAGTATGTGTATACTCATATTGTGTGAGAACACACAAACGCATGCGCACACACGCGCGCGCGCGCACACACACAAACACACACACACACACACACACAGTGCAGAGAAGCTCCCTGCCTTGGCAGCTACACAGCCCCTGGGAACCAGACCCCAGGGATGGGGCTCACCGTGCACCCCCTTATCCACCCCAGCCCTCCCCTGCCTGGCCGGCTGGCGAGCTTTAATACAGATGCCAAACTCATAATTGTAACTGAGGGTGACAGGGTCACCTTGAGCCCCAGATGCTCGCACGATGACAGATGGCGTTGGCAAACCTGATTAGCGGCCCCCGGTGCCAGAGCCTGTGGCACCTGCCTCCCCGCCCCTCCCCCACTCCCCCAGCACTCATTACCCACCCATTACTGGGCCTGGGGGGCAGCAGCAGGGGCCGACTGGCACTGCCTGGGAGGGCGCAGTGACTCTGCCTCCCCCCTGGCACCAAGGTTCCCAGCTGGCTCTCCAGGCTGGCAGGAGGTGGGCACAGCTGAGGTGGAGGGATGCAGGCATCTTGTGCCCGCCAGAAAAGGGGTGCTTGGGTTGAGCTGCCAGCTCAGACACTGCATGAGCTTTACCACCAAGCTCTAGGGACAGGCAGGAGGGCGCTCTCCCCGGCCCCCCAGGGCTCCATGACCCTCTCTCTAGGACAGTCTTGGGAGCTGGCAGCCAAGCAGGTTCCCACCCCTCTGTTCAGGCCTGTAAGGTCAGGGGTCGAAGCTCCCACGCTGTGCTGTCCCATCTGTTTCCTTGTGGGGGGCCCTCCTGTTCCCCCTCACCTGGATCTTTCCTTCCTGAAGCAGGAAGAGGGCCAGGGAGGGGGGAAGTTGACCAGCTCCCTCTACCCAGCACTGGGGGGGCATTTGAAGCGACGCTGCCACATGTCTCTGAGTCTCTGCCAGACGGGCCCATCTGCCAGAGCCCTGTTTCCAGCCGCCCAGAGCTAGGCTGCCTGGCTGCCACACACCCTGCCCCCCAGCTGAAGAGGGAGCCCCCCACCCAGGAAACCCTAGTCAGAAAGAAGCACGCACAGCTGGACTTGGCCAACCTTTATGGTTCCCACGGAATGCCAGGCTGGGCATGAGGCTGCTGCGGGGTCTCGGGTGGGGCAAAAAGGGAAACCCCTGGCTACTGTCGATGAGAGAGGCAGCTGCACACATGCGGGGTCGCCTCTGGTTGGGGCCAGGTTTTCCTAGCAGCTGCTTCCTGCTTGCCTGCCATAGTTTGTTGCTGTTGTTGTTGCTGCTGCTGCTGTTATTCTGGTGTCCCCAGAACAGGGTCATCTTTGCTGAGTGTCCAGGTTTGGGTAGTGCTGTCATCATAACAGTTGGGAGTGTCTGTCTTGGACACTGGGACGCGGTGCCACCTAGTGGCTAAAAGCGGAACCCCAGGCTGGGGGAGGAGCTCAGCAGGGAGCTGTGCTGCGCGTGCGTCAGGGCTGTGTCTGAAGCCCTCTCCCTATTCCACCCCTCTCCAAAAGTGACAGTGCCTAAATAGCTTCGGTTTCCTCATCTGTAAAATGACCCATGGTGAAATTCTACCTTGCGGGACTGCTGAGGATTCCTGAGGAGGACGTGAGTTAGTGATTGTGGCATGAATGTTCCCTCTCACACAGGGCTAATCATACACTATAGCTAATTTTCACCTTTTTTTAACCTCCACATATCACATACGAATAGAACCCAGGGCTTCATGCATGCTAGGCAAGCCCTCTCCCACTGAGTTATACCCTAGCCCCACATTCTACGACTATTAGTGGTCTAAACCCATGACTGGGGGACCATGTCTAGTATTCTGGCCCTGTCCAATTCTGCTCTCTTGACCCGATGCACATCATTCAGGTCACGTCTTTCTATTGCGTCTCCTGCTTCTTGCCAAGGTTCATTCATGTCCTGCGCATTCCTCTAGGATGCTCAGCTCACAGCTTCGGGCGGCACTGACACTTCTGGACCAATACCGTGGAAATCCTCACCCGCCGAGGGGAGGCTAATTGGCCAGCTCCACACCACAGCGTCACCGATGTCCAGCGCTTTCGAGCCGGCACACAGCTGTTGCAGAAGACTACAGGGGTGGGATCCGAGCTGGGAATGTAGAAGGAGGAACAGCGGCCAAAACAGAGATGATTAAGGACCCGGGCACTTGTGCAACCAGGCCTGGAGATCACCTGCAAACAGAGACAGGGACAATCAGCACTGTGGAGTCTAGGACTAGAGGAACAAGAATGGTTACCATCCACTTCTAAGCGGACAGAAAGATGTCGATGCTGAAGGCTGGAGGCTGTTTCAATCCTCCTAGTTGTGTGGCCCGAAGCAACTTACTCGACCTTTCCACACTCTTGCTTGCATAAAATCTTCCAAATCCGAGGCTGGTGAGAGTCATAAAATGATGTGGTGCAAGCATGAAGACCCCCAGCGCTCACATAAAATGGGACACACACCTGTAATCTCAACCCTGAGAAGGTGACGACAGAAGGCTCCCTGGGGCTTGCTGGCCAACCCAGCCTAGCTGAATTGGTGAGCTCCTGGGTTCAATTCTCAGCGCCTGTATGGCAACTCACAACTTCTCCATTTCAGAGGATTTGACAACTCTTTTTGGGCACCAAACATATGTATAGGACACACATATATGCATACAAAACACCCATAGAATTAATTTTATTTACTTGTTTGTTTGTTTATTATTTTAAGACAGGGTTTCTCTGTGTAGCCCTGTCTGTCCTGGAACTCACTCTGTAGACCAGACAGCCTTCAACTCAGAGATCTGCCTGCCTCTACCTCTGCCTCTCCCTCTGCCTCTCCCTCTGCCTCTCCCTCTGCCTCTGCCTCTCCCTCTGCCTCTGCCTCTGCCTCTGCCTCTGCCTCTGCTTCTGCCTCTGCCTCTGCCGAGTGCTGGGATTCAAGGCATGGGCCACCTTTGAATTGTCCAACAATTTAATCCCTTTTAACAAGGAAAAGAGTAGTTGAGGACACTGCACACCAGTCCCCATCCTTGACACACATGTGTGCCTACACACATACTCCCAAACAAAAGCATTCAAATTAAATGAGAAGGCTGAGTCTGGTGATGTAGACATGTATATTACAGTCAGTCCAGAGGCCAAGATAAGGGCACCTCAGGATCAAGGCCCACGAAGGAAACTTACTGAGACCCTGTGTCAAAATAAATGGAAACAAAAAAAGGAAAACAGAAAAAAAATGTATGAAAATCTCAATAAAATGTCATATTAAAAATTGTGTGAGATGGGTGTGGTGACGCACGCCTTTAATCCCAGCACTTGGGAGGCAAAGGCAGGCAGACTTCTGAGTTCGAGACCAGCCTGGTCTACAGAGTGAGTTCCAGGACAGCCAGGGCTACACAGAAAAACCCTGTCTCGAAAAACAAAAAACAAAGCAAACAAACAAATCAAATTCGAAGGGAGTGGGGGGGGGGGTCAGGGTAGAGATGGCTCGTCGGTTACAAGCACTGCTTGCTGTTGCAAAGGACCTGGACTCTGTTCCGTGGCTCACAACTATGCATGACTCCAGTTCCAGGGGATCTGACAACATCTTCTGGCTTTGCACTAGGCACACACTAGGTATATATACAGTAGACAAAACATACACATTAAAATATTTTAATTTTTAAAAATCTGGGTATGGTTATTCATACCTATAAACATCTGGGAGACTGAAGCAGGAGAATTGCCATGTGCCCACAGATATGTGTCATTACCTAGCAGTGGTGGCACATGCTTTTAATCCAAGCACTTGGGAGGCAGAGGCAGGTGGATCTCTGGGTTAGAGACCAGCCTGAACTACAGAGTGAGACCAACTTTGGCTGCACAGTCAGCTCTAAGCCAGCATGGGCTATGGTGTGAAACCCTATCTTTTTATTGTTTTAAATTAATGTTGTCACAAGTGTATGGGAGTTGTATCCACGGTACCCACGTGGAAGCCAAAGGACAACCTGTGGGAGTCAGAGCTCTCCTTCCACCTTGTGAGTCCCAGGAATCAAACTCAGATAGTCAGGCTTGCTGCTAAGTGCTGAACCATTTCTCTACCTCTGAACTGCTTTGTAAACACACACACATACACACACACACACACACACACACACACACACACACACACACACACACACACACACACACACATCAGTAAGACAGTTCAGTAGACAAAGGCACTTACTGCCAAGTCTGACAGCCTAAATTTAATTCCTGTGGTCCATACAGTGAAGGGAAACCCTCTTACAAATTATCCTCTGCCCTTCACACTTGGACCATGGAACACCTCTGCACACACACATACTCATGTGCCCACAGATATGTGTCATTACCTAGCAGTGGTGGCTCATGCTTTTAATCCAAGCACTTGGGAGGCAGAGGCAGGTGGATCTCTGGATTAGAGGCCAGCCTGAACTACAGAGTGAGTTTCAGGTTGCAGAGGAACTTTGTCTTGAAAAACCAAACATAATAATATAAGGACCAGAGAGATAGCTTGGCAAATACACGCACGTAAGAGCACCCAATTAAGAGTGTTAATTGCTCTTCCAGAGGACCCAGGTTCAATTCCTGGTACCTACATGGCAGCTCACAACATTAATTCCAGGATCCAATCCCTTCACACAATCATATGTGCAGGCAAAACACCAGTGTACATAAAATATAAATAAATACATTTGGATCAGGCATGATGGAGCATGCCTCCATTCCCCGCTCTTCAGAGACAGAGGCAGACAGATCTTTGTGAGTTCGAGGCCAGTCTTGACTACAAAGGTGGTTCCCGCATAACCAGAGATGTTACACAAAGAAACCCTGCCTCAAAACCAAACAACTACAACAACAAAAACAATATAAGGGCTGGAGAGATGGCTCAGAGGCTAAGAGCACTGACTGCTCTTCCAGAGGTCCTGAGTTCAAATCCCAGCAACCACATGGTAGATATAACCATCTGTAATGGGATCTGATGCCCTCTTCTGGTGTGTCTGAAGACAACAACAAAAAAATATATAAGTATAATTACATTTTTTTTGAGACAGGGTCGTTCTATGCAACCCTAGCTAGATAGAACTTGCCGTGTAGCCCAGGCTGGCCTGGAACTCCCAGAGAAACCGCCTTGTATTCTCAAGTGCTGGGAGTAAAGATGTACATCACCATGCTCAGAATAATAATGAAAAAAATTAAAAAGGCAGGCTGGGCTGTGGTGGCGCACGCCTTTAATCCCAGCACTCGGGAGGTAGAAGCAGGCGGATTTCTGAGTTGGAGGCCAGCCTGGTCTACAAAGTGAGTTCCAGGACAGCCAGGGCTATACAGAGAAACCCTGTCTCGAAAAACCAAAAAATAAGTGAATAAATAAATACATAAATAATAATAATAAAGGCAAAGAAGAAACCACTTGAAACCTTTATGGTTTTTTTGTTAGTTGTTGAGATAGGTTTCATGTAGCCAGACAGGCCTCAAACTCATTTAGCAGAAGTTGGCCTTGAATTCCTTATTCTTTTGCCTCAGCCTCCCACATGGCACATTTTACATGCCCATGGTCCTGGGTTCCACTCTGAGCACTGGAATTAAAGAAGGAAACCATCCCTGCCCCCAACGCTGGCCCCTGATAAGCCCAGACCTGATGTTCTGACTCCCCGTGATGATGAAGCCAGGACTAATATGTCCCTATTTCCAAGTAAGGAGACTGAGGCTCGGAGCTGCCTGAGACTACATAGCTGCAGGAAGTCCGCTAACCTAGAGTGTCTTGTGCCATCTGGGGCTGGTGCAGCGCGGGCTCAGCAGTGAGCTAGACTCCAAGCCAAGTTGCATTCTACTAGGTCAGTCATTGGAAGGTAGCAGAAGAAGAATGGAGTGGGCACAGTGATGTGTGTAACCCCAGAACTCAGAGGCTGGGGCTCACAAGTTCCAGGCCAGTTTGAACTGTTTGCTGAGACCTATCTTGAAAGGAAAAAAAAAAAAAAGACTTGGAACCAGATAGGTCAATCCTGGCCTCCTAAATTCCCAGGTTTTTTTTTTTTTTTTAAAGATTTATTTATTTATTATATGTAAGTACACTGTAGCTGTCTTCAGACACTCCAGAAGAGGGAGTCAGATCTTGTTACGGATGGTTGTGAGCCACCATGTGGTTGCTGGGATTTGAACTCTGGACCTTCGGAAGAGCAGTCGGGTGCTCTAACCCACTGAGCCATCTCACCAGCCCAAATTCCCAGGTTTAATAGCCAAATACCAAGCCAGGGATTTTTGGGAATGGATGCCCTACTGAGCATGGCTAAAAGCACTCTGCATGAACCCATGTTATTACCTATGTTTTATGGGCTAGAGAAGGCTAGCTACAGACACAATAAGCCAGGATTGAACTCAGCACAAAATAAGAATTCCCAAAGCCCTTTCGAAACACTAACTGATCGCAGATATGAAATTGTTTCTTGTTCAGGCTGCCCTATAGCCGGTGAGAAGCATCTGCTATTAGTCATTCATTCATTCATTCATTCATTCATTCATTCATTCAACAAACACTATATGTCCACTGTATGCCTGTCCCTGTTGTAGGTCTTGGGACAGGAATATTAGAAAGAAAACAACCAACCAACCAGATAGCCTCTGCCCTGAAATGGGGTTGTAGCTCAGGATGTAGGGTACTTGTCTAGCATACTTGAGGTTCTGGGTTCCACCATCAACACCACATAAACTGCTCTGCTGGCTCATACCTGTAATCCCAGCATTCAGGAGGCAAAGGCAAGAAGATATGACGTTTACAGCCAGCCACAAGCTACATAAGACTTTAGCTATAACAGCAGTAACAATAAACAGACAGACAGACAGACAGATACCTCTGCTCCAAGATGGGTGTGGTGACTCACACCTATGATCCCAACAGAAGGATCACTGGGTTAGAGGGCAGTCTGTGATACCCAGTACAAATGCAGGCTCCAGAGCAAAGCTCTGTCTAAACATATACACACAGCACACAAGAAAGTCTGTCATCCGCCAGGAGTGAAGGGATGAGTGGGAGGAGCCCAAATCAGGGAGGTCAAAGAATGTAGACCCTTGTGGGCTCTTAGAACCGGGAGAGTAACTTTAGAGTCCTGGTCGTTTGGAGAGCAGCAAGGGACATGGATTTGTCAACAGCCTCTTCCTGGCTGCTAAAATAGCCAGTGGCTGGAGATGGGGCTCAGTGGGAAGAGCTTGCCTCACACGCATGAAGCCCTAGGTTCTGTAAACCAGGTGCGGCTGCACACAGAAGGTGAGGTCAGGGGTGGGATCTTCTGTCGTTGCTGTCTTCCTTTGTTTGTGTTGGTTTTCCAGACAAAGATTCTCTGTGCCACCCTGGCTGCCCTGGAACTCACTCGGTGGACCAGGCTAAGAGAAGTGGAATTATTTATTTATTTATTTTTGGTTTTTCGAGACAGGGTTTCTCTGTAGCCCTGGCTGTCCTGAAACTCACTTTGTAGACCAGGCTGGCCTTGAACTCAGAAATCCGCCTGCCTCTGCCTCCCAAGTGCTTGGATTAAAAGCATGTGCCACCACTGCTAGGTAATGGCACATATCTGTGGGCACATGAGTATGTGTGTATGCAGAGGAGTGCTGGGATTAAAGGCATGTGCGAGAAGTGGAATCTTAAAATCCTTTTTAGCTACATAGTTTCAGCCCTGAGAGCACTTTAGTTACATAGAAGTCAGGGTGGGCTGCAGGAATTCCTGTCTCAAAAACAAAACAAACAAAAACAAACAAAAAAAAACAACAAAGAAAAAAATCAGACTTGAGAAATGAAAACAAAGGCAACCACAGTGGCAGAAGTGGAAAACCACTTGCCCTGTTTGATAAGGAAGAAACCTAAAGTTTATAGGCACTTAGCTTCAGGACTTGAGACTTAATTGCAAATCTGCCTGGCCATAGGACCTGTGCTCTGAACACTGCTGAGAGTGCCCCCCACTACTGCTACCACCACAGACCCCATCATTACCAAAGATGACACCACCACCACCACCATGGACACAACCACCACCACTACAGACTCACCTGAACAAAGGACAGAGCTTTACAAGTCTCCTGAAGCACTTCTTGAGGAGCCAAGGGCAAAGGCACACCAGCAGCTACTCTCTGCCCTCCTCCCTGCAGCTCACCTGTCCCCTGCTGTTTGTTCTGCAGGCCCAGGAAGGCCTCCCAGCTACCCAGGGCAGAGATGGGCACCAGGGGATCCAGAGTCCAGCTCTGATTGATAGCAGTCCCGGACTGAACAGGGGTCGCTGGGGCCCCAGGCCTCCCTGAGCCTGTGGGTAGCCAGGCCCCACTGAACAGACCCAGCAGCGTGGTGAACTGGCTACGGAACATCACTTGGCTGTGCAGTCGTTTGTCTGTTTGTCTTAAAATGGGCTCAGGGTCCTTCGCAGTGGGCCCTGCTGTCTAGTGTGTGGAGTGCGGGCCCTCAGAGGTCTGCTTTTTATCACTGTTCCCTGGAGAGCAGCTTGAGAGTTGTTTTCTGGGAGCTCACAGCAGGGAAGGAAGGGAAGCTGACCTGGCCAATCCCACAGCTCCTCCCAGCCTGCTGAGAGTCCCTGGGGGGGCTGAGCCTGCTCCATGGGGACCATGAGAATCAAGGTAGGCAGGCCCAGGGGACAGCAGCTAAGGGGTCTTTTGAACCCTCAGACCCCTATTCATCCACTTAGTGACATCACACCCTTCGGTGCTGCCCTGAAGTTTCTTGGCTGTGCACCTTCATGCAAGGTCATTAACCACCTTGGGCTTCATCCCTTCTCTGTAACAGGATACTGGCAACAGCATCAGATACAACCTCAGAGGTTGTGTTGAGGACTCAGAGAGACCTGAAACACACATACTCATGCTCATTTGTCTCATGAACCCATAACTTTTTCCCCCTGTTCTGAGGAAGAAACCTTTATGAATTATAAACAGCTCTGCAGCACTCCTGTACCCAAACGACAATGAATTAACCTGACTGCTACTACTGTATTACTGGGTGGGGTGGAGACAAGACCTCTGTATTATGTAGCTCAGATTGGCCATTATCTTGAGCTTCATCCACTTCAGTCTCCTGAGTACAGAGACTGCAGGTATGGGCCACAACTCCCATATCTGTCATCCCAGCACATAAAAAGCACCGGCAGGAGGATCCAGAGTTTAAGGGCAGCCTTGGCTAAAGAGCGATCTTGTTCCAAAGGAAAAATAAAACAATAGGATGAAATGAATTTCAGAGGGATCAAGGTACCGGTTTCTGATACCTGGGCCGTCAGGGAAGACCCCCCCCCACCCCCACCCCCAAGAAGGTGACACTTTTGCAGAGACCTGAGATGCTGATACAAGCGATGGGAACAGAGTGGTGGGAAGTACACAGAAGACGTGAGATTGCATCCCAGACTTTGGGTTCTCAAGGCGCCTGTGGGGGTCGGACACGGCCCTTGTCGGTGCATCTCACACCCAGGTGAGGAGGAGCAAGGCATGGCGGCAGGAGCGTGAGAAGCTGCTGCCTGGGTCCTTCCCGCGGCGCGCTCGCCATCTAGCGGCCGCTACACCCTGGGACACTAGCTTCCAGCCTGCTGTTCCTCAAACATCCTTTCTGAAGAACCTCCAGCCAACTCCAGTCCTATACCGACAAAGGCTGCAGCCCAAGCATTGCAGCGGCCTTGACGTTTTCTCTGCCAGAATCCCCCACTTCTCACTTCCACCTCACTTCTTTTTGGATGAGCGCACTCACCTCACCTCCCACTTTCTCCTTTGCTCCACGTGGCTGCCAGGAGACACCTGAGAGCACTTCAGTCAGGTCAAGGCCCTTGGCTTACATCCCTCCAAGGTGCCCATCTCCCTTCTGGAGCAGGCTAAAGACCTTTCCAAATCCCACCAAATCCTGCACGGGGATCTCTCCATCATTTTCTCAACCTCGCCTACCCATCCTTGCCCCTGTTTCTCACTCTAGCCAGAGTTTCACAGAAATTTCCAAACTTCTCAGGCAGAGTCCCACAATACCTTGCAGCCACACAGAGAGCCTTCTGTACCCACAAATAGTGATTTCAAGGATTCAACCAACTCCAATCTGAGGACTTGGTAACCAAGTGAGGCTATCTAATGCAAGTGTTTAAACATACCTGGCACATTAGGTTTCTGCGATATACACACACACACACACACACACACACACACACACACATATATACACATATATATTTAAGTTTTAGTTTTTTAAGACAGGGTCTCCTCACAACCATCACAAACAGCTGTAATGGGATCCAGTGTCCTCTTCTGGTGTGTCTGAAGACAGTGACAGTGTACTTACATATATAAAATAATAAATCTTTTTAAAAATAAAAAAAAAAAAGACAGGGTCTCTTTATGTAGACATAGCTGCATATTTGACTTTTACAAGCTGGCCAGCACTTGGGAGGCAGAGACAGGTAGATCTCTCTGAGTTCAAGGCCAGCCTGGCTCCAGGGCAGCCAGGGATAAGCAGCGAAACCTTGTCTCAAGAACATAAAAATAAATAAAAAATATTTGAATTTCCCAGAAAAGCATGTTTATGGACATGCATTTGAAGCTTTCAGTACTCTGTGGTACGAGGCTGACATTTACGGTAAGCAGCCAACCAAACAACAACCAAAGACTGAGCTTCAAGGTCTAAAGCAATCCTTGAGGATTCACTTTTATTATGTTGCAAGTGTGTCTGCCACATGGATACAGTTTATCTCGAAGGCCAGAGAAGGTCCCTGTACCCCCAGGCTGAAGGTACATGTGCTCATGAGACTTTCTTTCTTTCTTTCTTTTTTTTTTTTTTTTGGTTTTCCGAGACAGGGTTTCTCTGTGTAGCCCTGGCTGTCCTGGAACTCACTCTGTAAACCAGGCTGGCCTCGAACTCAGAAATCTGCCTGCCTCTGCCTCCTGAGTGCTGGGATTAAAGGCGTGTGCCACCACGCCCGGCTCATGAGACTTTCTACGTGGGAGCCGGGGACTGAACTCTGGAAGAACCAGTGAGCTATCTCTGCAGCCCAGCTTTATTTCTGTCCTGTGCAACACTGGCAGAATTACTATCCAACAGATCAGTGAGGTGGGTTCCATCTATTTGATTACTTCCTCGCATTTGACTGTGGGAAAAATTCAAAGGAGCTTTTTTTTTCTTTTCTTTTCCATTAAAAACCGCGCATTTGCTGATCGTGGTTGCAGACACCTCTCAGCCCACACTCAGAGGCACCGGCTGACAGAGCTCTGTGAGTCTGAAGCAAACTCTACATAAGCAAGTTCTCTGCCAGCCAGGGCTACATAGTGAGAGTCTGCTTGTCACCCCCAGAGAGAAAGAGGGAGGGAGGGAGGGAGGGAGGAAAAAGAAAGATATTTTTTTACTAGATACTGTGGTGCAGGTCTGTAATTGAAACACTCTAGTGGCTGAGGCAGGAAGACTTCAAGGTTGAGGTTAATGTGTGCTGCTATTCTCAAGACGGTGTTTACATGGGGGCGGGGTGGGGCTGAGGAAGTGGCTGGAGGGGCCTGCCACTGCTTTAGATAAATTTGGGAGCTCTAGTTTCAGTGAGCCGCCCAACCTCAAAACTAAGATGGAGGAAGTCAGGTGTGGTAGTGAGTGCCTTTAATTCCAGCACTCAGGGGACAGAGGCAGGTGGTCTGGGCTAAATATCCAGTTCCAGAACACCCGAAACTACTGTGTCAGTCAGGGCTTCTATGCCTGCACAGACATCACGACCAAGAAACAAGTTGGGGAGGAAAGGGTTTATTCAGCTTATACTTCCATACTGCTGTTCATCACCAAAGGGTCAGGACTGGAACTCAAGCAGGTCAGGAAGCAGGAGCTGATGCAGAGGCCATGGAGGGATGTTCTTTACTAGCTTGCTTCCCCCTGGGTTGCTCGGCTTGCTTTCTTATAGAACCAAGACTACCAGCCCTGAGATGGCACCACCCACAATGGGCTGGGCCCTCCCACCTTGATCACTAATTGAGAAAATGCCTTACAGCTGGATCTCGTGAAGGCATTTCCCCAACTCAGGTGCCTTTCTCTGTGAGAACTCCAGCCAGGGTGAAGAAGACACACAAAACCAGCCAGTACAACTACATAGAAAGACCCCGTCCTCAAAATACGAACAAAATGAGACAAAGGAGCTGGGCGTGGTGGCGCATGCCTTTAATCCCAGCACTTGGGAGGCAGAGGCAGGCGGATTTCTGAGTTCGAGGCCAGCCTGGTCTACAGAGTGAGTTCCAGGACAGCTAGGGCTACACAGAGAAACCCTGTCTTGAAAAACCAAAAAAAAAAAAAAAAAAAAAAAAGAGAGAGAGAGAGAGACAAAGGGAGCTAGAGATATGACATAGAGAGCACGTGTTGGTCTTACAGAGAACCAGGGTTCAGTTCCCAGAACCTATGTGGTGGCTCTGAACCATCCCTAACTCCCACACCCTTTTTGGACATTTTAAGGCACCAGGCACAAGCATGGGACACATATATACCATATATACACACACTTGTACACATAAAATAAGTCTTAAAAATAATAATTTAAGTCAGACAGTGGTAGTGCATGCCTTTAGTCCCAATACTCTGGAAACAGAGACAGGTGGACCTTAAAGTTCGAGGCCAGCTTTGACTATATAGTGAGTTCCAGGACAGCTAGGGCTACATAGAAAAACCTTTTCAAAATACCCTGAAATAATAATGATGATGATGATGATGATAATTTATTATTATTATTTTAAAGATTTACTTATTTTTATTTATATGAGCACACTGCAGCTGTCTTCAGACACACACCAGAAGAGTGCATTGTTACAGATGGTTGTGAGCCACCATATGATTGCTGGGAACTGAACTCAGGACCTTTGGAAGAGCAGTCAGTGCTCTTAACCACTGAGCCATCTCTCCAGCCCCAAGTTATTATTATTATTATTATTGTTATTATTATTACTATTAAAAAGATGTATGGCAATAGAGAAAAACACCTAACAACAACCTCTGGCCCATGGGGACACTCACATACACAAAAAGACCAAGACATGGCCTCCACATACATGAACACATATACCCCCATAAACTGCACATGCATAAACAAAAGGCTGGCGAACTGACTTGCTCCTACTCCAGAGTCCATGCTTGTAACCCTCACTGGGGAGGCTGAGAAAGGCAGATCCCTGGGGCTCACTGGCCAGCCAGCTTAGCTGACTTAGTGAGGTTCTGGTCAATTAAAGACCCCAATCTCCAAAAAAATGAGGTGGAGGTGCCAGAGGAATGATACCCAAAGCTGACCTCTGACCTCCATATGCTCAGGTGTGAACATATACACAGACAAATCCATATAACACACACACACATACACGGTAGGCTTGACAGTCTAGATCAGTGGTAGAATATTTGCCTAGCATGTTTAAGGCCCTGCCCTCCATCCCAACACAGAAATAAAGAAAAGCTACACAGAGAAACCCTGTCTCGAAAAACCAAAAAAAAAAAAAAAAAAAAAAAAAAGCCGGATTTGGTGGCACAATTCAGAGCACTTGAGATGTAGAGGCAGAAGGACCAGACATCCAAGGTTAATACTGGCTACTTAGTTAGCATGGGCTACAGGAGACCCTATTTTTTTGTTGTTGTTTTGATGACACAGGCTTTCACTACATAGCTTTGGTTGGCATCGAACTTAAAAAAAGATCTACCGGGCGTGGTGGCGTACGCCTTTAATCCCAGCACTCGGGAGGCAGAGGCGGGCGGATTTCTGAGTTAGAGGCCAGCCTGGTCTACAAAGTGAGTTCCAGGACAGCCAGGGCTATAAAACAAAAAAACAAAAAAAAAAAACAAAAAAAAATCTGCTTGCCTCTGCCTCCCTAGTGTTGGGATTAAAGGTATGCACCAATAGGCCCACCTTGAAACCCTGTCTTTTTTTAAACATAGCTCTAATGGATTGGGGCTGTAGAGATGGCTCAGTGGTTAAGAGCACTAGCTACTCTTTCAGAGGCGCAGGGTTTTATTCCCAGCACCCACATGGTGCCTCACAACAGTCCCAGGGAATCTGACACACTCTTCTGACCGCCAGGATCATTGCACACAAAAGCCCACTCCCCAAATTAAAAACTTAAAACTCTGACACAAGTGAGCCCAAGTGTTAATACTCTGGATGATACTGTCGGGCGGTGGTGGTGCACGCCTTTAATCCCAGCACTTGGGAGGCAGAGGCAGGCGAATTTCTAAATTGGAGGCCAGCCTGGTCTACAAAGTGAGTTCCAGGACAGTCAGGGCTATACAGAGAAACCCTGTCTCGAAAAAATCAAAAACAAAAAAACCAATACTCTGGATGATGATGCTTCTGCCAATGACCCAGCAATATAAATTAACCTGGACCTAGCTACTGTCTAGGATGCATTATTAGGGATTGTACTAGTCAGTGACAAATAGCATTGAAATCACTACAGTATTCACATATGCTGGTCATCTGCCCCCCTCTCAATAGGGTCTCTTTGTGTAGCCTTGGCTATCCTGGAACTAGCTCTGTAGATCAGGCTGGCCTCAAACTCACAGAGTTCCACCTGCCTCTGCCTTCCAAGTGCCGGGATCACCACTTTGGCAACTTTGATTTCTTATCCTTCTGTCTACCTTCTGACTGCTTGGATTACAGGTCCAAGCCATCATGCCCAGTTTCTGTGGTGCTGGTGACCCTGAAACTCCAGCTGTGAGGATCTGATGCTCTCTTTTATCCTCCAAGGGCACCCACACATATCCAAACACACACGGGTTCACACATGCATGTGAGGGTCTCTGTAAACACCAGGGTGAGGCAAAAACAAAGTCTGGTTCAACAGCACCCACTGGCCAAGGTTGGCTCAAGTTTCTTTTTTTTTGTTGTTTTGTTTTTTTTGTTTTTCGAGACAGGGTTTCTCTGAATAGCCCTGGCTGTCCTGGACCTCACTTTGTAGACCAGGCTGGCCTTGAACTCAGAAATCCGCCTGCCTCTGCTTCCCGAGTGCTGGAATTAAAGGCGTGCGGCACCACGCCTGGCAGTTTCTTTTTTTTTTTTTAAACTTTCTTTAAAAAAAAAAAAAAGAAAAAGAGATTTATTTATTTATTTATATGTAAATATACACTGTAGCTGTCTTGTTTGTTTGTTTGTTTGTTTGTTTTTCGAGACAGGGTTTCCCTGTGTAGCCCTGGCTGTCCAGAACTCACTTTGTAGACCAGGCTGGCCTCGAACTCAGAAATCCACCTGCCTCTGCCTCCCAAGTGCTGGGATTAAAGGCGTGCGCCACCACCGCCCGGCCCACTGTAGCTGTCTTAAGGCACACCAGAAGAGGGCATCAGATCCCATTACAGATGGTTGTGAGCCACCATGTGGTGCTGGGATTTGAACTCAGGACCTTCGGAAGACCAGTCAGTGCTCTTAACCGCTGAGCCATCTCTCCAGCCCCTATGGCTCAAACTTCGAGAGTCTGACACTGGACAGTTTATTTCACACATATTTAAGGACAGCACAATTTGGAAAAGGTTCCCTGGTGACAATTAACTCAATCCATGTGCACCGCAAAGCTTAAGAGTGTCTCCAGCTCTTCCAGAGGTCTGAGTTCAGCTCCCAGCAGCATCAAGTCCATCACAACTGCCTGTAACTCCAGTTCCATGGGGACTGGGCACTCTCTTCTGGGCTCAGTAGATACCTGAACACACGGCATACATTCACACAAATACACAAACTGTCAAGTATTTTTAGATCCAAATTTAAAAGAATAAAAGTATTCAAAGTGTTTGAAATAAAATTTAAAGCAGGCATGGTATTAATGGTTCTACTCCAAGCACTTGAAAGGTAGAGGCAAGATGACCAAGAGTTTAAGACCAGCCTGGATACAGAGCAAACCTGAAACCAATCTGAGATACATGAGCCTATCTCAAAATCCCAAAAGCAACACAACAAAGAACCTCACTCCTCAGGAAGATCTTGCTGGCTGCAGTGAAGACTGCCTGTAATGGTAGCAACTCAGAGACAGAGATAGGAACGGGAGCTCACACCTAGGCTGGATACATAGACCATCTCAGCAAAATGGAAGGGAAAGATGAGAAGTACAGAGCTATGCAGCCCCTACCCTGAGTTCTCTCGCACGGGCTCTCTCTGTCTCTCTCTCTCCATTTTATTTTGGTTGAGACAGGATTTCTTTGTATCACACTGACTGTCCTAGAACTAGCTCTGTAGACTAGATTAGCTTCCAATTTATAGAGATCCTCTACCTCCACCTCCTGAGTCCTGGGATTAAAGGTGCCACCATGAAATTCTGATCCTCTTGCCTCCATCTCTCCAGTGTCAGGATTATAGATATGCACTACCATGTTTAGTTTATGCCATGCAGGAGATGAAACTCAGGGCTCTATGCCTACTAGGCAAGCATACCATCAACTGAGTCACATAACCAAATGCCATAAAGTGGATCATAAATGCTTAAGATAAAAGGGAAGGCAGTGGTGGCGCACGCCTTTAATCCCAGCACTTGGGAGGCAGAGGCAGACAGATTTCTGAGTTCGAGGCCAGCCTGGTCTACAAAGTGAGTTCCAAGACAGCCAGGGCTACACAGAAAAACACTGTCTCGAAAAACCAAAAAAAAAAAAAAAAAAAAAAAAAAAAAAAAAGGTAAACTGCACATGATGGTCTCAGATCTTTAATTTCAGCACTGGGAAGGCAGAGGCAGAACCCTGTAAGTTCCACAGTGAATTCCAGGCCAGCCAGCTGGCACTACATAACAAGACTCAAAAAAACCAAACAACACCAACACACACACACAAACACACACGACCAAACAAGTTAGAATCCATGGAGCTGGAGAAATGGCTGAAAAGTTTAAAATATTTCCTGTCTTCCAGAAGACTTGAAGAATTTGGTTTCTTGTATTCAAGTCCCTTGACAATTGCTTGTAAGGCCAGTCTGAGAGGGTTCCATTGGCTTCCACTGGCACCCACACATGAGGCGCACACACACACACACTAAATCTTTTTAAAGATTTAAAAGGTAACATAAGCCTAAATATTAAAGTAGAAATATTTAATATATTAGAGAAATTTAAAAGCACAGATGTGAAGGGAAATAAAATATACAATAAAGCAGACATATTTAAAGCATTAATATTTCAAAATTAAAAATCAAAATGTCAAATACAGTAATTTAAATAATACTGGCACACCAGTTTTTTTCTTTTCTTCTTTTTGTTGTTGTTGTTTCTCTGTTTAACAGCCCTGGCTGTTCTGGAAGTCACTCTGTACACCAGGCTGACCTTGAACTCACAAAGATCCGCCTGTCTCTACCTCCAAGTTATGAAATTAAAGGCATGCGCCCCTACCGCCCGGCCAACGCACGCCACTTTTAAGTCTTATTTTAAACAGGCTCATTACCGGTCATCCTAGCACAGGCGAGACTGATTTAGAAATCGATGCCATCCTGAATTATGCCAAGAAGTTCCAAGATGACCTGGCTACAGGATGATATCCTATTTCAAAATCCCAAATGATGGCCGGGAAGAAGGCTCGGAGGGTAAAGGCATTTGCCACCAGGCAAGATGATTTTAGTTCTATTCCCACAACTCTTGCTTGGTGGAAGGAGAAAACCGACTTCCCCAAGCTGTCCTCTGACCTCCACTTAATCACCAACACTTCAACACTTTCGTCCCCCAATAAATAAACTGCAGAAATCCTTTCTTTTTTTCTTTTTTGATACACGTAGTCTTGGCAGCCCTGGAACTCATAGAGATCCTCCTGCCTCTGCCTCCTGATTGCTGGAATTAAAGAGGTAAGCCACCAGCCATACAATATTCTCTTAACAAACAATTGCTCCCCCCGCCCCACCCGCATTAAACGTTCACCTGCGCCGTACGGACTAAAGCAGCGCGGCGCTCCTCCGCTCCCCGGCCGGAGGCCCCCGGTGTTTCCGCCGCGCAGGCAGCGCCGTAGCCAGCCCCGCTGCCGCGAGGACCCACAGCCAAGATGGCGGCGCTCGCAATGCGGAGTGGCTATCTCCTGCGGCTCTCTGTGGCTCTGGGTCCCAGGTCCCGCAGCTACCGTGCGCCCCCGCCCCCGCGCCGCCGTCCCGGGCCCCACTCGCCAGACCCGGAGAACCTGCTGACCCCGCGATGGCAGCTAACGCCCCGCTATGTGGCCAAGCAGTTCGGACGACATGGCGCCATCTCCGGGGTGCCCCCGGCCTCCCTGTGGCCCACCCCAGAGCAGCTGCGCGAGTTGGAGGCCGAGGAGCAAGAATGGTACCCGAGCTTAGCGACCATGCAAGAGTCGCTGCGCTTGCAGCAGCAGGCCTTGGAGGCAAGGCGCCAAGCCAGGTGGGTGTGATGGGGCACGTACCCCAGGGCCCCGAAACCAGGAATCATCCGTAGTAGGCACGCGGATCCCTTGTGGCGTGGGCTTAAACATTACATGTTAACTTTGCTGCAAAGCAGACATCCTTGTAGTCATTCAACTGCAGTTTTTGGTTTTTTGTTTTTTTTTTTTTCTTTTGGTTTTTCGAGACAGGGTTCTTCTGTGTAGCCCTGGCTATCCTGGAACTCACTCTGGTCTCGAACTCAGAAATCCGCCTGCCTCTGCCTCCCAAGTGCTGGGATTAAAGGCGTGCACCACCACCCCCGGCCTCAACTGCAGTTTTAATGTTTGTTTTTACTTGTCCTCTTCCTTTATCAGTAGCCTGCCCTTTTATTCTAAATAGCAAGGACTCAATTAACCAGAACTCATTTTATTGCCCAGGCTGGCCTCGAATCTAGGATCCATCTGTCTTTACCTTCTGAATATCTGCTATTACAGGCCTGTACCAGTCCCAGCCTCAACTCTATATACTTCCCTAGTTACTCTGCAAGGATATAAGGACCCACACACCAGGGAACAAAGCAGACAGAGGATTCGGATGATGACTGAGGAACCCCCCCCCCCCAAGGAAGACAAACACAGTTAAAAGTGCATGCTAGCTCTTGTGATGTTTAAGCAAATCCCCATATAACCAGATACTGTTACTGGAAAAATCTCAAGGCATGAGTTCCCAGTAGAGGGAGCAACTGTTGCAAAGGCCCTGAGGTTGAGAAGTGGGAATGATGATTCTCAATTAGAGAACAGCCCAGGTGAAACCTTTTATCACAAATAATCTGGTCTTGGTGGAGCACACCTTTAATCCCAGCCTTCTGGAGACAGGCAGGTTAGATCACCGAGTTTTGAGGCCAGCCAGCCTAGTCTATGTAGTGAGACCCTGTCTTGTGTGGCCACCGTAGCTAGGTAGTGGGACCTGAGAGCAGTGATGGACTCTGAAGTCTGGGGTAGAAGTCAGAAAAGAAGGCACATGTGATCAGATTTGAGGAGAAAATGGAGGCAAACCAGACATTTGGATCGCCCCTTCTGGTGCAGGGTTCAGGGCTGGTGAAATGTGTTGCTGGTATTTAACCTTATCCTCACAATGTTAAAAGGACAAGATGACCCTTTTTACAGATGAAACTGAGGCCTGAAGAAGTCAAGTCAGATATCTAGAGTCATGCTGGCATTGAAGGATGGAGCTGGTCCCCCTTTCTGTCCCACCCTAGCTGATAAAACTTGTTCTTTCAGTTTTACTATCCTAATCTTATCAGTGTACCTACAGATTCACAGGACTGGAAAAAAAGTTGTCCCTGTCCCTGAATTTGGACCTGGCGTACAAGCATGTGGAATCACTGAGGACATCCATGACAAGGGCATGAGAGTGGTTTTACTAAACAGCTGGGTGAAATTCAGATTTGCCTTGGTCTGCCCTCACTGTCTGCTTTCCTATACAGGGAGCAGCGTATCGCAGAGTGCATGGCCAAGATGCCACAAATGATTGAAAACTGGCGAAAGCAGAAGCGAGAACGCTGGGAGAAAATTCAGGCTGACAAGGAGCGGAGGGCCCGGTTACAGGCTGAGGCCCAGGAACGCCTGGGCTACCACGTGGACCCAAGGAGTGCTCGCTTCCAGGAACTATTACAGGACCTAGACAAGCAGCAACGAAAGCGCCTAAAGGAAGAAAGACAACGACAGAAGAAGGAGGCACGAATTGCTGCTATGGCCTCTGCTGAAGCCCAGGACTCAGCAGTGTCTGGTGAACCCAGCTCCTGAAAGCTCCCTTCCCAATAAAGCCAGCTGCTGACAACCCATATTCTACACATTCTCCCTCAAGTTGTGACTTCCTGGGTCGCCCGGCTCATTCCCCAACACCTGGGCGGGAGAATCCCTCCACCTGGCTGTGTTCACACCTGGACACTAGGCCATGCCATGAACTGGGGCTTTGGGGAGAGAGAAAGGGGAATGGATGGGCAAATAATGAAGGAGCAGATGGCAGGAGAGGAGGAGGCTTCTGTTTACCAACATTAATCTCCAGTAATTAGCCAATTACCAGGGGGAGTACAGCCAAACAGACTGCATGATAGAAGGAGCAGCAGTCCTTCTAGGGTTGAGCTGAGGCAGGGGCCCAAGTTTCCAGAGGGAGGAGATGCTGGGGCCCGTCTGTAAGGCTCCTAGGCTCCTCCCCGTTTCTCAGCATGCCCACTTCACCTGTGCCCCCGGCTAGCTCAGACTCACAAACAGCTGTGAGAAGCTCCAGTAGGCATGAACCATTATTAGGGCTCATTTTTAAAACTTTATTCACGTCAAAACCTTTATCAGAGATGTGGTTCTGTCCTGGGGAAGGGGTGGCCTTGGCCTTCAGAACTGATGATAACCCCTTTTCCAGGCTGGAGGCCAAGGCCAGACTGGGGAGAAGGCCTTTGGCTTCTAACATAGACTTACTCCAGATGGAAAGATCTGGGCCACTCCAATAGAGGATCAAAGCTTAGGGCTCCAGCTTCCCCTCATCATGGTGGAGGAAGGAGGGTTGTCCTTGGGGATGCTTCAGGGATGGGGAAGCAGGCAGGCGCCCCTCCATCTGGCTGCAGGGAGCTGGGACAGAGGCCAAGAGGGGCCCATCTGTCGCCTCATGGTCTTGCCAACAACTTTTGAGTAGGCTGGGCTGTTAAGAGGACGGGGACAGCTGTCTGGCCCAGGTCTTCTCGGACTGATATGGGAATGGGGGCCACTTCAGGAGGGTGGGAAGCTGGGCTGGGTTTTTTTTTGTTGTTGTTTTTTTAATGGTTTTTGATATTCTTCCTCTTAAACATGAATATATATATGTTATATATATATATATATACTTTCTCTTATAAACGTCTGTGGAGTGGGGAGGGAGGGAAGGGGGGAGGCCCTGGCCTCCCAGAATCACTCATCATCAAAGTTCTGACTCAGGAGGAAGTTGGCAGCCAAATTCTCATTTTTTTCACACGCGAAGTAGGCCTGGATCACCAGGCTCTCTGGGAAGCCCAGTGCCTTCAGCTGTGGGAAGATGGGCAATGGTAAGAAGGGGGAGGTACTGGGCTACCCACCATGAATGGCTCTTCAGCCAGGCCTCTTACCCTTTCTATAGCCTCCTTCTCCTGCGGTGTCACCTGGATAT
This sequence comes from Mus musculus, assembly GCF_000001635.26. Lineage (NCBI taxonomy): Eukaryota > Metazoa > Chordata > Mammalia > Rodentia > Muridae > Mus > Mus musculus. The sequence goes on from NC_000074.6 coordinate 84,835,796, forward strand.
AGTTCATCTGTGGGGCCTCCTCACCTATGGCACCAACCTCCCCCTCTACATCAGAGATGTCCGCCAGCTCCCCGGGAGGCTCATTCAACATCTGGATGAACTGCTCCTGGTGACGGCTAATTTGCTGTGAGAAGAAGAAGGGTGAGAATTCACAGTCCTCATCACCTATGCCCAAGTCCCATGTTATACCCCTTGCTTATTATACCAAACTGTCAAATACTCTGAAGGTGCATGCTCTGGCTAAACAGCCATGCAGCCATGGAAATAAGCCGTGGAAATAAATGGTGCCAAGGTGGGGAGATGGAAATAGTGGCAGATGCCTTTAATCCCAGCACTGGGGAGGCAGAGGCAGGTGGATTTGAGTTTTAGGCCAACTTGGTCTACAGAAGAGTTTCAAAGTAGTCAGAGCTCCATGGTGAGACAAATAAAAAAGTTAAATAAATGTGCCGAAACTCGGCATAGTGGTTCATACCTGTAATCCCAGCACTTGGGAGGCTGAAGCAGGAGAATCAACCTGAGTTTTAAGCCAGCCTAACCTACATAGTGAGATTTAAAGGGGGAAAAAACAAAAACAAAGTTCAAACCAATTAACTGCAGATGTGCTAGGTAAGTCCCTAAGGCCTTGTAGGAGGGGCCTACTGTCTGTGGTAGAGCCATGTGTGGCTAAAACACACAGCCTGTAAAAATGTCCTGGGATGGCTCTACTGGGCAAATCTCAGAAGAGCTCTGTGGCAAGAACAGCACAGAGAAGCTGAACGTTCTCCCTGGCAGAGGAAAGCCACCGTGGAACCCAGGCCTGCAGCTGCTAAGAGCAGCAGCCCACTAGTGAGGCACTCAAGCTGCACAACCTTTAGGTTTTCTCTGTTTTGAGATGATCTCACTACTAGAAGGGGCTGGCTTCAAGTTCAGTGATCTTCCTGTCTCAGCTTCCTAAGTGCGGGCTTAATGGTGTACACTACCATGACCAGCCACGGTACCTATTAAATACACTCTACTTGGAAATCCAGAGGTTCTGATGCCACCCTTTGCTTCTTCAGACATCTGACAATTCTCACATTAAAAAGGGCCTTTTCAGCAATCTAGCCTCTAGGTGGACAGTTCATCGGGGGCCCTGTGTAGAATTAAAAGGCTCGAGAAGAGGATGCCAGGACACTGGGTGGGAGAAATGGCTGATATTGGGGTAGAAGCAGAGAGAGTCCCCAGGAGGTTGTGAGAGGCTCAAACAGAGAAGAATGGTCTGAAAACTCAGAGGTCCAGGAAATCCTTTCACAGCTCAGATGAGAGGGTCCCAAGGGACCTGGTATAATGACACAGGTTTAGGTCACCACATAGAGAGAGGGTCAAGGTGAAGGTCAGATCAGGAAGAAGGCCAGGACAGAGGAGCTGCAGACAGAGCAAGAACTGAGAAGAATGCTGTGGCTGGAGTCCAGGACCCAGCCAGACATATGGCAGCCTGCTCTGAGCCTCTGATGTCTTCAGCAGATGGATGCCCATAGCATCCACACCTCCCTAGGAGTCAGGTTACAATGTAACCTTAGAAGTCATCAGGGAGCAGGGGCTTGGCCTCTGCTAGTTCTGCTTTCTCAGAGCAAAGCTACCTCCCTGGGTGATCCCCTAAGGAACTGGGAAGGTGGCTGTCTCAGCTCCCTCACCCTGGGCCGCACCTGCAGGAGCTGAGGGTTTTCCTGACCCAGCTGCTGGAGCAGAGCAGGCAGGAGCGCTGGGTTCTGTTGAATCACTTGCCGCATGTTCTGGAACTGAGGCTGGTCCCGCAGGAACTCCAGGGGGTTCTCCCCTGCTGGTGGCAGGAAGAAGTGTGGTCAGAGCCCTCCCTGCAGGGGCTTCGGAATCCAGACTGCAGATGCCCATGAGGACACCATCCAACCTGCTCACCTGCTTCTGTGGCCGGCTGCTCAGGCGCCTGGCTTTCCTGGACAGAACCATGTTCAGGCTCAGGGCTTCCTGGAATTCCCTGTCAGGGATCCTGCTTTTTAGTTCTTTCAAACAGATCCCCTTCCCCTCTCCCAAGTGAGCAGCCTGACAGGACAGGAAGGTCTCATCCCTGCCCTCCACGTTCTCTGTCCAGCCTCTCTGGGAAGACTTCAATGGCAACACTCAATACACAAAAGCCTATGGGGTAGGCTCCACCTCCACTGCCTGTTGAGGCACGGAGACCTGGAGACTCCCAGGAGGCAGTGATGGCCCCCTCACCGTGAGCAAGTACTCCACAGCTCGGTGGGGGTTGTTGTAGCTGGCCCTCAATGCGGCCACAACCCGCTCCCGCTCGTAGCCCATGGACATGATCTCAGTCAGCATCGTCTCATATTCAGAGCCAGTCACTGTGGAGGGAGCAGCAGGGCCGGGGTCACCAGAGGCACAGGAGGACAGCTCCCAGACCCTCCCAGACCCAGACAAGGCTGTCAAAGGCTGATGGCTGGGGCTTCCAGTCGCCTCTGCCCTGAGGACCACCCACCCACCTAATGTGGAAGCTGCGTCTTCCTCTCGCCCGCTGCTACCTGAAGAGGGAACAGAGCTGCAAATTCAAGAGAGAGAAATCGGACCCTGGCTTCTGGTGGCTTGCCCTCCCCGAAAGTGCCTGGGACCACATAGGTGGGTACTGGAAGGCACAGGAAGACAGAGTGGGTACAGGGTAAGCTACTGCCCTTTCCTTACCCAGAAATGGATTCTGGAGATGTTGTGGTGGTTGACTCCTCTGATGGGCTCTTGTCCTCTCTGCTGGTAGGTGGGGGATGAGACATGCCTGATGCCAGGACTGGAGGGAAAGGTGTGGAGGGCTCCGGGACAGCAGTGGGTGAGGCCTCTGGGGGTGCCGGGATACCCTGGCCAGCTTTGGCCTGTGACAACAAGAAACGAGAATCAGGCAAGCAGCATCCCTATCAAGCCTTGCCACCCTGCCCCATCATGGCCCCACCCTGCCTAAGGCTAATCTCTCCTGGGCATACAAGCTCTTTGCCAGCATCCCAGCTAATCTCCCCACCTTGGTCACCATGACAACCACAAAGTTCTTCTCATCTATATGGTATTCCTTGATGGGAACATCGTCACTCAAGATCTTGCCAGCATAGATGAGTTTCTGTCCAGCCACGGGGAAAGCATCTCTACCCTTCTCAGCTTCTATCTTCTCCTTCAGCACCTTTACCTAGAGTAAGGAGTACAGGTATTAAACACAGAAGTTTAATAGTACAGTGTGCGTGCATTTATAAATAGCACTAACACACCAAGACACCCTCAGTGAAATCCAGGCATAGTTGTGCACACTTATAATCCCAGCACTTAGGAGAGACAAGTGGATCTCTTTAAGTTCCAGGCTAGCCAGGACTATATAGTGAGACCATTTCAAATAGAATACAATGACCATCACGAACCCTTAGGTTCCCTTCTTCTTCCCTTTTGTTTAGAGAAAAAGCTTTGCTTTCAATCCTATGAGATTCCTATTCAATCTATCGAGCTGACAGCAGTCTATTACATGCCAGACACGGGAACTGTTCACCGTGTGTGTATATGTGTGTGTGTGTAATGGTAGTGGTGGTTTGGGGACAGACCCCTAGCTCAGGCCTTGTATATTCAAAAGCTCCATCCCCAACCTGTTTTACAACTTGTTTTACAGAGGCCTGTGGAACAGAACAAACACAAGTCAGTGTTCTCATGAAGAAGACACTGATGTGAGAAGAAAAGCAAACTTGTATTTCCAATGGGATGTGGTTAGGAGGGGAAACAGTAATAAGAAAATGAAACGGTGTATCCATCGCTGGCCTCAAACAGTAACTTTTCTGTACTTACTGAGGTCATCTTTCTTCCCTCCATTTTTGGAACAGGATTTTATTCTGTACTCAACTCCAGGCTTGCCTAAAACATCATAGCCCAGGCTGGCCTAGAACTCCAGGTAATCTCTGCTCAGAGATTATGAACATGACTACCAAGCTTAGACTTCACTGAGGGTACACCAATGGCTTCAACCTATGTTTTGAGAAGGTTTAGGGGAGGTGGCCCAAGACAGCAATATCAGTTACTTGGAGGTTAAGTAAAGAAGGTTCACATGAGCCCAGAAGAACAAGACTAGACTCCACTCTCAAAAAGCAAAACCAAACAAAAGTTCATACAGCATGTTTAGGCTGCTGTTATGTGAAATGGAGAAAAAAAAAAATCTTGTCACTGTCATTATTGGCTGTGACCGTGGCAAAGTTCCTTAACTCCGTGGTTGTCAAAAGGGGAAAGTCAGGAGTCCCCAAACGACAACACTGTTTTGCAGACTCAGCAAGATGACACTAATACTCTGGTAAAGAATAAACTGGTAAAGAATAAACGGCCAACAAAGACGGACCACCAAAACTATTAAGATTAAGACCATTTATTATTATCATCATTGTAGTCACCAGTCGGCACCTCGTTGGCACTGAGGGCAAACTGTGCCACCTGAGCAGCTTGCAGGCTGGGAACGCGGAGCCCGCAGCTGACACGGGAGCCAGACCTGGGAACTCCCAGGGACTGGCCCGGGAACAGCGCCCGAGCCGCCGGGGCAGGGCAGGGCCGATCGGGGGGATCCGAGGAGGTCGGGCTGCTGGGGGAGGGCAGGGCCTGGCCACGGCGTCCTCTCCGCCCCTCCCGTTGGATCCCGGCATCCCTGCCCCCACCCACCCCGGCACCCGGTCGCTCCCGCCCCCGGGCTCCGGCCCGCACCGTCTCGTCAGGTTCCATGCGGATCTTGAAGGTCTGCTGCTGCAACGTTTTAAGGGTGATGGTGACGGCCATGGCGGGGCCGGAGCAATGCGGCAGCCCCGGGATCCTCGTACTACATGCAACTCACGCCGCCGCCATCTTAGCGCCCAGCCGCGCCGCGCCAAGCACTTCCGGGGCAAGTGTGCAGCGCCCGCCGATCGTCAGCGCCGGTGACACCCTCCTCGACCTCTAGAGCATGCGCGGCTGCACCTTACCTTAGACATGCGCAATCTTAGCTTTGTGAGCTTTTGCTGTGTGCACCAGCATTCCGCTGTCTTGGTGACATCATTTCTGCTAACAGTGATGTCATTATACCCACAAAATGGCTCCTAAGGACTTTTAAAGTTTTTAAGGTGTTTGTTGTAGATTTCTGCTCCTAAGTTATTTTTCATACATTCTGCCTATTTCAAGTGACCCAATTTGGATCTGGTCAAAATAAAAGGAATCTTAGCAGAGGACTGCCTAGAAGTTACCATCAATCAATGTAGAGGAGGGCAACTATGTGACCCCATTTTCAAGGACCATCTTAATTTTTGGAATAAATTTACACTTCTAGTTCATGAGTTCCCCACATCTTTGTAATCCTGCAATGACCTACCTATTCATCCAAACATTTTCAAGGTTCTTTTATATTAAATATGTAATTCTCCCCTCCATAAATTTTCCTTACTTACACCAACTCTTAAGGTACCTACATTTTTCGTGGGGGGAAGGGGTAGTATTCATGAAGCTTTAGACCACCCTCACATACCAAAAAGTAATGAAAATGTCAGACTCAGGATAGGGCAGTTCATCAGGGTGATTTAAGGGACTCTCAAACAGAACTAACATCACCATCCTCTTAGATGCTTGCTTTGCCCAGTGTTTCTATCCACACCAATGATCAGGCAATTAACCAAGGCCTGCCTCCCTCCCTTCACTTGAGTCTAGACTCCAGAATTGAAAGCTAGATCACAACTTTCTTGTGAAGAACACAGGCTTCCTCCTGCCCATTCTTCAACCTACTACACTAGAGTATAAAAGGCAGCCTTGAGACTCAACAATGAGTCTCTTCTTTTCCTTGTGGTGGGGATGGAACCCAGGCCATGCTAGCTAAGTGTCCAACTGAACTACATAACCCAATCCTGGAATCTATCTTTATCAGCTCAGTCCTAGAACCATGGGCCCTTGGGGAAAGTAGATCACTGTCCCTGAGCTCAGTCAGTCCCTTTGACTATTATCTACCAGCATGCACCCCACTACTGTGAACTTTGCTCAGCTTTCCTAGGTGTCAGTCCAACAGATCCATCCCACTTTTAACCAAGATGGCTAATATTTGAATTCACTAAATTCTAGTCAGTCTGTCAATGAGGTCTGTGCTAGAATCAAAACTTACACGTCTATGAGTTTAGGATCAAGACCTGATGGCTACTCTCCCATTTAGAGACTATGGGATACATATAAATGACATTTCTGAGACTCTGCAAACTCCAGTAGCTGAAACATACGTCACCCGCACCTGAGAAAGGCTGCTTTTAGCTCCTGATGTACATCCTCCCAGAGAAGGAGACACAATAGGGAAGACACAAAACTTAATTTAATAGAAATTTTGTTTGTAGTTCTTACACTCTCAGTGTGAGCTGTGCTAGAACTGGCTGCCCCACAAGTGGCCCAGTCCTGGGGGCAAGGGAGAAAGGGGATGAGAAGAGCCCCATTCTTCCTCAGTGCGGGGGGAGGGAAAACACCACCCCCTTCTCCTGCCCTCCTCTGAGATGCAGGAAGGAGAGCAGATGAAATCTCAAGCCTAGGGCTTCTCCTCTACACCCCTGTTCCTAGAGTTGGAGGGTAGTGACCAAAAGATGGAGAAAGGGAGGGACAGAAGGAAAAGATGTTGATTCAAAAATGAGAAACCAGATGAGGGCTGAAGGAGAATTAAAGACAAACACCAGTAAAAAAAAAAAGGGGGGGGGGTAATGGGGGAGGCAGGGGAACAAAATCAGAATCTACCCCAGATCTGAACCTGCCTGGAAAAAATGAAAAGTTCTTGAGTCTCATAGAGACATTATTGGGAGCAGCCAGCTCTGCGGCAGGGTGTTCAGGCCTCAGTCCAGCCCTGAAGGCAGGTGGTGTGGCCTCTACAGCTCATCCTTGGCTTGGCCAGGGGATTCTTCCTCATCTTCCTCCTTCTCATCTTCTTCGTCCTCATCTTCATCTCTGTCATCATCATCCTCTTTATCCTCAGCTTCTTCTTCCTCTTTACGCTTCTTGTCCTCTTCTTCTTCCTTAAGCCTCTGCTCCTCATCCTGCTTGTCCTTCATCTGCTTCTCTGCAGCCTGTGAGGACCAACCAACCATATCTTTTAATACCTGGCTCAAATCTGTCTGCCAGTCCTCCCAGATGACCCCTAGAGTAAACAAAGAGCTCTGACCCACCTTGGTAACACCCCACGTCTCATTGCCAAACTCCTCTGCATAGGCCTCATCATTGGTGATGAGGAAATTGTCAAAGATTGTCCCGGACTTGACCTGGGAAAGAACGGAAAGACAGGTGGTCAGCAGTGACTTCTGGCAGTCCTGGCTCTGGACAGGCCTCTATTCCCACCTTTCCTAGTCTTTGAATCCACCAAAATGTGTGGGGCAGCAGGGTGTGGTAGGACATGCCTTAGATCCCAGCTCTGAGAAGACAGACTACTTGTGGAGGTCCAAGCCAACAGGATTATAGTGAGATCATGTCCAAAAGAAAAGTGGGTGGGACAGGCAAGTATGTAAGTTGATGCACTGAGAAGGTAGGCAGAAGTAAAGAATTTTAGGCCAGTCAGTACATACCATACATACATACACCAAGACCAGCCTGCCTGGCTGGGGGTTGCGGGGTGGGGGGAGCTGTGATCCTGGGAGCATTACAGTTTAGAAGCCATGCTTCCAGAACTCACACCCTAATGACCTGGATGGACTACTGGCTTCACTTTCCACACTACTTTCTCTATAAAACAGGCATTCTGGGGCTCTCTTTTTCCAACTCATGCCAAGAACTGGCCTAGACACAAAACATCAACAACAAAAACTCGGTACCAATGTTTCTTAAAATCTTATTTGGTTATGTAGCCAGGGTGGGCAGTGAGCAGAGCTGTAACTGGGTAATCCCAGGTGATTTTGCAGGGGCACTTTGGCAAAAGACTTAGCACATGCCAAGTAGCCCTGCAGAAAAGAGAAAAGTGCTCAGTGGAGGCAGAGATAGCTCAGCAAATGAAGGCACTTGGTTGCCAAGATTTTTTTAATGACCAGAGTTGATTCCAAGGACTCACATAGTGAAGAGAACCAACTTCTCTGATAAGTTTTCCTCTGACCTCTATATAACCATACACATAAAAATGCTTTAACAATAAACCATCTTTCTTGAGTAAGAAAAAGGAGATAAAACAGGAAATGCCTCATTAGGCGGACCATTTCAGAACACCTTAGGGTTGGTGCCTCTGCCTGTTCTTCCCTCCAGATAAACCAGTATGATCCTGACTTGAGGTCTGCCAGGAACCCTTGTCTTTCCTATGTCTCACCTGCCAGAGATCTAGGCCCAGTACAGCAAAACTATCATAGGCATAGATATTTGCATCGGGGGAGTATTCAGGGTTGTCAATTTCTGGGTGTATCCAGGTACCCTTGTAATCTGGGTTGTCAATTTGACGTGGTTTCCACTCGCCCTGTAGAAGAAAACCAGATGAATAGAGAGGCAGACACATCCCACAGTACAGCCAACAACCCCGACTAGGACCCCAAGGCCTATCTTGGTTTGTTTCTGCAGTGCAACATTAATCATAGCACCCAAGGAAACATCCCACCAGGGAGCCACACCCAAACACCCAAGCCTACCTTGTATTCAGGATTTTGAATCACTGGTGGTTCCCACTCTCCATCCATCTCTTCATCCCAGTCCTCAGGCTTCTTAGCATCAGGGTCAGGGATGTGCTCTGGCTTGTCCCAGTCCTAGGAGTACACGTGGAGGTCAAAGTGGACCCAGATGTCCTCCATTCTATGACAGAGGTGGAGCTACCCTCCCAACACTAACCTCAGGCTTGGAATCTGTGGGGTCATCGATCTTGGCTCGTTCATCCCAGTCTTCCGGCTTGGCAGCATCAGGGTCCTTTATCTTCTTGGGTGGCAGAAAGTCCCAATCATCCTCCAAGGAGCCTGACTCCACCTGGCTGTTGTCAATTTTCACCTCATAGGTGTTGTCTGGCCGCACAATCAGTGTGTATAGGTGTGTGAATTCATCATCCTGAAGAGGGAAGGAGGTGAGCAGTCCCTCCCACCAGGCTGCCGGGACCTCCCATGACAGCCATTTAAATGACTACCCCAGGCACACCTTACACCGGATATCCTTGTTGATCAGCACATTCTTGCCCTTGTAGTTAAAGATGACATGAACCTTCTTGGTGCCAGGACCGCAGATGTCCGGACCTATGTAGGAAGCATATGCAGGCTGATGGCAGGCTCTATCCTTTGAGAAAGGGAGACCTAACCTCATCTATTTGTGACTATATACCATGCATACACAGGAGCCTGCAGAGGTCTGAAGTGGGCACGGGAGTCACAGGACACTGTGTGAGTGCTGGGAACTGAGCTTGTGTTCTCTGAAACCACTGAATTCTATCTCCAGCTCTTATTTTATTTTTGACAGAGGAGACTGTTACATTTAACTGAAGCTGCCTTTAAAGTTCTGATCTACTTCAGTGGTCTGAATGCTGGAATTACACATATACACAGCCATCGCTATCCAGAAATAAAAACCTGTTTTGGTTGGGGTTTGTTTGTTTTTTTGAGACAGGTTCTCTATACAAAGTCCTAACTGTTCAGGAACAGTTATACATCTGACTTCAATGCATCCATTAAAGGCATAAAAGACTACAAATCTGAAACGATTACCATTCTGGGGCCAGCAAATGGCTCAGTGGTAAATTAGGTACTTGCCACTAAGCCTGACAATCCAAATTTGATCCTAGAACCCAGATGACAAAAGAGATTTCCAAAGTTGCCCTCTGACCTTCACACTAGCACACCCTTTCATACTTGAGTACAGAAGAAATATGCACATGCTCAGATTTTTCACTGATTTTTAGACCCTGTCATTAGCATCATTTCTAAAATTATTAACACGTAGAAAATATCATACAAATGAACAATATAAGTCTTCAAGTAATATTGTACACCAACTAATAAAGTTGTCCTTCAGGACAAAAATTTTCATCATTCAAGTGCTTTCCATGGTATGAAGATCAGCATTCTGGTTACAAAGGGTTTCAGTCTGCACCCACTGTCCAACCGGCAGAGGTCAGCACTGGCTGGGGGCCCCTCACCAAACATGATGTTATATTCTGAGTCTCCATGCATGTCCTTCTGGTCCAAACCACTCGGAAACAGCTTCACGTAGCCGCCCCCACAGTCGATATTCTGCTCATGCTTCACCGTGAACTGTACCACCAGTGTCTGGCCCTTATTGCTGAAGGGTTCGAATTTGGCGGACAGTGCGTAAAATCGGGCATCTTGGCTTGTCTGCAGCCCTGTGATGAAATGGGACTGTCATCAGGTGAACCCGGAATACCCTAGACCTAGAGGGGCACGGCTGACCTCCCTTCCTTCCTCCACCTGTCCTTGGCTCCCGTGTTCCTGGGAAAAGCCCCAACAAGATGTATGTGCTGACTACAGCTTCCTCCAGGAAGTTGTCCTGCACCCACTCCCTTGTACCTTTATCCTTCTCCAGGTCCCCGTAAAATTTGCCAGAACTGAGGACAAATTTGCCAAAATCGGACTTATGTTTGGATTCGACCCAGCGGTTGGTCCAGGCATCTGAAAGGGAAGGGCATAGAGTCAGATTAGCGGGGCCGTCCGACCCCCGCCCCCATAACCAACGTCTGTCAGGAGCTACAAGCAGGTGGGGGTGGGGAAGGGGATTCCCATCCCAACCTCAAACTTGACATCTCGATGGGCTTCAGGTCCTTGGACGAATCCTAACTCTGGGGGCGGGAAACGGCTGAGCCTTCCTAGTCCCACAAGGACGCACACATGGAACCGCCCGCGGCCCTAGTCCCTCTGGGGCCACAGTGTTGGCCCTCTGAACGGTAATTACATTACACACGACGAGGCAGCCGAGGTCTCGGGGCCCAGCAGTCGCTAAGCGGCCTCGAGACGGGCCCAGACCTTACCTCCGTCCAAGAACTGCTCTTTGAAATAGATGGCAGGGTCTGCGGCGGCCAGGCCGAGGAGGCCAAGCAGGAGCGGCACCGAAAGGAGCATGGCGGGCCGAGGGGGCGGCGGCACACAGGCCTTTTAAGACGATCTTCAGGCAGCGGCTCTGCGGTATTGACGGACGCGGCCACCGCCGCTTCAATTTATATTCACCTACCTCTCACCCGAACCTGACACAGCCGCTGAGCCCGCCCCTCGGTCCTTTTGACTGGTTTAGACCTACAGCTGTCCCTTTCCATTGCTTCCCAGTTGGCTCAGCAAGTTAGGCTGTGGCTCGGAACGCTGGGATCCCAGATGGCTGATTTCTATTGGTCGCACTATGGGCCAATGAGGGTCGACCACGCGTTGTGGGGGACGCCCCCTGGTGGGGTGGGGGCCGCTAGCCCACTCAGGCACGGTCACGTGACTGAACCTCAGCCCAACCCCGCCCTTGCTGCTGAGAGTCTCTGGCTCGCTAGGAGTCGTTTAAAGAATCCGCGCGAGCGGTACCAGGTGTTAACCGTGCGGTGCGGGACCGAGACGGGTCCTTAGCTTCGGCCCTTTCCCATCCTCTCTGGTCAGAGGGAAGAAGTAAGGATTATTTGCAACTTTCACGTTCCGTCTGTCCTGCACCTAGGGAACGCCCACCGATGGCGAGCGTTTCCTATTCAGGATAAGGTCAAGGGCCAGCCAGGATCCTGAGGTTTCGCTGCATTCTGGTTCCACAGTTGTTCAGGCCATAGAGAACGTACCAGCTTTCTCCTCTCGTCCCGTAGTTCCCTGCAGCCTGTGTGACATGATACAAGTCATTTCGCCTCCCTGAAATGTCAGAAGCCAACAGGGGTGACCCTGAGCTATCTTGACAGAAATGCTTTTAAACCTTTTAGGGCTGTCCACGGTTCAAGAGCAGGAAACACAGAAGTCTCAGGGGTGTGAGTGTAAGCGTGTTTTCTTGGGTGAGAAGTAGGGGTTTTTTGATTTTTGTTTTTTTTTTTTTTCTCTTTCTCTTAAGCTGGAGAATGAAAGGAGTCACTTCTTGTGGTCTCCCACAAACGACTTGGCTTTTGCAATAAACGGCAGAAGGCAAGGGGTGCCGTTTGAGGAGGAAAAAGGACACAGATGGCTATGGTGATAGTTCTAGTGAGATAAGCAGGACCCTTGGATCTGGAGTCCTCTGACTCAAATCATGTGACTCTGCCTGCTGCCTGGAGGAGGAAGAACAGTACCTGTAGGGGATGGGGGATGGGAGGTGTTTCCAAACTGAGGAATTGGGAACCCTGAAACAAGACTATGAACTGCGCAGAAGGAATCCTTACAAAAATGGCGTGCTTCCTTTGCAGTGAGAGGAACTCAGTCAAGCAATGACACTTGAGGTCAAGAAGCTGGGTCTCCACCCTGTCCCCCAGGCAGTGTACAGAACTCAGCATTGCTGGTGAAGGTCCCACTGGAGGACACCCAAGTTCAACATGATCTTGACAGACCTGTGACTGACCTGACCCTCCCTCCAGTCCTGTGCCACTGACACATATGCTTGATGCCTTCTGCTTTGTCCTAGTACCCAAGACGGTGAGTGAAGCAGGGGTCAAAAGTTCAGTTCTCAGCTGCATAGTGAGTTTGAGGCCAGCCTGGGTTAAATGATACACTGCTTTAACACAATGAAATAAAGGACAGGAGAGATTGGTTTGGAGCACTGGCTGCTCTTCTGAATGACCCCAGTCCTATTCCCAGCACACACACATGAAGGATCAAAACCAGGTAATTTGAGTTTCAGAGGGTCTGAAGCCCTATTCTGTGGGCACCAGATGTGTAAATAGTACAGAGACATACGTGCAGGCAAAACATCTATACAAATAAAATAAAAATTAAAAGCTTTAAAAAAAAAACAAACCCTGAATGTGGTAATGCACAACTGTAAACGCAGTATACTTCAGCAGGATAGCAGGCAGGAACATGAGAATCACACTTGACCAGCTTGCTTGCAATGCAGCAGGAGAAAAGAAGAGAGACCCTGTGTCAGATAAGGTGGACGGTGAGAGCCGGTGTCCTCTGACCTCCACACTATGTTGTGATGTGTAATGCAGGTACATGCACACAAACACTATATTCTCTTTTCTTTTTTTTTAAAGATTTATTTATTTATTATATGTAAGTACACTGTAGCTGTCTTCAGACACACCAGAAGAGGGCATTGGATCCCATTACAGATAGTTGTGAGCCACCATGTGGTTGCTGGGATTTGAACTCAGGATCTTCGGGAGAGCAGTCTATGATCTTAACCACTGAGCCATCTCTCCAACCCCTCACTTTTTTTTTCTTTTTCTTTTTCTTTTTCTTTTTTTAATTAAGAAAATCAGGTAGGGCTGATGAGATGGCTCAGCAGGTAAGAGCACTGACTGCTCTTCCGAAGGTCCTGAGTTCAAATCCCAACAACCATACGGTGGCACACAACCATCTGTAATGAGATCTAACGCCCTCCTCTGGTGTGTCAGAAGACAGCTACAGTGTACTTACGTATTATAATAAATAAATCTTTGGGCCTGAGCGAGCAGGGTTGACCAGAGTGAGTGAGGCCGACCTAAGCGAGCAGAGGTCCTAAATTCAATTCCCAACAACCACATGAAGGCTCACAACCATCTGTACAGCTACAGTGCACTCATATACATAAAACAAATAAATAAATCTTTGTAAAAAAAAAAATCAGGTATGGTAGCACATCTTTAATCACAGCATTGGGAGGGCCGGGGTTCTAGTGGATCTCTGTGAGTTCCAGGTCAGCCTGGTGTACTTACTGTAGTCTAGGTCTGCCAGACTTACACAGTGAAACCGTGTCACAAGAGAAAAAAAAATCATTGGGGGAAAACAAATTTTTGAAGCTGAGAGAAAGGGGCCTAAATTGATGAAACCTGAATACATGACTTAACTATAGGGTTGGAATTAGGAAGTGCTAGAAATAATGTGTAACAGGCTCAAATCATGTTTTGGAGTGTCTCAGAACTGGGGATGTATACCTCTGTGATAGAGCCCTTGTCTAGCAAAGCGTGAGGTTTGCGTTTCATCACTATACTGGAAAAAAGTCTGAAGCATGGTCCACTGTTAGATTGTTGTTACCAAATACTGTGTGCATCTGTTGACATGGTATTGCTTCTCACAACAAACCAGGTTCCTTTACACCCGTCAGGAAGACTGAGGGACAGGAATATTAAGTTGTTTATTTAATATTTAACCAATTTAATAAGCTAAGAGTGACATAAGAGGGCTGGTGAGATGGCTCAGTGGGTAAGAGCACCCGACTGCTCTTCCGAAGGTCCCGAGTTCAAATCCCAGCAACCACATGGTGGCTCACAACCATCCGTAACGAGATCTGACTCTGTCTTCTGGAGTGTCTGAAGACAGCTACAGTGTACTTACATATAATAAATAAATAAATCTTAAAAAAAAAAAAGAGTGACATAAGTGGAGCTGGAGAGATGGTTCAGGGGTTAAGAGCATTGGCCACTCTTCAGGAGACCTGAGTTCAAGTCCCAACACCTACATGGCAGCTCACAACTGTCTGTAACTCTGGTTCCAGAGGATCTGATACCCTTACACATGCAGACAAAACACCAATGCACATAAAAGTGATCTGCGTTGTTTTTATATTTTTGAGACAAGGGTCTTACTAAATTGCCAGGACTGGCTTGGAGCTCCTGGACTCATGTCTTGCCCTTTCAAAAGTTACTCTGTTTTTACTCTACTACTACCTAGCCATCTTCCCACTTTGAGACAGGGTCTTTGATACAGATATAGACCAGGCTGGCCTGGAACTTACTGAGATCTCCCTGCTTCTGCTGGGATTAAAGATGTGTACTATGAGGGTCAGCTTCTTTTCTTCTTGACTTCTTTTTAAATAGTTATTGTTATTTTACATATATGAATGCCTACATGTATATATGCATACCACATGCATGCCTAGTGCCCACAAAACAAGAAAGGGACATCAGATCCCCTGGAACCAGAGTTACCTGTGGTTATGTGGGTGCTGAGAGCCAAACCCCAATCCTCTGAAAGAGCAACAAGTGCTCTTAACCACGGATCCATTTTTCCAGCCCAAGCATATTTTTGGGGTTTGTTGTTGTTTGTTTTGTTTTTTTTTCGAGACAGGGTTTCTCTCTGTAGCCCTTGCTGTCCTGGAATTCACTTTGCAAACCAGGCTGGCCTCGAACTCAGAGGCCTGCCTCTGCCTCCCAAGTGCTGGGATTAAAGGTGTGTGCCACCACTGCCCGGCTACAAGCATATTTTTTAAATGAACCTACATTTTTAAGGTTCTTTTTTTTCATTTTATTTAGTTGTGTGTGTGTGTGTGTGTGTGCATCACAACATGTATGTGGAGGTCAGAAGGAATTTTGCCAGACTCAGTTCTCTCCATCCGTCTTGTGGGTCCATGGGATAGAATTCAGATTGTCAGTCTTGGCAAGAAGTACCTTTGTCCCAAGCCACAGCAGCCCTGACATTCGTTTATTCGTTCCTCCTACTGAAGCAGTCTTGGATAACATCTTTGGGCTGAGATTCTTTGCCATCCTTGACTACACAATTGCAGACAACCAAATTTACAAGGTTTCCCCCTCTTCGTCAGTTTTACAGAGGCTTACCCCTTACCTAGTTTCTTCTCATCAGTTTCAGTGAGGCTGATTTTGTGTTCAGCACAAAGGGCCTCTATCATGGTTTGCTGTAAGCATGAAACAATGGGTTTGGCAGGCTTGTGGATAATATATGCTAGGTGATCATGAATGAGGTGGTTCCCACGGCTCTTAGAAAGCAGTAAGTACCATCAACCTCTAAGCATGTGGTCTGGATACATGGGATCCAGTAGCACCTTCTGACTTCCAAGGATACCAGATCCCCAGAAACGGGAGTTACGGATCATTGTGAACCACCATGTGGGTGCTGGGAAGTGAGCCTGGGCCCTCTAGAAGATCATCCAGTGATCTTACTCTCAGCCATCTCTCCAGCCCAGGTCCAAACAGCAATTTGTTTATTTGTTTATTTACTTATTTGTTTATTTTTGTTTTTCAAACCAGGGTTTTTCTGTTTAGGCCTAGCTGTCCTAGAACTTGCTTTGTAGACTAGGCTGGCCTTAAATTCGCAGAGAACTGCCTGCCTCTGCTCACAAGTGCTGGTGTGAAAGTCCTACACCACCACCTAGCCCAAAGAACAATTTTAAAAATCTAGACTTCTAACACAATACAACCAGAGGTACACTAGTTTGCTATCGTGAGGATTGGTAGGAAAATGTTAACGCTAGAGCAATGGCTCTGTAGTTAAGAGGGCTTGCTGCGCCGAGGTTGTGGGGCATGCCTTTAATCCCAGCACTTGGGAGGCAGAGGCAGGCAGATTTCTGAGTTTGAGGCCAGCCTGGTCTAAAGAGTGAGTTCCAGGACATCCAGAGCTACACAGAGAAACCCTGTCTCGAAAAAGTCAAAAAATAATAAATAAATAAATAAATAAAACAGAAAGGGTGGGGAGAGAGCTTGTTGCTCTTGCAGAAGACTCAGGTTCAGATTCTAGCATCCATAATGAAATGCTCATAACCACCTGTCTCCAGCTCCGGGAACCCAGTGCCTCTGGCCTTGGCAGGCACCAGCATTTATGCGCTTGGTAGGGGAGGGGGGATCTCTGTGAGTTCTAGGCCAGCCTGTCTTTAAGTTAAGACATAAACCAGGGCTGGAGAGAAGAAGGCTCAGTGGTTAAGAGCACTTGCTGCTCTTCCAGAGGACTAGTGTTCTGTTTACGGCAGCCATATTAGGTGACTCATAACCAAAGGCAAGTGGAGCTCCATCTGACTCTCATGCAAATGCAGACATATGTACAGATAATTAATTTAAAATAATAAAAATAAAATTTAAAAAATATTTTAAAGGCCTCTGTTTAAATATCAAGACATTATGTTTCTACCAGAGCAGAAAACTTTCCTACAAATAATGAAAACACAATATGTAGTACAGTCTCAATCTTACGAAAGTTTTGGTAAATGAAGCAGTATTTACTGAGCATTGTGTGGAGTGACATCACAGCGGCATGCTTTGTGTTCAGAACTAAGGACAAGGCTGGTAAGATGGCAGGGTGGGTACATGTGTTCTTGACTAAAGCCTGAGGAACTAAATTATACCTTAAGGTGGAAGGAGATAACTTTTAAAAAAGATTTAATTATTTATTTTATGTATATGGGTACACTGTAGCTGAACAGATAGTTGTGAGTCTTCATGTGGTTTTTGGGAATTGAAATTTTAGGACCTCTGCTCGCTCTGGTCAACTCTGCTCACTCAGGCCCAAAGATTCATTTATTCTTATATATAAGTACACTGTAGCTGTCTTCAGATGTGCCAGAAGAGGGTGTCATATATGTTGGGATTTGAACTCAGGACCTTTGGGAAAGCAGTCATTGTGCTCCTAATCACTGAGCCAACTCGTTAGCCAGGGAAGAGATAAATGAGGCCCAAAAGTTTTCCTCTGACCTCCACACGTGTGCTATGGTATGCAAGTGTCTACATTAACACATGCACACATGCATATTGAGAGACTGTGCCAAAATACAAAAGCAAACCCAACCAACACAGAAGCTGCCATGGTTGCATAGCCTGACATGGCCAAGAGCTGCTGGAACTCGCTGCAATTTGGTTTTGAATTAATTTGGTCACTGAATATTCAGAAAACTTTTACTATTGCCATTTTTTAAAAGATTTATTTATTATATGTAAATACACTATAGCTGTTTTCAGACACACTAGAAGAGGGCATCACAGATCTCAATATGGATGGTTGTGAGCCACCATGTGGTTGCTGGGATTTGAACTCAGGACCTTCGGAAGAGCAGTCAGTGCTCTTAACCGCTGAGCCATCTCTTCAGCCCCTGCCAGTTGTTTTTTTTTTTTAATTATTAATACAGTATTTATTTGTCTTCTCTCTGTCAAACCCTGAGCCAAGCACTTTCCCCAGACTTCTTTTTTTTTTTTTTTAAGATTTATTTAATATCACACAAGTACACTGTAGCTGTCTTCGAACACACCAGAAGAGGGCACCAGATCTCATTACAGGTGGTTGTGAGCCACCACGTGGTTGCTGGGATTTGAACTCAGGACCTTCAGAAGACCAGTCAGTGCTCTTAACCGCTGAGCTATCTCTCTAGCCCTTCCCCAGACTTCTTTTTTTTTTTTTTTCCTGGAACTCACTCTGTAGACCAGGCTGGCCTCGAACTCAGAAATCCGCCTGCCTCTGCCTCCCCGAGTGCTGGGATTAAAGGCGTGCGCCACCACGCCCGGCTTTTCCCCAGACTTCTTAAGGAGGTACAGGAAAAGGAACATACAGGGCAGACGACAGGAAAGAACCATGGCAGGTAGAAGTGGAGACAGCTGTTTCACATAGCAGAGAGGATGAGAAAGGCCACCATTAGGCAAAAGAGCCCCATGGCCTCTGAGAGGGCAAAGCCCAGAATCGCATAGGAGAAGAGTTGTTGCTTCAGAGAAGGGTTCCTGGCATAGCCAATGATGAGACTCCCCAGAACAGTCCCAATCCCTGCCCCAGAGCCAGCCACCCCAACTATCGCAGCCCCAGCTCCAATGAACTTGGCAGCTGTGTCGATGTCCCTTGAAATGGTGCTGACTTGGAAACTGCAGCTAGGGATAAGTGAAGTCAGAGGCCGCCGGACCGCCAAGCTGCTAAGGTTCTCATCTGTAGGCATCTGTGGTCGCTTCAACTCCACTGCTGACAGCAGACGACTCAGCAGCTGAGAGAGAGGTGCTCCTGATCAGGGAGTGGGTAGAGACGAACTTGGAGCAGGCGTACATTTTCAGGGGTGAGGGGCCAAGGCAGGAGGGCTGCTCCCAGGGCAGAGAAGACAGAGACCTGCCAGTTGTTTTTTAACCCCCACATTGAGTCACAGGATCACATATGGATGAGATCCAAGGTTTGTTTTGGTTTTTTGTTTGGAAGTTTTGTTGGTTGGTTGGTTGGTTGGTTTTTGGTTTCTTGAGACAGGGTTTCTCTGTGTAGCCCTGGGTATCCTGGAACTTGCTCTGTAGACCAGGCTGGACTTGAACTTGGAGATCTGTCTGTCTCTGTCTTGTGAGTGCTGGGATTAAAAGTGTATGCCCCACACTACCTAATCCACCTTCCTCCCTCCCAGCCCCCCAGCTATGACAGTTTGTAAAAAGTGTCAATGTGATATTATTACATTGATCTCCTGAGAGCACAGAGAAGCCGGAGGGTTTATGATTTTTCTGGTTGTATCAATCACTCCCTGTAGGCTGACATTCTTGCCTCTGAGCCTCATTTTTTTTCAATATATAAGTCTTTTATTCTCCTAAAAGAGCCCAAATTGTACTTGTGATCAGGATCTTGTTTCTGGAGTCAGGAAACTGAGAGCTCCTCACCCCTTCTCAGACACAGAGATGCCATCCTAAAACTGTTGTGGCTTGCTGAATCAGAGTGGCTGAATCAGAAACATGTTCAATGTCATTTCCTTCAAGGATTAACTCATCCTTCTGGGCTTGAGAGAGAGAACAAGCAACACCTGGCCTCATCCAAACCCTGCAGATGGGTTTTTCACCCAAGAAATTTCGGATTTCAACCAATGATGTTCATAGGGAAATGAACATATACAGACCTCATCTTCTAACAGAAGCCCAGTGTAACACACCCTTGATAGTGTTCTGAACATGACTGCAGATGGTTCTGATAGTGGCCAGGTCCTTTCTGTTACCCCACCATTTGTCAACCCGGAGCCTTTTCTTTGTCTTTCCAAGAAGACTCAGCTCCACATTGATGTGATTGAAGTCCCTCCACAGAGTCCCCCTGGGGCCACTTCACAATGACTGTGCACCCCTTCAGAGTGATGTCGACATTTTCTGGAATGTCGACAGTCTGATTGCTGAGAATGGTCTTCATTCTCGCAGTAGATGGGGCAAAGAGAGTTGAGCCTCATTTTTTAATGATTTATTTAATATATATACACTGTAGCTGTTTTCAGACACACCAGAAGAGGGCATCCGATCTCATTACAGATGGTTGTGAGCCACCACATGGTTGCTGGGATTTGAACTCAGGACTTGTGGAGGAATAGTCAATGCTCTTAAGTACTGAGCCATCTCTCTAACTCCAAGCCTCATTTTTTCTCTTGTAAAGTAGAAGA
The DNA here is from genome assembly GCF_000001635.26 of Mus musculus. Lineage (NCBI taxonomy): Eukaryota > Metazoa > Chordata > Mammalia > Rodentia > Muridae > Mus > Mus musculus. Next base: position 84,855,893 of record NC_000074.6, read on the forward strand.
GATTTATATAGTATCTACATTATGAATTTTAGGGAGAACTTAAAATCCCTGAAGTACTCCATGCAGGTCAGCAGGCTTTGTGACTGTCTTAAGTGAATCCCTCCTCCCTAAACATATATGGTTCCCTACCCAGATTCCTTTTGAAAATGTAAAAAAAGTTAACATCTGTAGAGTGGGGCCCTGGAAAGATGGCTCAGCTCTTAAGAGCGCTTGTTAAATATTAAGTATTAAGCTGTTAAGTTCTCTTGCATAGGACCATAGTTCAATTCCCAGAATCCACTTGATGGTTCACAAACTTCCAAAGCTTCAGTTCCATGTGATCTGATGGCCATCTTCTGACCTCTGAGGCCACCATGCACACATATGGTGCATAGACATATATACAGACAAAAACCTCACACATAAAAATAAAGTGAATAAATCTAAAACAACAAAAACATCAATAGAATGGTCATGCCTGAAGCCCACCACTCAGTGCCACCTTCTCTCTAGGTAAGAGAGATTTTTAAAAAAATTTTTTTTTTGGTTTTTCGAGATAGGGTTTCTCTGTGTAACCCTGGCTGTCCTGGAACTCACTCTGTAGACCAGGCTGGCCTCGAACTCAGAAATCTGCCTGCCTCTGCCTCCCAAGTGCTGGGATCAAAGGCACGCACCACCACTGCCCGGCTGAGAATTCTTGAAGGATGGCAGTGATCTGAGCCTGCTAGTGGTGGCTGGATGAAAATTATTGGGGGAAACCAATAGAATTTCAGTCAAGCCTTAGAGTGATTGTCTGTAATCCTAGCACTTGGGAGAAGTAGGCAGGAGATGAGGAGGTCAAGTCTAGCCTCTGCTAAAGAAGACCTGTTTCAAGATATAAAACAAAAATCCCAAAAGAAAACTACTTTTGCCCTTCAAGTCATCAAATTGACTTCACTAGTTAACTAAAAGCCACTGGGGTCAAACTACATGCAGCATCCTGAATCCCTTAAGTACATTTGAGGCTCATTTGCCACACTTAAGATGGCGACGACCAGCTTCCAAGTCGCCCTTTGCGCCACACTAAAAATGGCAACGCACGCGCTATCGCGACTTCCGGTTCCAGTTCCGGTCCCCTAGTCAGGTCCGGCGGCCTGCACACGCCAAGCACGCTGGGAGTAGCCATGGCGGATAATCCCGTTTTGGAGCTGTTGCTGCGGCGGCTGGAGGTAGCTGATGGCGGTCTGGACAGCGCGGAGTTGGCTACGCAGCTGGGTGTGGAGCACCAGGCGGTGGTGGGCGCAGTGAAGAGCCTTCAAGCTCTGGGTGAGGTGAGTCCAGGCGTGCCGCGGCTCGGCCTCGCTTTCATACCGGCAGCCCCATTATTTCTGGTGAAGGGACATTACGTGCTGGTGCACCGTGGGGTGCGCTGGTGGGAAGTCTGGAACAGTTTTCGTTTCTCAAGTGACTAATGTCTGTTAAGGCGAAAACATGGCACATGTAGGGGTGTGACAAGACGAGTCGCTTCCCGGAAAGGGGTTGCAATCTAATGGGGAAACACAAATGACCAGAGTGATATGAAGGCTCAGAGAACTAGCTGTGACAGTTGACTTAGCGTTGCGGGACAGAGAGCCGGGATCAGGTACAGATGGAAACTGACTCGAGGCCAATGGAGGAAAACGATGGCATCCAAGACATCAGTGGCAGGGCATTGGTGTGGGATTATAGGCCGCAGAGACCATCAGGGCAGAATTAAATGGTTCTGTAAGGTTCCTGTTTTCCCCTTTTATCTCCATGTTAGGGCCTTCTGCTGCTAGTCAAAAGCTACACCCTAAAAATATGGTTGCTATCTGGACCAGGCTGGCCTCCAATTTACCAAGATCCATGTGTCTTCAGAGAGCTGGGATAAAAGGCTTATGCCACCAATACTCACCCTCTTAGAGTTATTGTTTTTTATGTATATATGTGTGCCTGCCTAAGTTATGTGCACCACAAGCTGGAGGAAACCAGAAGAGGGTGGGAACTTAAGTCATAGATGGCTGTGAGCTTCCATGTAGGTGCTGGGACTTGAACCTGGTTCCTCTGCAGGAGCTATTGCTCTTAAACCACTGAAGCACCTCTCCACCACACTTTGTACTTTTTTCTTTTTAAAAATTTTTTGTAGGTTTTTACTGTCTTTGTTCAGTTTTTCAGGCTGGGTCTCCTTACATAGCCCTGGATATGCTGTAAGCCACTATGTAGGCCAGTCCAGCCTCAGATTCACAGAGATCCACCTGCCTCCGCCTCTCGAATGCTGGGATACTTTTTAACCTTGAAACAGGCCCTCACTGTCCAGTCTGGCCTTGAACTCACTGTGTATGAGTTCACGAGCTTTCCTTACCTCAGGTTCCCAACAGCTAAGATTACACGATTTTACCACCATGCACAGCCTGCTTTGTGTGTCTTTATCTCAGGAGAAGAATGGAGAACTATACTAGGAGTTGTAGCCAGCCAGATTGTATTCTCTGTATTAGTTTTCAGAAGGAATACCAGGCTAAACTGAGAGCTGGGGTGGGGAGCTGAGAGCTGAGGCTGGAACATCCCTAAACTGGAGGGCATAGTGTCCGATATGGGGAGGCAGGTGACCCAAGATTCAGGGTAAGGAAGAGGGGCAGAGAGGAAACCCATCCTTCCAGCATTGGCAAACATACTAGGAAGAAATGAATGACGAGGGATTTGTGGACCACTCAGGAAGCAAGATCCATGAGGCCAGGCTCTCGGTTGTTTATTTCTTGAGCACAAGTTCTGTACTCAAGTTCAGCTCTGTTCTGTAGTCCTTGCCATAATCTTAGGATGCTGACATTGTTTTTGGGTCTTGCACATAAGACAGCTGGTGCTTAGTGTAGTGACCCAGCAAACGTCACTAGTTGTACACACTGCAGTCCTCAGTGTTGTGGATAGATGGGGAATATGATATAGGTGCCAGGGATACGGCTCATGGCTTTCTTGATTTTATTTTTCAGCCAATTATTTAAAATAAACTTCGATATTCTTTTCTCCCCTGATCTTTGCCATTAAACCGTTAAATTCTTTTTTTTCTTTTAAAGATTTATTATTTTTTTAAATTTATTTTTTATTTTTTTATTTTTATTTTTTTGGTTTTTCGAGACAGGGTTTCTCTGTGTAGCCCTGACTGTCCTGGAACTCACTTTGTAGACCAGGCTGGCCTCGAACTCAGAAATTCACCTACCTCTGCCTCCCGAGTGCTGGGATTAAAGGCGTGTGCCACCACCACCCGACTAAAGATTTATTTATTTTATTTATATGAGTACACTGTAGCTGTCTTCAGACACTCCAGAAGAGGGCATTGGATCCCATTACAGATGGCTGTGAGTGACCATATGGTTGCTGGGACTTGAACTCAGGACCTCGGGAAGAGCAGTCAGTGCTCTCAACCGCTGAGCCATCTCTCCAGCCCAAGCCTTTACATTGTAAACAAGTACTGCATCGGTTTAGGAGTTAGAGTTGGGTATACTTTGGTATATTATAGAAAGGCCATTTGTTCAAGCCTTTCTGTAAAATTAAAGAAAAGTGCTTTTAGCAGCCTGTGTATAAATGATGAAAGACATGTGCAGTCAAGATACAAGATTAGGGGGACATGGCTCAGTCAGAAGGAGCACTTGGCATACGACCTGAAGTCAGATCCACGCACATGTGTAAAAGCTCAGCATGGCCTCTCGAGCCCAGTAACCTGGAGCTCTGGAGACAGAAGGGTTGTTAGGATGGGCTTGGTACCGGCGTAGATGAAAAATGGTGAGCTCGAGTTTCTTTGTGAGACCCTCTCAAGGGAACAAGCAAAGGGTGATAGAGTGTGACTGGCTTCCTCTGTCCACCAAGCACATGTGTACCTGTTCATCCCATGTGCTTACACACTGCACACACAGAAGGAAGAGGAAGGCACAAAGGCTCAGGGTGTGCTGCAGTGGCAGAAGGCTCCTCTAGCATGCCCAGTGTCTCATTCCTAGCACTGAAAAAGAACTTGTCTGAACCGGGTTGGTGGTGGCCATGCCATCAATCCCAGCACTTGTTAGGAAGAGGCAGGTAGAGCTCCGAGTTTGAGGCCAGCCTGGTCTAGGGTGCAAGTTTCAGAACAGCCAAGGCTTCACAGAGAAACCTGGTCTCCAAAACAAAGCAAAAGTTTGTCTATGGGGCGGGAAATAAGGCTCAGTGATTAAGAGCACTGGCTGCTTTTCCAGAGCACCTGGGTTTGGGTCCTAGCATCCACACTAATCACAGCTCCAAGGGATCTGAAGCCTCTGGCCTCTCCATCCTAAGGGTAGATGGTGTCCATAAACCCATGCAGGCGCACCCACATACATGTAAATTAAGAAAAAGAAGAAGAAGAAATCTGAAAAAAAGAAAAGAATTGTTTCAGATAAGAACATTAGTATGCAACCAATAGTCCCAAAACGGGAGAATGAGGCAGGAAGATTACAGAGGTCCAGGCATTTGAATCCCTCTTGGGATATATAGTAAAGCAAAGTCTTGAATGAAAACCGAGATAACATGCCTTTCCCTCGCGCTCCCTCTCACTCACTCAGTCACTCTCTCCCTCTTCCATCCTCTGTCCTCTCTCTTCCCCAACATATGAAAAGTAGTAACATTGAGATGTAACACAGTTTTGGGACTGCCCTCTGAATTTAATTAGTTTATTTTTTAGATAGGGTCTCATTTTGTACCCCTGACTAGCCTGGTACTTGATAAGTGTACCAGGTCTACCTGCCTCTGCCTCCCTACTACTGAGATTAAAGGTGCTGATTTATTTTGTGTGTGTGGTGCACACACGTGTGCGTGCATATGTGCAGGTGAGTGCAAATACTCCTGGAAGCTGGAGAAGTTAGAGCCCATGGAATTAGAGTTAGCAGTGGCTGTGGGCCACCCTATGTGGTTGGGGTAAAAGCAGTGCATGTTTTGACTACTAAGACGTGTCTCCAGCTCTGAGGCTGTCTTTGAATCTCTGGCCCAATGCTGAGGGTGGTGGTGGTTTTGAACATTGTGCCATTCATTTCTTTGCAGGTCATTGAGGCTGAGCTTCGTTCTACCAAGTGCTGGGAGCTGACTACTGAGGGTGAGGAGATTGCCCGGGAGGGCAGCCATGAGGCCCGTGTGTTTAGAAGCATCCCTCTCGAGGGCCTGGTGCAGAGTGAGCTCATGGTAGGGCCGGGCTGGGGTCCAGGGAGGGGATGGGGTGCAAGTGGCCCTGGAAAAGAGCACTCATCACAGTTCCACTTCTCTAGCACCTGCCCAGCGGCAAGGTGGGCTTCAGCAAGGCCATGTCCAACAAGTGGATCCGAGTGGACAAGAGTGCCGCCGACGGGCCCCGGGTGTTCCGAGTGGTGAGTCCTGCAGGGAGATGGCCCCGCAGGCTGGAGGCAAAGACGAGTGGGACAGACACCGCCCTCATTTCCTTGTCCTGTGGCAGGTGGACAGTATAGAGGATGAAGTGCAGAAGCGGTTGCAGCTGGTCCAGGCAGGCCAGGCTGAGAAGCTGGCTGAAAAGGAACGGAATGAGCTCAGGAAGAGGAAGCTGCTGACGGAAGTGTAAGTGGCTGCTGCAGCTAGGCCCTTTTACCTGTGTGCGTGAGGATGAAGGGAGAGAGCCGCCTAGCCCACACCCAGTGGCTGCTGTTGTCAGTCTTCACCAAAACCCCTTTACACAGGATTTGTTACTGTGCTTGTTGTTTGGTTTCTTGGTTTTGAGGGTTTTTCTATGTAGTCCTGGCTAGCCTAATGTAGTTCATGTACTCAACATGTAGTTCAGGCTATCCACAAATTTGCAGAGATCTTCATGCCTCTGCCTCACTAGTGCTGGGATTAGAGACTAGAACCACTACACCCAGCCTTACTCAGGGTTTTCTAGTTTGTGCTGAGCTCAGGCAACTCTTCTGCCTTTGCTCTTGCTGCACCTGCTGCTAAGCAATGGCTTTCTGTTACCTTCCAGGCAGTCAGCCAATGAAACTCCTGCTCATATGTCACTCAAGTGAAGCCATACTGAGGCAGACTACGTGCAGCTGAGATGGGTGATTGTGAGTTCTAGGCCAGCCTGGACTACAGAGTGAAGCCTGTCTCATAAAAACATTAAAGAGATGGGGATGTGAGCCAGGCAGTGGTGGCACACGCCTTTAATCCCAGCACTTGGGAGGCAGAGGCAGGTGGGTTTCTGAGTTCGAGGCCAGCCTGGTCTACAGAGTGAGTTCCAAGACAGCCAGGACTGCACAGAGAAACCCTGTCTCGAAAAAACAAAATACAAAAACAAAAACAAAACAAACAAACAAAAAGAAATGGGGATGTAGGAAAGTCTAGGCTCTGCAACTAGTTAGCTATATAACTGTGGCCAACTTACCTGGCTTTTCCCAGCTAAGCTTCTTTACTTATAAAATACCTTCTCAGGCTGGAGAGATGTCTCAGCCGTTAAAGACTAGCCTCACAACCAAAAAATAAAATAGCTTCTCATAGGGTTGTGGAATAACAGATCCTAACCCAAAATAAACCCTCAATACTTTGCTGATATCATGTCCTACTTGAATGGACTTTGGTATAAATGTTCTCACTGTTTATAGAACAAATAATTGTATGAACAGGTAGAAGGGTAGTGGCCAGATAAGAAAGTTTCAAATGGGGCTGGTGAGATGGCTCAGTGGGTAAGAGCACCCGACTGCTCTTCCGAAGGTCAGGAGTTCAAATCCCAGCAACCACATGGTGGCTCACAACCATCCTTAATGAGATCTGACTCCCTCTTCTGGAGTGTCTGAGGACAGCTACAGTGTACCTACATATAATAAATAAATAAATCTTTAAAAAAAAAAAAAAAAAAAAAAAGAAGACAATAAATATTGCAGAATGAACGAGGAAAGATCAGGAGTTCAAGGCCAGCCTGTACTATATAAAACACCTATTCAAAAAAAAAAGCTGGGCGGTGGTGGCGCACGCCTTTAATCCCAGAACTTGGGAGGCAGAGGCAGGGTGGATTTCTGAATTCGAGGCCAGCCTGGTCTACAAAGTGAGTTCCAGGACAGCTAGGCTTTATAGAGAAACCCTGTCTCGAAAAACCAAAAAAAAAAGACAAAAATGAAGGTCAGAAAAATAGCTCAGTGACTAAAGGTATTGCTACCAGGCTGCTAACTTGAATTCCATCCCTGGTTTCCACATGGCAGAAGGAAAGAACTTATTCTTGAAGTTGTTTTCTGACTTCCACATATGAGCTGCACATGTACACACACCTGCACACACACAAACAGACAAATGAATGTGATAATGGCTCTTAAAGTACTTTTTAAAAGCTGGGGCGGTGGAGAGATGTCTCTGGTTCAGAGCTCTTGCTGTTCCTAACCACTGTGTTAGGCTCCTGGTGCCCATGTTGGACAGCTCAAAACTGTCTGCCACTTTAGCTCTAATGCCTGTGTTAAGAACAGCTCCAGGGGATCTGATACCTTCTTCTGGCCCCTATAGGCACACACACACACAAGTGTTATACGTTCACACAAACATACAGACATGGGCAATACACATAAATAAAAACAAAACTGGCGGTATGGCTCAGTTTTGTAAGATTCTTGCCTGGTATGCCCAAGGCCCTGGGCTTGATCTCTACCACCAGAGAGAGAAAAAGCAGTTGGGCATGGTCATTAATTACCCTTAAATCCCAGCACAGGAAGAAGCAGAGACAGGTGGATCTGTGAGTTTAAGGCTAATCTGGTCTACAAAGGAGTTGCAAGTCAGCCAGGGCTCCATGGCAACTTTCTGTCAAAAACAAACAAAACAAAAAAAAAAACCCCAATGTAGATAAAGACACTTTGTCATTTAATGCCTAAAGCTTCCATTGTCAGCATTTACTATGTAACCTGATCCTCTCTAGAGAAAACAAAAAACAAAGTAAGGCAGGTTCCAAGATGTAGCTTAGTTGATTGCTGTGCACTGAGTCCTGAGTTTGCTCCTTAGCACCACATAATCCTGGTGTGATGTAGGCCTATAATTACGGCATATGCAGGAGAATCAGTTCAAGGTCATGCTTGAATATATAGCAAATTCCAGGTCAGTGTGGCATATGTGAAATCTTTTAAAACATCAACAACAACCTAAAACCAGAGTGATTTCATAGTTGGTTCTGGGATTAGTATCCAATGGCTCTGGAGATGACATTAATGTCCCTTCTCCTCCTGTGTTCACAGGATCCTGAAAACCTACTGGGTGAGCAAGGGCAAGGCCTTCAGCACAAGCGTGTCTAAGCAGGAGGCAGAGCTGAGCCCAGAGATGATCTCCAGGTAGGGAGAGGGGAGTTGAGAGGGTGTCAGGGAGGGTCGGGCAGCTCTCCTCACGCCTTTACACCCTGAATCTCCCATAGTGGCTCTTGGAGGGACCGACCTTTCAAACCCTACAACTTCTCTGCCCGTGGTGTGCTCCCAGATAGTGGCCACCTGCACCCCTTGCTCAAGGTCCGCTCTCAGTTCCGACAAATCTTCTTGGAGATGGGGTGAGCACAGGGCCTGGGATGGGGGTTGGAAGCTACCAGACACAGGGCAGCAGGGCAGTCAGTCATGTCTCCTGCAGGTTCACTGAGATGCCTACGGACAATTTCATTGAGAGCTCCTTCTGGAACTTTGATGCACTCTTTCAGCCTCAGCAGCACCCAGCACGTGACCAACATGATACTTTCTTCCTGCGAGGTTGGTAGCCCGGGAGCCTGGCCAATGTGGTAGCAGAAGTCTCAAGTCTGGATAAAGCTTTAGGGAAGGGATATATCGTATTTTATAAACTGAGATCTGACCTCCCTGTGGCCAGCTGGTCCCGTCCTCCACTGTGATCTCTCCCCACAGTGCCTAGGCTCTGCTTTCTGAACTTGCCAGACCTGCCCTGGGGGCTCTGTCAGTTTAGGCCAATCACTCAGAGTTCTTTTGTTTTGTTTTTATAGAGAAAAAGGGTTTTGCTATGTGGCCTTGACTAGTCTAGAGCTCATGTAGACATGGCTCTCACAAGGATTTCCCTGCCCTACTAAGGCTAGGCTTAAAGGTATATGTCACAATGCATTTTTATTTCATTTTATTCAGAATTCTACTGGCTGCCCTGAAACTCATTATGTAGACCAGGCTGGCCTCAGACTCACAAAGATCCACTGTCTTCTGCCTCCCTAGTGTTTGTACTATAGGCATGGGCCACCATGCCTAGCATGTCCCAGGGTTGTACTACAGGCATGGGCCACCATGCCTAGCATGTCCCAGGGTTGTACTACAGGCATGGGCCACCACGCCAGCATTTCCCAGGGTTTTGTTTTGTTTTTTTTTTTCCCCCTGGGGACAGGGTTTCTTGGTAGCCGTGGCTGTCCTGAAACTCCCTGTAGACAAGGCTGACCTGAAAATTAGAGATTCACCCGCTTCTGTCTCTGCCTCCTGAGTGCTGGGATAAAAGGCATGCATCATCACTGCCTGGCCTCATGTCCAAGATTTTTAATGCCACCTAAGGGCTAGAGTGTGGCATATTGGAACCTGGATTTTATCTGTCCTTAGCATAAATAGGTAATCAAACTCCACCCTGGCTCTGTCCTTTCCCCCTCACTATCATGTAAGCCCTCCAGTGTTTACTTGAGGCCAGAATCCTTTTCACTAAACTGAAGCACATATGTGGCCTAGTTGAGTTCCCAGCACCATATTTGATGCTCACAACAGCCTTTAACTCCAGCTCCAAGGAATCTGCCATCTGGGCTAAGGCACACAAGCTCATGTGCATTACAACCAACCACACACAGATAAGGTATACACACAATTGAAAAATAAAAAAGACCCATTAAATAGAAGCTTATTTTTCTTGGTTCTGGACATGCACATCACTCCACTTTTAACTTGGTTGTTTTTTGTTTTTTCAGCTAGAGTCCCCCACTGTAGCCCAGGCTGGCCTTGAACTCATGTCCTCCTGCCTCTGCTTTTGAAGTGCTAATCTTCCCTCATTATTTTGAGTTGTTTTAAGACAGGGTCCCACTCTGTAGCTGGCCTACAAGTTACTATGTAGCCACAATGTGGAATCCAGGATTTCCTGCATGTTGGCAAGTTTTCTGTCCCCAAGTTCTCTGTCCCTTGTCACAGGCCATTCCCTATTTCACTGTCCTTGATCTCTCTGAAATGAATGGCTTCTCAGACTGGTTGTCTTCTCGCCTCTGAAGCGAGCAGATGAGCTTCCTAAGTACCCGTGCCAATGTAGCAGCAATGGTGTTGCTGTTGTCATGGTACCCAAAGCTCACCTTCTGCTCCGTTGTTCTGAACCTTCCAACCATACACTGTGGTACTGTTGGCCCTCATTTACCACTGAGGAAACTGAGGCACAGAAAGAACATCATTTGCCTAATGCTATACAGCTGTTACATGCAAAAGACTTACAGGAACCAAAACTATGTTGTTACCATTCCCAAAAAGTTCACATTTGAGGTGGATATGGTTGGTGGCTCTTTCCTGTCAGGACTACTCAGGAGGCTGAGGGGAAAATTGTAAGTTCCTAAAAAAAAAAAAGAACTGTTTTGCTCATTTGCTTCTGGGGGTGCATGTTAGTGGATTAACACTTGCTAAACCTGAGGAAGGCCCTGGGTTCCAGGAAACATTGGGGAAAAGTCACATACTTCGAGGCCTCCCTGAAGATCCTCCTGAATGCTAAGATGGCTGTTACCAACTGAGTCATAGCTTTGAGTAGGACAGAATTCCCTCACCCCAGGGAGATCCATTTCCTGACTAGATAGTTCCTGAAGAATCTATATAGTGGGACAAGGGGTTAAAAATCACTGGAGATAGCCGGGCAGTGGTGGCGCACACCTTTAATCCCAGCATTTGGGAGGCAGAGGCAGGAGGATTTCTAGTTTGAGGCCAGCCTGGTCTACAGAGTGAGTTCCAGAACAGCCAGGGCTACACAGAGAAACCCTGTCTTGAAAAACTAAACAAACAAACAAACAAACAAACAAAAAAAACAAAACCACTGGAGATACTAATGTGTGCCTCTAGGGCTAGGGGAGGTTGGAAGCACGTGTTGCTTGAGTCTTAAACAAGGTTGGGTTGTGGTAGCATATACCTTTTATCACAGCATTTGGGAGGCAGAGGCAGATGGCTCTCTAAGTTCAAGGCCAGTCTGGTTTGCATAGTGAGCTACAGTCAGATCAAGTATCAAGAAAAAAAAAAACAAGAAGTAAGGGAAGAGGACTATATGACATAGTTAGAGGTGGAGGCCAGCGCAAAGGGCCTGAGGCTGAAATGTCAGCTGGTGGCCCTGTGACTGCAGGTCATGGTCACATAGGAATGAGAGGAGACCAGAGCAGGAGGTAATATGTCAGAGCCAGAGGGAAACTTGGGCTTTCACACAGTGAAGAGGAAAGCAAAGGGAAGGGGGTTCTGGATGGAGAGGGAAAGGTCAGCTACTGAGGAGAGCCAGGTGACCCTGAATGCCGGGGCTCAGGAGCTCCCATGGAGCCATACCGGGCATGCAGTGACTCTGACCACGAGACTCTGTCTTGCCTAGACCCAGCTGAGGCCCTGCAGCTTCCAATGGGCTATGTCCAGCGCGTGAAACGGACCCACTCCCAGGGTGGCTACGGCTCACAGGGGTGAGGCAGAAGCAGGACTGGCTGGAGAGGGGCGGGAGGCTGGGGTTCCAGGACCACAGGGCAGACTTCCTGCTTTTCCTCCTGAAGCTACAAGTATACCTGGAAGCTGGAAGAGGCCCGGAAAAACCTGCTTCGCACACACACCACAGCAGCCAGCGCCCGCGCCCTCTACCAGTTAGCCCAGAAGGTACAGCTTGGCCTGGGCAGGTGGGTGGCTGGTACTGTCCTGTAGACCTTCTGACCCATGCCAGCGCCAGGCGTGGCCTGGCCATCATTCCTCCTCCTCAGAAGCCGTTTACACCAGCCAAGTACTTCTCTATTGATCGTGTGTTTCGGAATGAGACGCTGGACGCCACGCACCTGGCGGAGTTCCACCAGATTGAGGGTGTAATAGCAGACCATGGTCTCACCCTAGGCCACCTCATGGGTGTGCTGAGGGAGTTCTTCACCAAGCTGGGTGAGCAGTCGAGCCAGCACAAGCAGGCAGTGTTTGGGGGCCTGGGAGGGTGACACTGAGGTCATCAGCCTGCCCTGCCAACCCCTACAGGAATCACGCAGTTGCGCTTCAAACCAGCCTACAACCCCTACACAGAGCCCAGCATGGAAGTGTTCAGCTACCACCAAGGTCAGGGATGGGGAACTCATACAGAGGGAGGTCTAAGGGACCTCACACTTGCCTGGGTCACCCTCTTTGCCAGTCTCCTACCCTATCTTCCCATTCTCTGTGCAGGATCATCCACATGCCTCCCTTTGTCCTCACAGGTCTAAAGAAGTGGGTTGAAGTTGGCAACTCTGGGGTCTTCCGCCCTGAGATGCTCCTGCCTATGGGGCTCCCTGAGAATGTGTCTGTCATTGCTTGGGGTCTCTCCCTGGAACGGTGAGTGCCTCGTTGGAACTTAGGATGATTCCACTGAGTCGTTCCATTGTCATTCCTCTGACAAGTCTGTAATAGGAATGCCAAGTTTTGTGCCTGGCCCTGAGCTGTGAACATTGTGGCATGTTTCCCCGATACCATGCAACACGGATCCTAGTGGAAGTGGAATGGTGACTAGCATGGCCAATAAGGAGATTCAGAAGGCCAGATATGAATGGACAGGGAGTGCTATAGAGAAGACAGAGTAAGACTTAGATGAGGTGATCAAGGAAGGCGTCATGGAAGCTGAGGAGCAGTGAAGGCATCTGGCAGGGTGTACCAGGCACCAGGCACAGCCAGTACTCAGGCTCTGAGGCTAGATTAAGCATGAACAAGGGGAGAATGGGAGGTAAGACTGGGCCAGTGGTACAGCATGTTCACCGTGGGGGAACACTTTGGCATTCATTCTGAGAAAGATGGGAGGGAGTCTCTGAGAAGCAGAAAACAGCCTGATCTGACTCAGTGTTAAACCCTGTTCCTTCCACTCTCAGCCCAACAATGATCAAATATGGCATCAATAACATCCGAGAACTGGTGGGCCACAAGGTGAACCTGCAGATGGTATACGACAGCCCTGTGTGCCGACTGGATATTGAGCCCAGGTCCTCAAAGACACAGGAGGCTGCATGATATAGGCTGTTCCAGAGATCCCTGTCTAGTCCCTGTGCATCTCTTGGCAGTGACCTACTATTTATGAGGCCTCTGTGAGGCCAGCTCACTCCCCCTGCCTCTCCCACCCTGGGGGCAGGGTTCTAAGTATGGGGAGTTCTTATGCTGGCTTTTAGTGGTGTGTGTAGTTTGCTTGTAAGGGTGGGTTTGGCCCTGCAGGCCAGCTGTTTTAATAAAGTGGGCACATTCCCTCATTTGGTGCCTTTTGTTAGGACTCTGTTGTCATTCATTTCATTAGGTGACTTGTGGGCACTGTCTCACTCCCAGTTCATGTGGTCCTTGGTGGGGAGAAAACTGGGAGATGGTTCCTGGTATGCAGTTTAGGAGTCAGGGCTTAGACCGTCCATGGTCTGTGATCCTAAGAGGTCGTGGTCATCCCAAGCCAGGTCCATACTCCATTGAGCATTTATTTGTGTGTGTGTGTGTGTGTGTGTGTGTGTGTGTGTGTGTGTGTGTGTGTTCAGGTACATATGGGAAACAATTTTCAGTACCATCCTTAGGAACACTGTCCATGTCTTTTGAGACAGGGACTGTCATTGGCCTGGGGCCTGGGTGCCTGACAAGCTCCAGGGACCTGGCCTCCACCTCTAAGAGTATAGATGCACATCCCTCATCTTTACTGTGTATTCTTTTATTGAACTCCTGCAGCAAGCACTTTGCTGACAGAGTCACCCTGCAGCCCCTAGCACTTACTGATCACTAACTGGTGCCAAGCCTGCTATTTTAAGGCTTGGAACAGAAATAGCGTAAAAATCCAGGAATCCTAAGATTACTGGGAGCAAGGATGAGCAGCTACTCTTAATTTTTCCCCGAAAAATCCAATCTCCCAGCAGCTGTGGCAGGGGCAGTCATGAGCTTGCTGCCACCCTGGGCCAGATACTTAGACTATTTAAAAAAAAAATCATATGAGCTCTGAGGAATACGTTCATAAAGCTTTGTGGGTCTACATTTGAACTTGCTTTTCTGGGGGCTGACTTCAGATGAGCTTTGGCTCTTGGGTGTTTAGGTGGTGTTTTGGATTGTTTTGTTTTGCTTTTTAATTTATTTTTATGTGTATAGTTATTTTGTCTGTATGTCTTTTTTCTTTTTTTAAAGATTTTATATATGTGAGTACACTGTAGCTGCCTTCAGACACAGACATACCAGAAGAGGACATTGGATTATATAGGTTTATGTCACCCACATTTTTTCCAGACAGGGTTGCTCTCTGTAGCCCTAGCTGTCCTGAAACTCACTCTGTAGACCAGGCTGGCCTCAGATGGGCCTGGTTTTGCCTCCTGACCACTGGGATTAAAGCTGTGCACCACCATCACCCAGCAACACTTAGTTTGTTGCCTCCTATCAATAAATTTATGATCTGCCAGTTATTTTTGCAACATTTATAACAGTTTTAGTTTTTAATCACTACAGTAATAAAAGGAAATGTATTTTAGGAGTGCCAGTTTTTCAGCTGGGTTTGGTGGTATACCCCTCCCCCTTGAATCAGCACTTGATGGGGCAAAGGCAGGCTGATCTCTGAGTTTGAGGCTAGCCTGGTCTATAGAGCTTCCAGGACAGCCAGGGCTATACAGAGACAGAAAGCAAGCAGAGGGAGCCCTGAGTAGGTAGAGTCCAGCCTGAATGTATATCTTAATCTGGGCACAGGAGTCCAAGACCAATTGACCCCTGGAAAACCTGTCTAATCAATTACCTATATGAACCAGGCTCAGGAGGAACGGCAACTCTTTCCCTAGAGTTCCAGAATGATGGCTTCCAGATAATCAACCAGTGTACAAAGGCTAGCAGATCTGGCTTCCTCTCCTGGTGTTTGCAGGCTAGGATTGCTCACCCCCAGATTCTTCCTACCAAGACTAGCTGTGCTGTATTTAATAAATAGCTGAGGGTCCAGGTTGCAGCCATAGCATTAGAGAAGCCACCGGATCCCAGTTTCACTGTGTGTCTGTCCTTTCTTCATTCCCTCACATAGCATTTCAGGCCCCAAGCTGCTAGGGATGTAGCAGCAAAAACAGAAAGGGTTGAAAAGATGGCTCAGAGGTTAAGTACTGGTTTGTCCTGCAGAGGACCAAGTCTAATTTTAAGCACCCATATGGTGGCTCACAATTGTAATTCCAGCCTCAGGGGACCTGAACCTCTTTTCTGGCCACTATGGGCACTATGCACACACGTAGTATAGAAATAAATATATGCAGTCAAAACACCCACACCCGTAAAAATGTGTATTAAAAAACCACTTAAACACAAGAGATCCCTCTAGATGGCTCAGTGGGTACAGGTGCTTGCCTAGTCTGATGACCTGAGTTGCATCTCCATGACCCACACGGTGGAAGGAGATTGTGGACTCGTTCAGGCTGTCCTCTGACTTCCACACTCCCGGAGTGGATGGCACATAGGCATGCACAAAATAGGTCAAACGTAAAACAAAAATAAAATTCAGCTCATCGATGAAGAGCATCAGGGAACAGGAATTAGGTTTTCAAAATCCATGCCAGGAGGCTTATAACTAGGGGATCTGATGCCCTCTTCTGGCCTTAGTTGGAAGGTGCCCAAAAGTAGTTTAAATCATATATAACATGTAAATAAAATAAAATGAAGGTTGTTCCTAGGTGGTGCCTGCCTTCAATTCCAAGGCAGAGAGGCAAGCTGATCTCAGAGTTCTAGGTCAGCCTGGTTTACAGAGTCCTAGGCTGGGACATAGTGGAACCCTGTTCCAAAAGAATTTGATCTGGGCACTAGTGGCGCATACTTTTGATCCCAGCACTCTAGCCGCAGAGGCAGGAGAGTGTGAGTTTGAGGCCAGTCTGATGTACAGAGCTAGTTCTAGGACAGTCAGGGAAACACTGAGAAACCCTGTCTTAAAAAGACACTGCCGCCACACAAACTGTAGATCGAAGGGGCGGAACTCTGACGCAGTGTGAATTCCTCAAACTCTTGAGGGCCACAGGTGACCCCGAGTCCCGCACCTACGCATTATGAGCTCAGACGCCCACCGGTCCATACAACACAAATCCGTCTGTTACCACATAGCACCAGCATAGCCCAAAAGGCAGAGCCAGTTCGGAGGGCCTTCGAGTTCGCCGCCCCCGGGGGGGGGGGGGCGGGGGCGGGGCCAGGGCGCGTTTCATTCAGCACGTGCTCGGGGCGGGGCGTGCAGGGGGCGTGGCGTGCGCAGAGGGCGCTGAGGCGGGAAAAGACGGAATGGAGCGCCACGGAGTGAGTGCGGTGCGGTTTCCCGTGTGCGGGCGGCGGGAGGCGGGCGACGGGGCTTAGGGCCGCGGGGAACAGAGACTTCCTCCACACATTCGAACCCGGGCCCTGTTCCCCGCGGTTGGAGCCGCCTCTTGCCGGGAGAGGCGAGGTTTCCTGACTAACGAGACGGTGGGGCCTGGTGGACGAGGCTGTGAGGGGGTGCGGTGCGCTTCAGGAGCTGGTCGAAGACAGCACACGGTGTAGACCAGGCCGGGCCTCGAACCCTCAGCGGTTGCCTGCCTCCGCCTCCCGAGGCTGAGGAGGGGTTCGAGGCGTGTGCCACACTCGGCCTCCTTTTAACTACTCTCCGCGGGAAGGTGTTAGCGCGCCCCCCATTGCGGCCCCGAGGGTCCTGACCCCGGGGCCTCCCTGCTAGCGCGTCCCTTTTGAGCTTCCCCACCCCGCCTCTCAGAGCTGGCTGCGCTCGCAGGTGGCCGCGCCTCCCGTGGAGTTAAAGGACCAGGAGCCGCCGGCGATTGTGGAGAGCGGAGAGCATCGGCAGAGTGAGAACCACGAGGAGACGCCCGGCTCAGTGGCCCCGAGGTGAGGAGTGACAGGCCCAGCTGCCCTTCCGGGGCCCCGCCTTGGTCACGTAGGTCATTCCACGTGGTCTGCCCTGGGCCTTGGTCCACGGGTGATTTAACACCTTCCAGGTTGGTGTTTTATGAAGCCGCAGAGGACAAGTGGAGCACCGTGGCGGGCCCGGCCTAGGTGTCCTCGTGAGGACAGCCATGAGACAGACCTCATATAGAGGAAGTTTACTGGCGAGAAGGGAGAGGTGGAGGAAAATAGAGAGCGAGAGCGAAAGAGGGAGGAAATGGAAAGATGGAGAGAGAGGGAAGATGGAGAGAGAGGAGGGGAGGGGAGACAGACACCAGAGCCAAATAGTCCTTACCTGTGAGCCAGGGTCTTACCTGGCTGTTGCTAGGTAACTCTTGGGCGGAGCCTACAGGAAATGCTAACAACAGGTGCCCACATTGGTTCTGGGTACTGGCAGTCTCCTTTTGATATCCACAAGGTTTAATTTCAGGATGCATAGAATCCTCATGTTTAGACTCATTTTCTCTTGGTTTTTGTTTTTCTTTCTTTTTCTTTTTTCTTTTTTTTTTTTTTTGGAGACAGGGTTTCTCTGTGTAACTCTGGCTGTCCTGGAACACACTATGTAGACCAGGCTGGCCACGAACTCAGAAACCCACCTGCTTCTACCTCCCAAGTGCTGGGATTAAAGGCATGTGCCACTGCTGCCCGGCTAGTTTCTCAATTCTTTTGTGGATTTATATGTGTGTGTGTTTTATTTAAGACATCAACAGAAAAGGGGTGAAAAAAGCTGGGCATAGTGGCACGTGCCTTTTATTTCCGCACTCCAGAGGCTGAGAGGAAGGCAGGGCTCTAAGCTCAAGGCCAGCCTGGTCTACAAAGTAAGTTCCAAGGCAGCCAGGCAGCCAGGGCTACGCTGAGAAACACTGTCTTGAAAAACCAAAACCAAAAAAATAAGACATCAACAGCCAGGCTTGGCGGCATAAACCTTTGATCCCAGCATGGTCTATATAGTGAGGCACTCAAAAGACACCAAAATCAAAGTCACTTAGATTTTCTCCAATATTCTAATTTTGTGATTTTTTTTTCATTTATTTAGATATGTGATCCACTCTGCATTTTCTACTTTGTTTGCTCTCTTGCTTTTTTGCTGTATAGAGGATGGAACCCAGTGTGCTTGTATGCGTGGTAGATGAGCACCCTGTCACTGAATGTACATTCCCAGTTGCTGAAACCTGCATGTGTTTGGATTTGACCTTGACTGGTCTGACAAAGGAATAAAGAAAGGACAGGCACCTGTACAAAAAACCACACGGGATTGAGTGGGCCATATGCCCTGCTGGAGGCACACCAGCCGCAGTCCTGAAACTTGGTTCATTTATAATTGGTTTTTTAGCCAGTTGAGATAGCAGGCTTATTGTATACAGTTGAATGAGGAAGCAGGTTTAGCTAATTTCAGTAGGAAGTCTCTGTAGGGGAGCAGTTTCAGGCTGTAAATATGCAGGAGAAAAAGAAGTGGTCCATACATTTTATACACACTGTCAACATCTGAACACATACCACGGGAAGGCTTTGCCATTCCCAGGAATCTGAAACATTGAAGTTCTTGAAATGGTTGTGTTCATGTCAACAAGGCACAGTCACTCAGGACTTATTTCATCAGAGTCTTGTATCAGTTCAGACTGTCTTAGGACTTAAGGTCCTTCTGCGTCAGCCTCCCAAGTGCTAAGATTATAGATAGGCATGTGCCATGCTGCTTATCAGAAACTTTCTGGGGCTGGAGAGATGGCTCATTGGTTAAGAGCACTGACTGCTCTTCCAGAGGTCCTGAGTTCAAATCCCAGCAACCACATCTGTAATGAGATCTGACGCCCTCTCCTGGTGTGTCTGAAAACAGCTACTTACAAATAATGAATAAATATTAAAAAAAAAAAAAGAAACTTTCTGAGTATCATGGTTTAGATTTGGGGGATTGTTTAATAGGCAAAGCCTCATTATGTAACCCTGGTATCCTAGAACTCACTATGCAGACCAGGTTGGTCTTGAACTCAGAGATCAGCCTGCCTCTTCCTCCTCAGTGCTGAGATTAAAGGTATATACTACCTGTTCCTGGATTTTGGAATTTAGAATTAAAGATGCTCATTCTGCGACATGCCATGCAACTCACCTTTAGAAGTGTGTGATTTAATAGCTTTTAGTATATTCACAGAGCCATGCAAACATCACTATCGAACTTCAAAATCTTTTCTCATTCCGGAAAAAGATCTCATGCCTCCTAGCTGTAACTCCCAGTCCTTGCTTCTTCCTCATACCCTGTATCCATTAATCTACTTTGTTTCCATACATTTGTCTATTCTGGATATTTCATGTCCATGGAGTCTTATGGCATGTGCACTTTTTTTTGTTTGTTTGTTTTTTTTGTTGTTGTTTTTGGTTTTTCGAGACAGGGTTTCTCTGTATAGCACTGGCTGTCCTGGAACTCACTTTGTAGATCTGGCCCCGAACTCAGAAATCCGCCTGCCTCTGCCTCCCGAGTGCTGGGATTAAAGGCAGGTGCCACCATTGCCAGGCCTGGCATGTGCTTCTTTGTGTCTAGCTTTCTTCACTTGTTATGTCATTTATACCATAGCCTTTGTCAGAACTTAAGTCTTTTTTGTAGCTAGACTTTCATATTATAAATCTATCATATTTTGTTATCAACAGACAAATTGACATTTGACTATTATATGTAACAGTGCTATGAACATCCATAAGCAATTTTTTGTGGGGATGTAGCATATGTTCTCTCCTGTATATTCAAGTTGCCAGTTCTACATGACATATTTAGCATGGTTCTTTTCTTCCATCTTTACCTGGGTTCCTGGGATTAAATTCAGGTCTTCAGGCTTGCATAGGAGTAGCTTTTACCTATATGGCCATCTCACTGGCCCAGTGTTGGGCTTTGTTTTTGTTTTGTTTTAAAATAGTCTCTCATGTAGTCCAGGCTAGCCTTGAACTTGATACATAGCTGAAATTGTCCTAAGTTAATGCTGCTGCTTACACTTCCTGCGTTCTGGGATTGTGGGTGTGTACCACCACTCCAGGCTTGCATCAGGTATCATATAAGTCATTAGATATGATAGATGTCTACAGAAGGGTATGTATAGGTTCTGTGCAAATGTTACACCATTTTACAGAAGGTGTATAGATGATGAGTATCCACAGATTTAGGTATCTTAATAGGCTCTAGAAGAAAGGAGATTATACTTAGTGGGAACTGCTGGGCCAGAGATGTGACATACTTATTAGGTTCTTGTTATAAAAAAAAAGGATACTGGCTAGGTGTGGTGCACAGCTTTAATCTCAGCACTTGGGACAAAGAGGCAAGCAATATCTCTGTGAGTTCAAGGCTGGTTGATATGGTAAGTTATGGGGCAGCTGATACTATATAGACTGTTTCAAGAAGAAAAAAAAAAAGCAGGGCCGGGTATGGTGGCGCACACATTTAATCCCAGCACTTGGGAGGCAGAGGCAGGTAGATTTCTGAGTTGGAGGCCAGCCTGGTCTACAAAGTGAGTTCCAGGACAGCCAGGGCTATACAGAGAAATCCTGTCTGGAAAAACAAAACAAAAAAAGCAATAAAAAAGAAGCAAAGGCTCTGGCTACTATGTAGAGAGTGTTTTGAAGGGAGTGTAAAGAGAGGTGGATTAAGTTGGGCTTCTGTATAGGGTGCCATTTAGTAAAACAGATTGGGAAAAGGCCCATAGGGGGAATGGCAGAAAGGAGAGTATCCCCATCCATTATATACTAGAGCTGGCTCCTGCTGGTTTGCAAGAGTTGATTCTTTTGTTTGGTTTGTTTTGTTCTTTGAGACAGGGTTTCTCTGTGTATCCCTGTCAGTTCTGGAACTCACGCTGTAGACCAGGCTAACCTTAAACTCAATAGATTCTTCTACCGTTGCCTCCTGAGTGCTGTGGTTAAAGGTGTGTTTCACCACTGCCTGGCTCAAGAGCTGATTCTATATATCCCTTCCTAAGTTGGCAAGTTTATGTTAGAAGCTTTATATTGCTATAGTGGGAATATTTGCACATTGGCACTTGACAAACTACAAATCATGGCTGGCTTTCCCCATCCCTCAGAAGGCCAGTAATAAGTAGCTCAGTGCTTACCAGGAAACCTCTGCTTTCTGCTTGTTGTGGTTTCTCACAGGTGCAGGCTTCTAGAGCAGAGGTAAGAGTGTAAGTTCCACTTTACAACCTCCCTCACCACCTTAAAATGGTGTGATACAAGGGACTATTAGGATGCTGTTATGACAGTTGTAGACTGAATGAATGAGCTTACTTGAGGCCAGAGTAAAAGGCTCCAGAGAAGATCAAATTCCCCCCTTCACTCCCATTTCTCAGTAGGAAAGCAGACTGAAGGGCTTTCTACACCTGTGCTATTAGTCAGAGACAAGAAAATTGGCAGATATGAATGAAACATTCATTTGATAAATGTTCTGCAAACATTAGCATGCTTAGACCAGAATCTCTCTGGTGAAGAGAAACAGGCAAAGAAAGCATTTACAGACTTGAAAGATTTTTACCAGAGCCAAAAACCAGATGGTTGAAAATCATCACAGGGACCAGTTAGTGGATCCAGCAGCCAGCACTCGGCAACATGATTGAAATATTAACACATTGCTGAAGGGGAGGTGGGTGAGGAACGAACTCATCACCATCCACTCCAACCTTCCCCTGTCTGGCACAACTTCAGCAAAACATCACTTTGCCTGAGTGCCAGATTCTGTGGGTCCCTCTCCTGAGCATGCCCCCTGAGATGGTCATAAGTAGCTGGTAGCTTATTTACTTGTGTTATCTGTGAGTGGCCATGGAAGGAAGGCCCCATCAGTGAGTAGCTCTGGCCCATACGACTGCCAATCATAGCTTTACCTGGAGTGAACAGATGGTCTCTTTGCTTAGACCCATTTCCTGGGCCCCCTGCCAACTTAGGCCCTGCTTGGGAACTCTTCTAATTCTTGGAACTGATCAGGGGCTTCTTAGAAGGACAGACATAATAGATGGGTGCATTGATATGCTTACAGGCCTCACATCCCAAGCCCCACTCAGGCCAAGCACACCAGGCAACTGTTAATGTGCTCTCTTCCATTACCTGGCCTCAGTCCAGGGTTCTGCCACAGAAGTCAGCCTAGGAACTGAAGAAGCCTGCAGAGAGGACACCACACATTTTGTTTATTAAAGCTAATTGGTGAGTGCAGACCCAGGGAACCCAATGATTCATTAGCATCTTGATTAATATGCAGCTGCTGAGTATTAAGAAAAATGAAATGGCAAAGCTAAAATCCACAAAAGATGGGTTTGCAAAAATAAAAAAGCTCCCAGTAGACTTCTGATGCCGGCCTTTGTCCTGCCACAAAATTTGAGTTAGCTGAATTCAAGTGATTTTTTTTTTCTCACTATTTCTGTAGTTGCCATTAAAAAAATCTGTCCTCTCATTTCTTAAGCACTGAAGGAGAACATCTTGGAGCCATTAGAAGTTAAGTCAGGTTGCAAAGAATTACACAAAAAGAAATACCTGGTGCTGAGCAGCACTTGGGAGGCAAAGGCAGGTGGGTTTCTGAGTTCAAGGCCAGCTTGGTCTACAGAGTGAGTTCCAGGACAGCCAGGGCTATACAGAGAAACCCTGTCTTGAAAAAAAGAAAAATAAAGACCTGGGAAGATTGAGTCTAATTTCAAAGTCCTAAACTTTGGTCCGGGAGAGTTGAGACAAGGCAAGCTGGGTGCAAAAAAGGCATGAGAGCAGAGATCCTAGAGTAGCTTGTCAGCAGAACACTTACAGCACAGAGGGAAGCCTTTGAGGGACTGGACAGTACAGAAGAGAATTGCCATCTCCACCTGAGCACATGCAACCAAAAGCATAAAGTAAGGCAGAGTCATGACCAAGAAGGGGGGGGGGGTACTGGTGAGATGGCTCAGTAGGTAAGAGCACCCTACTGCTCTTCCGAAGGTCCAAAGTTCAAATCCCAGTAACCACATGGTGGCTCACAACCATCCGTAATGAGATCTGATGCCCTCTTCTGGTGCGTCTGAAGACAGCGACAGTGTACTTACATATAATAAATAAATTAAATAAATAAATAAATCAAAAAAGAAAAAAAAAAAAAAGAAGAGGAGGGGAGAGGCAGAAAGGGAAAGGGAAAGTGGCTCTGGGTAAAGGCTGACGGATTTGGGGAATTTTTTTGTTGAAGGACCAGATTGCTGGGGTAGAAGGTATGGCTCAGTGGTAGAGCAGTTATCTTGTATGTACAGAGCCTGGGACCCACCCCTGCCTTGAAAACTAAACAGGCTGGAAAGGGTTCAGGCCAGGCCCTGGAAAGTCTTGTCTGCTGTACAAGGAATTTAGTTTTGACCCTGTGGCACCATTTTTTTGTTTTTTGAGGGGGAGGGGTTTTTCTTAGACTATCACACAGGATTAGGAGATCAGATTTTGGGTTGGAAGGTCACAGGGGTCCAGGTGAGAACTGAGAGATTTACAAAGAATAATAGATTGTGTGTGTGTGTGTGTGTGTGTGTGTGTGTGTGTGTTGCGGGGGGGGGGGGGTTTGAAAGGTAGAAACTGGAAGATTCAAGCCAGGATATGTAGGGCCAGAGAAGCTGACTGCTAAGTTTCTAGTGCAGGGATCAGGTAGTATTATGTATCATTTACTAAGAGGAGAGAGGATGGGATCTTATGTAGGGGGAAGAAGGGAAATGGTAATTGGTATGCAAAAATGGAGCTTGAATGCTTTCGGAATAGTCTTGCTGAGAGGTCTAGAAAAAGACACCTTGTTGAAAGATTTGAAGAAGGTCATGGAATGGGAATATGTTTTGGGTCAAAGTATGAATGGTAGTGAAAGCCCTCAAGAATCATAATTTTATGTTTGTTTTGAGGCAGAATCTCTACATATAACAGCTTACCCTCGAAGTAGGAGAGATCTGCCTACTTTTTTTTCCAAGTGTGGGGTTAAATTTCCATCACAGCCAGTTTAAGAGTCACTAAATTTTTGGGAGGCCTGGTCTACAGAGTGAGTTCCAGGACAACCAGGGCTACACAGAGAAACCCTGTCTCGAAAAACAAAACAAAACAAACAAACAAAAAACCCAAAAACAACAACAACAACAAAAGAGTCACTAAATTTATTTATTCAGGCAGTGCAGTGCCTTTGATCCCAGCACTTGGAAGTCAGAAGGAGGCAGATCTCTGTGAGTTCCAGGGCAGAAGGTATACACAGTGAAACCCTGTCTCAAAGGAAAAAAAAAGAATCATTAATTTTTTTTTTTTTTTTTGGTTTTTCGAGACAGGGTTTCTCTGTATAGCCCTGGCTGTCCTGGAACTCACTTTGTAGACCAGGCTGGCCTCGAACTCAGAAATCCGCCTGCCTCTGCCTCCCAAGTGCTGGGATTAGAGCATGTCTCAACATTTCTAATGCTGTGACCCTTTAATGTAGTTCCTTGTGTTATGGTAACCCCAAACCATAAAATTATTTTTGTTACTACTTCATAACAGTAGTTTTGCTACTGTTATGAATTGTAGTGTAAATATCTGTGTTTTATTATGGTCTTAGGCAATATTGTGACAGGGTTGTTTGACCCCTAAAGGGGGTGGTAACCCCCAGGTTGAGAAATGATGTTCTAGAGGATTCAGGACTTAGGTAGAAAAGACACTGCCCCTGCACCCCACACTATAGGAATGCCCTTGGAAAACTGTAACCCGAACTGTGGAAGGGCCTGAAGGCATAGGTGGAAACAATGAGTTAGAAGACAACAGAGTCAGTGATATGCTCATGGGGGCAAGGTACTTGCCTCTTGAGTTTGGTGACCCGAGTTTGATACCTAGGATCCACATGGTAAAGAAAGGAAGGAAGGAAGGAAGGATGGATGAATGGATGGATTCAAGCAGGTCAGGAACCTGGAAGCAGGAACTGAAACAGAGGTCATGGAGAACACTGCTTGTTCTCCATGGTTTGCTCAGCCTATTTTCTTCCTTTTTTTTTTTTAAGATTCATTTATTTTATGTATATGAGTATACTGTAGCTGTCTCCAGACACACCAAAAGAGGGCATTGGATCCCATTACAGATGGTTGTGAGCCACCTTGTAGTTGCTGGGAATTGAACTCAGGACCTCTGGAAGAGCAGTCAGTGCTCTTAACCACTGAGCTATCTCTCCAGCCCCTATTTCTTATACAACTTAGGACCAACCCAGGACCAAATCAGAGATGGCACCACCTACAGTGGCCTGAGTCATCCCACATCAATCATTAATCAAGAAAAGGCCTACATAGACTTGCTTACAGGCCAATTTAGTGGAGGCATTTCTCAATTGAGGTTCCCTCTTCTTAGACAACCCTAGCCTGTATCAAGTTGACAAAAACCAAAAACTAACTGGCAGATGGAATATGGAAAAAGAGAGAGCATTTGGTTGTGGAAAGGCAGAGTGGTTTTTGTAAGAGGGTATGGCAGGGAAGAGGAGCTGTGGCCACCAGCAAGCTTTGAAAGCAGTATCCCAGTTTGAGGCAAAGTTCAGGGGAGCTAAGACCAGGCATCTTGAGCATGTTCCCCAGCTCTAGGCACATGCAAGGAGAGCATGGCTGTCCTAAGGCATCTAAGACACAGAGCATCTGAGTGAAACTCCACCTCAGTCAGACTTGGAAAGATGACTGACTTCAGCCTCAGAGGTCAAAGACCCTTTGTAAATCCATTCCACCCCAAAAGCCATTTTATAGAAATGTTCAGGGGTTGGCCTCCTAGTTCCCATGCTTTCTATAGCTGGCCTCGCTGTAGAATTTCTGCCTTTCTAAAGCAGTCCTAATATGGTAAATGTATTGGAGGAAAATGAACTTGTATGGAGCTGGAGGTGGGATAACAGATCAGCATTGTATTCTTCATTCAACTGACAGTGGAGCTAATGCATAGTGGCTTTTGTCTGTAATCCCAGCACTTGAAAGGTTGAGTCAGGAGTATTGCCTTAAGTTTAAAAAACGGCCTGGGCTAAAGAATGAGGTACTGTTTCAAAACCAACAACAAAAAAATGGGCTAGGGACAACCTCATGTTGGAGTACAGGGGCAACAAGGGCACACTCCTTTGATGCTTCTGATCACACGTGACAAGCACACGGTAGTGTATATCCACAGGAGTTATAAATGGCAGAGGGCAGGCAGGCATTTTGCTCTCAGCAGCATCAGAATTCACATCTCGATGTACAAACAGGATGCAGAGAGCATACTGGGAACGGGGCCAGTCTTTTGAAACCTCAAAACCCCATTGGCATACCTCCTCCAACAAGGCCATACCTGAAGGCACTCTAGCCAGCTCACAAACATGGCTCTGGCGGGCTTTGCTCTTCTCTCCAGTTCCCTCCACCTTGCTAAATAAACCCCCTTAGATTGCATTCTTAAAGTGAGCTACCAAGGTCTCTTCAGTTATTTGGCCACTTCCTCCTCCTGAGGCTGACTACCAGCTATCTAAGTATTGAAGTCCAGCAATCAAAAGCCCCCCTTTGGCTCACCTAATTAACATGCCCAATCAACACGTCATCCTAACATGGAGTTTCCTATTTTGCTTCTATAAACTGCCATTTTCCTATGGGCCACCTCTCTCTTCTATCCAGAGGCAGTTCTTTGTTCCACTTCAGGATAAACAGCTCTCCTCCCTCTCCCTGGTTCCCTTCCCCCTTTCCCTCATCCTCTATCTTCTGCCTTTGTCCCATATCCCTGTCCTCTGGGGAAATAAATCTCCTTTCTGCTGAGAATTTAGACTTTGGTGTATTGAGCTGACTCAAGATTCCCTACAATACCTCCTAATGCTTCCCAAACAGTCCTACCAACTGGAACCAAGTAGTCAACATAGCCCCGTAGGGGCGTGGGGGTGTTCTTACTCAAACTTCCTTAGTGCTCATTTCAGAGAAGCCAGTGGTGTGTGTATATATGTGCATATGTGTGTGTATGTGTATAGTGGTATGTGTTTGTGTGTGTTTATACACATACATACACACACAAACACACAAAACAATGACTTTGAGCTGCGTAGATTTTGTCCTGGAACTGCAGGCATGTTGGACTTACACCCTGGTCCAGCTCTAGGATATACGAGGGTTGGGAGGCCTGTGCCTCAACCCGTAATGAACTAGGAAAGTTGTTTCATGTCACCCACAAAGGCAGCCATCGACTTACACCTTCCTCACACACACCATACAGCTTATTTAGGTCACATTTTCCCTGCCCCTGTGTGAGTGTGTGTGCATGCTCTGCTCTGTGGTAAGCATATATTCTCCCACTGAGCTCCACTCAGATCAGCCACTTTTTGTAGAACATAATTCTTTCTGTTCTATCTATCTATCTATCTATCTATCTATCTATCTATCTATCTAACTATCTATTATATGTAAGTACACTGTAGCTGTTTTCAGACACTCCAGAAGAGGGCATCAGATCTCAATATGGATGGTTGTGAGCCACCATGTAGTTGCTGGGATTTGAACTCAGGACCTTTGGAAGAGCAGTCACTGCTCTCAGCTGCTGAGCTATCTCTCCAGCCCTCTTTCAATACTTTCAGAAGTCAGAGTTTAACCCTTATATCTCTACTTTAGTGCCAGTTGCCAGCTGCCAGGACCCTTCTCCTCTCTGGACTCTAGCATTGAAACCCTGAAGAAGAAAGCCCAGGAACTGATTGAAAACATCAATGAAAGCAGGCAGAAGGACCATGCACTTATGACCAACTTCAGGGACAGCCTCAAGATGAAGGTGATGAATCCCTCAGAGGGAAGGGAAGCTATAAGAAGGAAGGAAGAACCTATGACCTGGCATCTGTTAGCTTCCAGGCACTCTGTTAGGCAGGCACTTTGCATATAGCTGTCATTTTACTCTAGAAGAGTCAATAGATTGGCCCATATTATAAGTGAGAAAATTAAGGCTCATAAGTGAATGATTTTGGATGAAAGTGTTGCTTAGTGGTAGGGCATTTGCCTAACCTGAAAACTGATACTGGCTTGATACCCATTTAAACACACATACACACTTTTTTAAAAGTGGTAAACCAGATATGGTAACTCCACCTTTAATCTCAGCACTTGGGAAATAGAGGCGGTCAAATCTCTGACTTCAAGACCAGCCTGGTATACATAGTGAGTTGTTTTTTTTTTTTTTAAAGATTTATTTATTTATTATATGTAAGTACACTGTAGCTGTCTTCAGACACACCAGAAGAGGGCGTCAGATTTCGTTACAGATGGTTGTGAGCCACCATGTGGTTGCTGGGATTTGAACTCCGGACCTTTGGAAGAGCAGTCAGGTGCTCTTACCCACTGAGCCATCTCACCAGCCCGCATAGTGAGTTTTAAGCTAATGAGAATCTCAAGGAAAAAAAAAAAGTGAGGCCTGATGGCTCAGCAGTTAAGAGTATTTACTGCTCTTCCAGAGGACTGGGTTTGACTTCTAACACCCATGTTAGGTAACTTACAACTCCCTGAAACACCAGCTCCTGTAGATCAGATGCCCTCTTCTGACCTCCATGATCAGTAGGCATGCATGTTACACATATAGACAAGCAGGCAAAACACCCATATCTTAAAAAAAAAAAAAAAGTAATATAAGGGAGCCAGGCTCAGGAACAGAGATTTATTCAATTCAAGAGTCTTCAAGTCGGGCGTGGTTGCGCACGTCTTTAATCCCAGCACTCAGGAGGCAGAGGCAGGTGGATTTCTGAGTTCCAGGCCAGCCTGGTTTACAAAGTGAGTTCCAGGACAGCCAGGGCTACACAGAGAAACCCTGTCTCGAAAAACCATTTAAAAAAAAAAAAAAGAGTCTTCAGCATGCTGATAAGTACTCGTAATACTGGGCTATATGATACTCCAGACTTGTTTTTATTTTGAAGCAGGGTCTCACTTGCCCAATTGCCTTGAACTCACTCTGTAGTCCAGGCCTTGAACTTGTAGTGTTCCTGCCTTAGCTTTCTGACTACCTAGGATTACAAGCCTTCTTTAACAGGCATGGCTGTGGCTTGCCTTATCTTTCCCATGCGTCTTCAGAAAGTAGCTGTGGTCTGGGATGAGATGGCTGGCCCTACAACACATGGGGCTCATGCCTCACAAAGCCTGATGGCACGATTGTTGGAATGCAGCAGCTGGGCACTGCCTGAATGTGGCTCTGCCTGGTGCTGCTTGAAAGTGCACGGCCAGCAGAGCCGTGGACTGCACTTGTCTTGGGCCTTCAGTCAGACCTTTTCTATTTCTAATTTATACATATTGTCTTCCCTTGGTATCCAATAAGAGCATTAGTCTCAGAACCTCACAGATACCTCTTTTTACAGGTGGTACTCAGTTCTCTCATATCAAATGAGGCAAGATTTGCATAGAATCAATGAATGTCTTTCTGTACATTTTATTTATTTTGGGGTTTTTGAGGCAGAGTCTTGCTATATAACTCTAAATGGTTTGAAACTCAATATGTAGCCCAGAAGACTTTCTCCTGCCTCTACTACCACTGCTAGACTTACAGGAGTAACCACTACACCTGGCTTCCTACAGATTTACTTTCCATCATTCCTAGATTTAGTAAGAACCAACCGAACATATACAATGTTATCTTGTTCTAATAAAGAAGCTGGGCATTGTGGCATATTCCTATAATTCCCAGGATTTAGGAGGTAGCACTAGTGTCAGGAGTTCAAACCAGCCTCAACTACATGAGACTGATTATCTGAAACACAAGAACTGGGAATGGTGGTGTACACCTGTGCACATATAATCCCAACCACTAAGGAGGCTGACACTGGAAGATTGATGAGTTCAAGATTAGCCTGGGCTACATGGCAGAACCATGACTTTTTTTTTTTTTTTTAAGATTTATTTATTTATTATATGTAAGTACACTGTAGCTGTCTTCAAACACCCCAGAAGAGGGCATCAGATCTCATTACCGATGGTTGTGAGCCATCATGTGGTTGCTGGGATTTGAACTCACGGCCTTCAGAAGAGCAGCTGACACTCTTAACCGCTGAGCCATCTCTCCAGCCCCCAGAATCGTGTCTTTAAAAAAAGTAACATAAACAAAATTTTGCCTATGGTCAGTATAGTTCTTCATTACTTTTTGTAAGGTCTCAGATCTGACAGAAAAGTTGGAGGAGAGGATGTACCAGGTGTACAGCCACCACAGCAAAATCATTCAGGAAAGACTACAAGAATTTACCCAGAAGATGGCAAAGATCAACCATCTGGAAATGGAGCTTAAACAAGTCTGCCAAACTGTGGAAACGGTGTACAAGGACCTATGTGTCCAGTCTGAGGTAAGAATGTGGGGGTGTATCCTGTTATAAAGACATGAAATGTCTCAGCTGAAAGTAAAACATGAATAGGGTGTAGGAAATCAAATCCAGGGCACATGGATTTGCACATGCCAGACAAGTGCTGTCACCAATACCCACCCCAACTCTGGGTAGGAAACCGAACTTTTACTAATCCTTACACTGCCAGTCCCAGCCCACAGGGTTACAGTCCCTGCAAAAGCCTTTGATCTGCCACCTTGTTGGTCTAGATTGAGAAGCCAAAGTATTGTCCATGTTGTTTATTGTGTAGTTAGCTGTGTCATGAGGGAAAGGACAAAGTGTCCCCTGCCAGTCAGAATGTCTAGCTCAAACTCTGTGTGCTATTCCAGCATGGCACAACCCCCAGGCATGTTTATCCCTCCTATGAGAAATTCCCCAAACCACCTCTCCATGGTTACCAGTAGACCTAGTCCAGTCCTAGGAGTAAGGCACAGGCTCTTTATTTTCATCTCTTATCTGTTCAGTGCACATAGAAGGCACTGCCCCTGGGATAGAGGCAAGGTAAACTGTAAAGTCCATTGCACCTTCTCACAAGGTCTGCTCCATCTCAGTGGCTCCTGTGTTACTCCCCTTTGTCTCACCCAGTTCCAAAAAACTTAAAACAGGGTAGGTGGAGGCTGATTTCATCCAGTTAAAAAGGGCTGAGGGCCATACAGAGAATTAATTTCATCTTCTTTCTATAGAGCATATCTGAATGTCTTCCAGAAAGAAATGTCCTGAATCTCAAATCAGTGTCTCACTTTCCACCATAAAAGTTGTGTCCATACATTTCTTCTTGAGCAGACTCAGGGCAAAGTATTTCTCTGTTGAAGTAGTTTCACTTGCCAACCGTGAATGCCTGAATCCCAGTAATTGCTCTCCCAAGGATCAGAGCATGAATGTCATGTGTACCTGTGTGAGATGAATGTTAGAGTTGGTTTGGAATCTTCAGCTCATAACTTACCTTTAAAGTCATTCCTCATGCTGCCCTAGGTTCCCACTTGCGAAGAACAGAATTACAAAGATGGTGAATGCTGACTTCTGCTAAGAGGCTTCCATCTCAATGTGAGAAGGCACAGAGGCTGCTGTTTGAGGCATGCTGATATTGTTTTTTATAGTTCTGTAACCCAACACAAAGCCACCAATGCTCTTTGTGCTAATTACCGTAGTGTGACAAGGTTTGACCCTGCCATAAGCCTTGCCTTAGCAAATTCTCCCAACCCACATCTGTAGTTGATTAAATGTTTTGATTTCACCCTGGTCATACTTTATTCCAGAATTGGAAAGACTGATGATCATCTATGCAAAAACATGGCTGGTCCTTTGCTCTTTCCCACCTTCAGGGACAGCAGCCAAAACCATAGTTTCCTTTTTACACAGTCAAATACTATCACTTATTTCCAAAAGCCTAAATCTGATCCGTGTCAAATTATGCTCATATTGTAGGCTCTCACCTCGCCCCTCCCTCTCACTGTTTCTGGAGTGTTTCATCCAGTAGCCTAAGATAACCACTGAAGGCTGTGGGGCTTTCCCTAGGTTCAAATCCTGTCATTGGGGCAGGCAGGGAAGATATCCCATATATTCTGCCTTTTCTGTCTAGAAGCTTCCCTGCCCGTGAAGCTGGTGCTCCTGCTTAGCATGCATCACAGGGGATTCTATTCCCCCCCCCCTTTTTAATATTGGTCAAAGGTGTGTGTGTTTAGGTGCACATGGGGAGGCCAGGGTATGGTCCTCATTTAAGACAGGAGACGTTGTTATTGACTACTCTGTACCCAGGTCAGCTGGTCTGAGAGCTTCTAAGGATTCGTGCCTGAGTTTCCCATTTTACCTAGAAGCACTGGGTTACAGACACATGTTACTGTGCTGGCTTTTACAAAGACTGTGGGGACTTAATCGCAGGTTCTCTTGCTTTTATGGCAACTGATGGGCTCATTGAGCCATCCCCACAGCCCTCCTTTATATTTTAGCCCTCCAATTTTTCATGTCTTTTTCCAAGTTTGTCCTAAGCCATGGGTACATGCCCTTGTGCATGGTAGTTTACAAACAGTTTTTTTCTCTGAACATAAAGTAGTGATACAAATAATGTGTGCTGTTCTCTTCCTCACATACCTCTCTTGGCACCTTGCTCTTGGGACTGTGTCCCCCTTCATGTCCCATCCCATGATGAGAACAAGGTCAGGAGCATCTCAGGGTCTTCTTATTGGGATCTCTAAGTCATGTAGTCACTCCCTTACACATTCATTCCCACAAGCTCTGAACAACTAACTCCAAGTAAAGGACAGAGTGGTAGAGTTGAAGCCACTTGGTGACAGCTGGTGGACTCAGCTGTGCTGTCTCCCTCCCCTAGGTCACTGTTACACCCTCCTCCCTGAGCCCAGCTCTGACCTTCATAAGTGTTCACTGCCTCCAGATTCATAGCATGCCGGATGACATGGTACTCATCAGAAATCCCATTTCCTCCCAGGATGTCTCGTGCCTGGCGGGCAATATCCAGGGCTTTTCCACAGTTGTTTCTCTTCAACATGGAGACCATCTCTGGGGTAGCCCTGGGAACAACACATATGTTATAAACTTTGGGTCTCATGTCCTGACCACACCTAGAAGATAGAGCACATGTCCAACTGGCAAGTCTGTGTCTGATCCAGCCCATCAAAACCAAGGGGAACACTGAGCAGTGGTGGCACATGCCTTTAACCCCAGAACTCAGGAGGAAGAGGCAGGCAGATCTCTGGGGGTACAAGGCCAACCTGGTCTACAGAGTGAGTTCCAGGACAGCCAAGGGTACATAGAGGAAACCTCTCTTGAAAAAAGAAAAGGGGGGCTGGCGAGATGGCTCAGTGGGTAAGAGCACCCGACTGCTCTTCCGAAGGTCAGGAGTTCAAATCCCAGCAACCACATGGTGGCTCACAACCATCCGTAACGAGATCTGACTCCCTCTTCTGGAGTGTCTGAGGACAGCTACAGTGTACTTACATATAATAAATAAATAAATCTTAAAAAAAAAAAAGAAAAAAGAAAAAAGAAAAGGGGAAGTGGGGAGAAACTTATATCTCTGGGGCCACCATTTGGGAAGGATCTCAGAAAGGGCCTAGAGATTCAGCAATAGTATATAATCCATACTTGTCCTGATCCTTTAAACGGCCAAGTTGCAAACAAGCATGGAGTCCCAGTGTGATCTCAGTGAGCATGTCTGCCAACTTCTTCTGAACCAGCTGGTTCCTGGCCAAGGGGACTCCAAACTGGATCCTAGGACAGGCAAAGTCACATTAAGACCCATAGTTCAAGAGGCTTCCTAGTTCATGCTGGCCCTGCTGTCACATCAACATTTTAACTGCTCAAGATGTCCTGGGCCATCTCAGAGAGCAGAGAACTTAAACTTGGTGGGTGTTGGGGAACCCCAAAATCCTCCACACCCTCAGGTGTTATAGCAGCCCACATACCTGTCTAGGGCATACTGCCGGGCTGTGTGCAAACAGAACTCAGCAGCTCCCAACACACCCCATGTGATGCCATAGCGGGCAGTGTTAAGGCAGCCAAAAGGGCCCTATAAGATTGACAAGAGGTCTCAGTCAACTGAAGGCCTGGGAAGAACCAACTGAAGGAAAAGCCATCTCTCAAGTGTCCCAAAGGGATCTGCAGCCATTTAACACCCCCCCCAGGGTGTGAGCCCCAAAACTTGGATGCATCAAGCCTTGTTCAGTGGTTTTCCACTCTGTATGTGCAAGCCATCCTATACAACATGGAACCTGACCTCAGTGCTCACATCTAAGAGGCTGGCAGGAGAGGAAGCTACTCATGCATACAGAGTAGTAAGTGGTCCAAGGCCAAGATGCATTTTGGGCAGAGATAATGAGCTAAGTGGTAACTGGAAAGGTGAACTTAGCACATCTGTGAACAGGGAGGATCACTAACTTCACAATGCTCCATAACCACAAGGACTATGTTTGCTCTACACTTGAAAAGGTGAGAAAGGGCTGGAGAGATGGCTCAGCCATTAAGAACACTGACTGGGGCTGGTGAGATGGCTCAGCAGGTAAGAGCACCCGACTGCTCTTCCAAAGGTCCTTAGTTCAAATCCCAGCAACCACATGGTGGCTCACAACCATCCATAACAAGATCTGACTCCCTCTTCTGGTGTGTCAGAAGACAGCTACAGTGTACTTACATATAATAAATAAATAAATCTTTAAAAAAAAAAAGAACACTGACTGCTCTTCTGAAGGTCCTGAGTTCAAATCCCAGCAACCACATGGTGGCCCCACAACCACCCTTAATGAGATCCGACGCCCTCTTCTGGTGCGTCTGAAGACAGCTACAGTGTACTTATTTATAATAATAAATAAATCTTTGGGCCAGAGTGAGCAGGGACTGAGTGAGTAGGGCCTGCTGGAGCGAGCAGGGTTGACTGGATCGAGCAGAGCTCCTAAATTCAATTCCCAACAACTAGATGAAGGCTAGCGATTATCTGTACAGATACAGTATACTCATATACAATCAATCAATAGAAAAGGTGAGAAAGGTGAGCCAGCAGGTGCCCCATTACTAGAGCCCAAGGTGCCTACCACATACCGCCAGGCTGGATACATTAGGCAGCACATTCTCCTCAGGCACTTCCACACTGTCCATGATGATCATACCGGTAGCCGAGGCCCGCAAGGAGAACTTTCCTTCAATCCTAGGGGCTGAGAGGCCCCGCATACCCTTCTCCAGTATGAAGCCCCGAATACAGTTATCCTCACACCGAGCCCACACTATAAATAGGTCAGCCACAGGGGAGTTGGTGATCCTGGAGGCCAGAGAGTTATAGAGAGATCTGACTGCTGCTTCCATGTACACACCTTCTCACCCACCAGTCTACCTGGGTCTCTCACCAGGTCTTGGTCCCACTGAGAGTGTAGCTCTGGTTTGATGGATTGTGGCGAGCTCTGGTCTCCATGCCACCTGGGTCACTCCCATGGTTGGGCTCTGTAAGTCCAAAGCAGCCCAGAAGTTCACCCTTGGCTGTAAGCACAAGAGAGGGTCTCATTTATCTCCTGATAAATTATCTTCTCACTGAGTCAGACCTGAATAAAGGCAGATACACCCTGCATCATGGCACTCAGTGAGCTGCTGAGAAAATGGTCCATAATCAAATTATAATGTGAAGGATGCCAGAAAGAAAGGGGTTGGCAAGAGTATCTTGAAGGGCACTAAGAGGTTTAGCTGAAGGAAGGTATGAAGTTTGAGAGTTTTTTTTTCTTGTTACTTGCTTTTGTTTATTTTTTAAGATTTATTTATGTTATTTATATGAGTACACTGTAGCTGTCTTCAGACACACCAGAAGAGGACATGGGATCCCATTACAGATGTTTGTGAGCTACCATGGAATTGCTGGAAATTGAACTCAGGACCTCTAGAAGAGCAGTCAGTGTTCTCAACGACTGAGCCATCTCTCCAGCCCTTGTTTGTTTTTTGAGGCAGGGTTTCTTAGCTCTAGCTGTCCTGGAACTCACTCTGTAAACCAGGCTGACCTTGTATTCAGAGATCTGCCTGCCTTTGCCTCCCAAGTGCTGGGATTAAAGGTGTGGTGGCACCTGGCTTGTTTGTTTGTTTTGAGGTGGTCTCACTGTGTACCCCTGGCTGTCCTATAACAACTCACTACAGAGACCAAGCTGGCCTCTAGACTGCTGGGATTAGAGGGGTATGCCACCACATCCAGTTTGAAGGAGGGTATGAGGAACAGTTGTCACCAAGGTGACTGGAGAATCCCCAGTATCTGAGCAATCAGAATCAGAATAGTAGCCAGAAGGATAGGCATGATAGTATATGCCTTTAATCCAAGCTGTCCCTCCTCGGGAGACCGAGGCATGTAGACCTTTGAGTTTGATGCTACTGGTCTACAAAGCTCCCAGCCAAACAGGGCTACACAGTGAGACCATATCTACAAATAAAATCTGAGTAGCCAAAGAAGTAGAGGAAAGGTCCGCTCATGAGCCTCGTGGATCTGGTTAGCAGTTAAGACTTTAAACTTTGGACAGGGGTGAGAGGCCTAGAAAACAAATCCAAGGGGAGATGATGGTGACCAGAGGTAAAATCAAAGGGTTGGGGGGAGAGAGGAACCGACAGTGCTGGCAGGAGATCAAGGAAGACAACTGAGTCCTAGGACCTGACATGGACACAGGTGGTCTGTAGGAAAGAAGGCAGGCTGTGGAGGGACACCAGGCGGGACCTGCATTCCAGACCGACATCTGACTTTCCTCCTCTTGGCAACAGCTGCTTACCCAGTCCGGGCAGATATTTCTGTCGCTGTTCCTCGCTCCCATAGGTATAGATGGGGTGCATGACAAGGGAGGACTGAACACTCATCATCGACCTGTAGCCACTGTCCACCCTCTCAAGCTCTCGGGTCAGGAGCCCATAGGCCACCGACGACACACCAGCACAGCCATACCCTGGTGCAAAAGAAGAACGGGTAGACCAAAGGCCAAAGATCAGCCCTGGGACTGAGTAGGGCTGTAATATGGCCCTTCTGGAAGTGGGCAGGGGGCTGCCCTGGTTAGGACTTTGTTCCTCTCAAACCCACAGCTGTTTTCAGGAGAGATAACCATTGCCCATTTTACAGATGAAATGCGTGACTGAGGAAAAGGGATGGTCCTTCAAGATGTTGTAGGTGGGTATAGGCTGCATAGTATACACAGAAATGTCCTTACCTTTAATGGTGGGTCCCAACACGCCCAGCTCCCCCATCTCATACACAATGTCCCTGTGAAAAACTGCAGAGATGGGTGTCAGAATCAGACCCTGTCTCAGTCTCATGGAGTCCCTGACTCCAGGGACTGCAGCACATGCAAATCATGTATGGTTGTGAAACCCAGCATGCCCACCCTTCCACCAAGGCACCTTCATTTCGATTAGCCAGCAGAATTCGAGACATAAGCCGCTCCTGGCAGTAGTTACGGAAGGTGTCCCTGATCAGTTTCTCATCGGCAGTCAGCTGCTCCTCCAGTATGAGTGGGTCCTTCCAGTCAAACACGGGGCGAGAGGCTGGGTAGAGTATGGGGGTCGAGTCAGCCAGAACCCCTTATCCTCTTTCACATTTTTAAGCTGTACCCATTCCCCGCCCCCCATCTCGCTCCAGGTGAATTCTGGCTTCAAAACAGTCTGACAAGCGCAACCCCTCTCCAGCCAAGTAGAAACAAATACCCTCTACTTTAGACTTCTGACCCTGGGGATAACCCAGCCTCCCTTCCCAGAAGTCCTTGCATTCATGGACTAGCATGGGTCAGAGAAACAGCTGGACTGGGAATAGGTGGGTAGGTGATCTTACATTTGGCCGGTCGGATCTGTGTCTTCTCTGCAAACAAAGGACGAGAACGCCACACTGAGAAAGTGTCCTGTGTCTCCCTGCCCACCCATCCAGAGCCTTGCACTGACCGGTGTGGGCGGCCGCCGAGCTCCAGGTACGTGGAAAACGCGGGAAGCGCAGGCCGGACCTGCGGCTCAGCAACCGCGCGGAGACTCCTCTCAGGGACATGTAGCCGGTGAGCATTGCAGGAACCATAACCTGGAAGGGCTGAGCGTCAGCGGGGACCAGCCTTCTCCCACCCCATACCCTTCATACCTGGTGCTTGCGGGCTGTGCTCCGGGACCAGCACACTAGGCCTAATAGGGGTTGCTCATTGGTTCCTCCTTGGTTCCTCCCAGAACACCGCCTCCTCTGTGGCTCTGCCTTTTAAAAGAGCCAAGGCAGCTGCCTGGTTTTGCAAGCGGGTTCTTCCATGCCCAGGCAGGTCTCTCCTTTAAACAGCAGAACCAGGAAGGGGCGGAAACAAGTGTGCAAACCCGATTGGCCAACTGTATTTCTGCCCCGCCCATTCCTGGTTAGCTAGTTGCCCAGAGCCTGAGAAGCGGGATCCCAAGTTCAATAAGAACGCCTGGAGGCCAGACCTTGCGAAATCCGCAAATGGGGTGCCTGCAGAGAGAAAGGTGGTGAGCCCCATCCCAACTTGTTGCTTTGTGTGTACTTCGTGGAAGGATGTGATCTTCTGTGGCAAAGTAACTGCATTTCTGTGTACCTGTGTGGTTCTCCTACCTTCTGGGTGTTGTGCAGAATAATCTAGAATATGTTATAACTGGGTGTCTTGGATGTTACAGTTTCTATTGGAGTATGCACTGATTTGGAGAAAATTAAGACAAGAATAGAAAAGAAGGGGGGGCATAACTGTATAAACTCTCCTGAGAAATAGTAACTGGTTATCCTGACAAAGCAGCCATCTAACAATTGTCCTTCAAAAAGAGAAAGCTCTAACCATAGCTCCAATATCTGATTCTCAAAAGTGCTTGACTGACCAACCACACAGAGAGACTTCCCCTTATAGACTTACATCGACCCTTTTATGGTTTTTAGTTTAAGGCACCAATGAAGATTATTGGCTTAGCAATAATGTTATAACTATAAATGTTATAGAAACCCATCTGTGCAATTGCTCAGACCAACAGTAGGTTTCTCCTCTGGGCTTGTGAGTAATAAATTCTTCTGATCCTCTTCTCAGTTGTCAAAGTCTGAGGGCAGCAACTTGTCATTTGGACTTTCCTGTAACGCATTTTATGGGGTTGTATTTCTATCTTGTAACTGGCTATGTAGCTGGGTAGTGGTGGCACACGCCTTTAATCCCAGTACTTGGGAGGTAGGGGCAGGTGGATTTCTGAGCTTGAGGCCAGCCTGGTGTACAGACTGAGTTCCAGGACAGCCAGAGCTATACAGAGAAACCCTGTCTCAAAAAAAATAAATAAATAAAATAAAATAACTGGCTATGTCTCCTCTTGTAGCTGTGTGTGGGTGAAAGCTACTATGATAGTCATCTTTACAAGTGTATCTTGTGGTGTGTGTGTGTGTGTGTGTGAAGTGCTAGGAAGCAAACCTAGCATTCTACTCAAGCTCAACAAATACTGCATCACTGAACTAAACTATATTCCTCCAGTTGTTTTCTTTTCTTTTCTTTTCTTCTTCTTCTTCTTCTTCTTTTTTTTTTTTTTTTTTTTTTTTTTTTTTTTTTTTTGGTTTTTCGAGACAGGGTTTCTCTGTGTAGCTCTGGCTGTCCTGGAACTCACTTTGTAGACCAGGCTGGCCTCCAACTCAGAAATCTGCCTGCCTCTGCCTCCCGAGTGCTGGGATTAAAGGCGTGTGCCACCACGCCCGGCATTGTTTTCATTTTTTAATTACATTTATCTATTTAGTGTGGGGGGTGAGAGAGAGAGAGAGAGAGCACGCAATGTATGCACAGCTCTCCATGTCCCATGTTTAGGAGGACAAAGGACAACTTTCAAGAGTCATTTCGCCTTCCACTATGGGTGTCCTAGGGATCCACCTTAGGTGTTTAGGCTTGGTGACAAGTGCCTTGACCTGCTGGACAGTCTCTCAGGCAGGCCCATTTAACACAGGGCCTCTGTTACAGTCAGGTTCCTTAGAGATTCACCATAACCATAAATAAATTTTAATAAGAAGAGGCTTATTTAGGTATGGCTTCCAGTGTGGGATGAGGGCTGCACCTGAGAGCACTCTCCCCTAGCCAGATCTACAAAAGGCTTATAAAGTCAAACTCCACAATATTATAGATATCCTGAAGGGCGTAGTTTTAACATATGTCTTATAGTTGCCCTAGTCATCTTTTTGAGTGGAATAAGGAAGTTTGATTACAAAAACAGGAATATAAATTAGACTTATGACCTTCTATCTTGCTAGAACAGTCAAGATCAGTCCATCGAAGTTTGTTTTACGAGATAGGGTCTCTCTGTGTAGCCCTGACTGTAGGTATAAATTTTTTTACAGCCTATTTTAATAAACATTCAAGCTCTCCCCTTGCCCACCACTCACCAGAGGTAGTGGGAAAGTTATTAGGATATGGAGGAAGTGGATCCCTACAGCAAGAGTTCTTCGGGGGCTAGCTCAATCTTCTTTGGCAGCAGTTCAGCCCTGTGGCAAATACCAAAAAGGAAGCAGCAGCAGTAGTTTCATCCTCTCTGCAGGCAGACACCACGCATGAACCAGCAGCTGTAGTCCAATCCTGAGGAAGCCGAAAGGCTTGCCAACTGGCCACGGCTGCTTCAGTGGCAAGCTGCCACAGGAACCTCATAAGTTCTTGGGTGAGTTTCTCTCAATGGCTGTGCCACAAGTGGAGCTCAACAACACTATATAAGGCGAACCAATATAAGCATGTCATTAGTGAAGAAGACTGAGGTGGAGCAAAGCAAACCAATGCTCCAGCTCTCTCTCCCACTATCTGTGGAGTCATATTTATACTCCTTCATCATGTGGCCTTTCACATGTCTGCCATAGCAAAGCATCCTTTCATCTGTGTCCACCCCAGGAAAACACTTCTTCACCTGCCTGCTTTAACAAGACATCCTTTCACCTGTGTGCCCCAGCAAAACATCATTTGACACAACCAACCCTCCAGAGAAACGAGAAGTTTCCACTTTACCTGGCTGTCCTGGAATTCACTCTATAGACCATGCTGGCCTTGAACTCAAAGATGCACCTGGCTCTGCCTCCTCCTTACAAGTGCTGGGACTAGAGGTGTATGCCACCACCCCTGGGCTCTGTCGAGTGCTCTTCACCACTAGGGCCAATTCTCCAGCTCCTACATGGTTTCCTCCTCCTCAGAAAGTTGTATTTGTTTACTGTGTATGTACATACCAAGTCACTCCTGTGTGTGTCAGCTCACTCCCACCACTATGAGTCCCAAGGAGGAACTGAGGTTTTCAGGCTTGGTGGGAAATACCTTTACCTTCTGTGGCCCTCCTTCTCCTGCTACTACTATGGATTAAACCCAGGGCCTCAGAAACACTAAACAAGCCCTCCAGCATTGATTTACAACCTCAACCTGAAACAGGACTCCAGACCTTAGCACAACTGACTCCATGATGGAAGTGCCATTCAGTCTGTAGAACTCAGCAGGCAGACAGAAATACCTGCCAAAGGCCTGTTCCTGTTAACCTAAGTGTGCCAACCCAGGACATGTTTTTTATGATTAAAAGCTCACCCTAGGGGGCTAGAGAGATGATGGTTCAGCGGTTAAGAGCACTGATTGCTCTTCCAGAGATCCTGAGTTCAAATCCCAGCAACCACATGGTGGCTTACAACCATCCGTAATGAGATCTGATGCCCTCTTCTGGTGCGTCCGAAGACAGCTACAGTGTACTTACATATAATAATAAATAAATCTAAAAAAAAAAAAAAAAGCTCACCCTGAAAAAGGCTCATGGCTACACTGAGACCCTGAACACTCAGTGTAGACATCAGCCAGCTAATAAAGACCTTCTATTGGCTTGAACTTATATCCGAGCAGTCTTCTCTGGTGAACACCTCACAACAAACCCCAGTGCTTGAGTCCTGACTGTTCCTATGTCTCTGTTGACTGTGGGTGACTGAGAGAAGACAGAAACTCTGACTGTTCATGTGAATGAAACATGAGTCCCTGCCTCCCTCTTCCCTCCCTTCTATCCTGGGGAATCAAACTTAGCACCTAGCACAGGATAAGCAGGCACTCTACCTCTGAACTACAAACCCAGCTCAGTCTTACAGGGTTTAAAATATTGTTTTAAAGATTTATTTATAGCCAGGTATGGTGGCAGAGGCAGGCAGATTTTTGTGAGTTCAAGGCCAGCCTGGTTTACAAAGAGTTCCAGGACAGCCTGGATTGTTAATCAAAGAAACCCTCTGTGGATGCCTGGAATCCTCTGCAAAGCCTCCAGCCCTGCCCCCTCCAGGGTTTCTCCCTGTAGCCCT
Source organism: Mus musculus (assembly GCF_000001635.26). Classification (NCBI taxonomy): domain Eukaryota; kingdom Metazoa; phylum Chordata; class Mammalia; order Rodentia; family Muridae; genus Mus; species Mus musculus. The sequence goes on from NC_000074.6 coordinate 84,897,909, forward strand.
GGCTGTCTTGGATCTCGCTCTTTAGACCAGGCTGATCTTTAACTCAGAGATCTGCCTGTATCTGCCTCCTGAGTGCTGGGATTTAAGGCTTTTTCCAGCCTGCCAGGCTTGTCTCCAACCCTTTTGATGGCTTTTATTTGTTTGTTTTGTTTTGAGACAGGTTTCTCTGTTCCGCCCTGGCTGTCCAGGAACTCACTTTGTAGACCAGGTTGGCCACTTGCAGAACTGCCAGCCTCTGCTTCCAGAGAGCTGGGATTCCAGGCCTGTGCCACCACACCTGGCTCTCTTGATGGTTTCTTGTCTACATAGTTCAGTGTAAGCTTGTATTCTCTGTTAGTTACTGTGTATCTAGGCAGTACTCAGCAAGGTGGTTTTCTATTTGGGTGTGGCTATTCTCTTTGGAAACTTTTGTTTTAATTTTTCTGTAATTGTAGTTGTTTGGTTTTATTATTATCTTTATTTATTTATTTATTTATTTATTTATTTATTTATTTATTTATTTATTTGTGAGAGGCTAGCTAAAGCCTTTCTTATTAATGCCAAAAGAACTGAAGCAGGAAATCACGGTGGTTACACAGCCCAGCACCTAAGCCCAATTTACAGGACAAGGCTCATTTTTATTATTAGAGCTCCTTTGGTAACAGAGAAGGCTGCTCACAGCCAGCATGCTCAAGGTTGTATAAAGCACAACAATGTTATTTGTCTTCAGAAAAACATCTGAGGTGTGGGAACATCATTTACCCTGACTATGCTCTAGAGATGGAGGAAGGTCTCAGGCACTCCTGGGTCCCTTCCACTAGGAGTTGAAACATACATTATGTTGTAACACAAATCCTTCTTGAGAAACATCAACACCAGATGTTCCTAGGCCCCTTCTCAAATTCACTTTATCTTCACATAATTCACCTTAATTCAAACCCCAACATCAAACCAGAGCTGGTGCATGCTAAGCACATGCTCTGCCCCAGAGTGCATGCTAAGCACATGCTCTGAGCTACACCCTTTACGACGATCTCACGAGATCCTGCTCTAATGGGGTGCTGGTGGTTGTCTAGGGGATCTTGAGGTCTTTTCCTGGCAGATGAAAGATTGAAAGTCCGTGAAAGAAAGAAAATTGAGCTGCAGAGAAAGCAAACGTAACTTTATCACTTGGGTAGGAGAGACGCTAGGTCTGGGTGGCTAAATAGACTGGCTTAGGTAGTTTATCGTCTCTTTGGGTTCTCCCCTTTCTCTTACTGGTCCTGTTTAGAGCACACACTCTCTCACCCTTAACAGTAAAACAAAACCTTCTGACTCTCCCCTTATACAACAGGGACTGCATCATCACCCTGGGCTTTCTGACACTATGTATAGTTCTCCACTTGGTCACCTCCCTTATCCTGCAGCCCTTGGCCTCTTCAACCCCTAATTCCTGTGAATCTGACTATGCCCTGTGCAGGTGGGGCTATATAAGAAAACTTTCCTATCAAAGGTTCTGTGGAGGTTTAAGGATGGTCCTAATAGGGGACTGGAGAGAAGTGGGAAAGAGCACCCTGTTTGCTCTTCCAGAGGTCCTGAGTTCAATTACAAGCAACCACATGGTGGCTCACAACCATCTGTAATGGGACCCAACGCCCTCTTCTGCTGTGTCTGAAGACAGTGACAGTGTACTCATATACATAAATAAAATAATAAAATAATTAAATAAAAAGAATAGTCCCCGTAGCTGGATGGTGGTGGCATACACCTTTAATCCGAGCATTCTAGAAGCAGAGGGAGTTCGAGGTCAGCCTGGTCTGCTAAACAAGTTCCAGGCTACACAGAGACTTTGTCTTGAAAAAACAAAAACAATAAATCCCAGAATGGCCCCCAAAGGCTCATATATTGAATGCCTAATTACCAGAGAGTGGCACTTTTTGAAAGGGTTGTAAGAATTGGGAAGTGTGTCGCTGGAGGTTGGCTTTGAGGTTCAAAGTCTCTCTCTCTCTCTCAGGATGTTTCTCTCAGTTATTGGACCAGCTCCTGCCTTCATGCCACCATGCTCCCCACTATGATAATGGACTACACCTATGAAAATGTGAGCAAGCCCCAGTAAAATGTCTTCTTTGGTTGTGGCTCATAATCATCTGTAATGGGATATGATGGACTCTTCTGGTGTGTCTGGGGACAGCAACAGTGTACTCATACAATCAATCAATCAATCAATCAATAAATAAATGCAGATTCAGTGGGCAATGTAGCACCACAGTGTCCTGTGACAAACACTTCTACTGAGTTTCAGAATGTTTCTGTCCTCCCAAATGAGACTTTGTCTCCTAGCAGTCTCCTGCCCCAGCCTCTGGGAAGCACTGCTCGTCCTGACCTGTTCTGGCAATTATATAGACAAAATAATGAGGCATGTAACCTTCCATGGTTGCCTGCCCTCCTCCATTAGCCTGTTGTCCTCCGGTTACTCGTCTTAGCACACTGATTGTTGGGGCGTGTGTCTAGTGTGTGCTTGAGCATGCGTGCAGCCCAGCGGTCAGGGTTGATGGTCTCTTCCTTCGTTTTCTTTACCTTATTTCCTATGCTGGGCCTGACACTGGACCTGATCGGCTAGGCTGACTATCCAGTGAGCACCAGGTATCTTCCCGTTTCCATCTGTCTAGCACTAGTCTTAGACATGCACAGTGACACTTGGCTTTTGTGTCAGTGCCAGGGATCTGAACCTAGGTCTTTATGCTTTTCTTTTAAAGTTAATACGGTGCAAGCACTCCATGAAGCTAAGTCCCCAGCACTGTTTTACCCTTGTTGTCGTCTTTCGAGACAAAGACTATGTAGCCCTGGTTGTCCTGGAACTTATTATGTAGACCAAACAGACCTTTCAAATTCATAGAGATCCACCAGCCTCTGCTTTCCAAGTGCTGGGATTAAAGGCATCACTACCATGCCTGACTAGGTACCATTTTCTATAATGGATCTGATGTCCCCTATGGACACCGAGCAATGATGGTGTATGTGTGATATTATTGTACCCGTGACACCCCATTTCCCTACCCTGACTCATAGGGCACCAGAATAGAAGTATGGGAATAGCAGGCCATCTATCATGGGGTCCCGCACACAATGAGCCGTTAGGCAGAGTCAGGGCTGAGCTCTTCTGAACGGCATACTAGCTGCAGCTCCATCTATGGGTCCTAGCCCACCACACTGTAAACTTCCTAGCCATCCCCTTCAGCTCCATGCAGTAGCCAGTGAGGGTCCTCAGAGCCCCAGAGTGGGCTGATTTGAGGGGACTCCTTTTGCTAAACAGCTCAGACCTCAACACAACAGAGCAATTCAAAGCTAAAATAATTTGTGGCACCAACCCCCAGCTCTTCTGCTCAAGGAGGAACAGAGCTATGGTTGTTCTGGGCCCCCTACCTGATAGCGGCCTGAAACATCTGGTGTGTCTGATAATGCCTGAAAGGGAGCCGGTGCCAAGGCCCGCCACTAGCACCGTTGCTGCTGTTGTCTGGGAGAGTAAGGACTGCAGTGGTCTCCATGGGGGTCAAAGGGTCCCAAAGACCTTTCCCAAGAAATCTATCCTTCCTGGTCCACTCCTTGGAGAGAGACTTGAAACCAAACCAGAGGGGTCTTCTCAGTCCTGTGGGAGGTGGGGTGGGGGTGGGGAGCAGCGACCAGGACTTTTCTTTACCCAACCTGAATCCTAAAACTTTGAAGCCCCTATTCCTTGACATCTGATTGACTTTACATACAGGGTTGGTTTTCAGGGACCAGTTTGAAAACAGGCCAGGGTGAGGTCTATTCCTTGAAAGTGACACATCACAACTTTAATCCCAGCACTCAGGAGACAGAGGTAGGCAGATGTCTGTGAGTTCTAGGCCAGCCTGGTCTACATAAGCCAGTCCAGGACAGCCAGGGCTCAGTTACACAGAGAAACCCTGTTTCGAAAACCTTAAAAAAAAAAAAAAAGAAGCACACCACACACATATCGCACACACCCCTCCTTTGCCGTTTTGCTTTGCCTGGGTCTTATCAGGGAAGACAGCCAATCAGATGTGGGCAGACAGGAGCCCTCCAAGAAACTTTCCTAGCCTCATAGCCCATGAGGCAGAAGAGAGAGAGGAGGCCTGAGGTCCAGGGTGGACACCAGCCAGCCATGGCCTCAGCTGAGACTGTCTTACCCTCCATCAGTACACTCACCACCCTGGGACAGTTCCTGGACACCCAGGAGGACTTCCTCAAGGTGGGGCCAGTGTGAGTGTGTGGGAGGGGGCAGGTGGTCTTGCATAGGGCATAGTGCTTAGGGGTGGGGCGTCTATCTTACTTTAATATCCTCTGCTCTGTTTTTTGGGGGTGGAGGAGTGGGAGAGCCTCTGAGCCTTGTTTGGGGGAGATGTTCTAGGGGTCTGAGATCAAGGTGAGGCCTATTTCTCCAACAGGAAGCAGAATTCTAAGCTCTATATCTTAAGAGACTAGGCTCATAGAGACAAAGGTCCAGATAAAGGTGTCCTGGGATTTCCAGGCTTTGAGCTGTAATTTTCTGGGCTATGTGAAGACAGGGAAAGGCTAGGGAAAACGGAGTCGAAGCTGTCCCCTTTGACTCAGAACTCTGCAACCCCTTCTCCCATCCTGAATACTATTCTTGGTAAGTGTCTTAGCTGTCTCTAGCAAGACCTAATGGAGTTGTCTGGAGCTGAGAAAGGGGTTAGGGGAACCGTGTGGGTAAATGACAGGCACCAACGGTGTTTCCAGCCAGGGTTGTTTGAGGGCCAGGTACCCAGTGCCTACCATTCAAGCAGTACGCTCCCTCCCGCAGTGGTGGCGGTCTGAGGAGACGCAGGATTTGGGGCCGGGGCCCCCGAATCCCACGGGGCCGTCCCATCACGTGAGTCTGAAATCGGAGGACCCTTCCGGAGAGGACGATGAGAGGGACGTGACCTGTGCGTGGGACCCGGATCTTTTCCTTACAAACTTTCCAGGTTCCGAGTCTCCCGGCACTTCCCGGACCTGTGCCCTGGCGCCCAGCGTGGGGCCAGTGGCACAGTTCGAGCCGCCTGAGTCTCTGGGCGCCTATGCGGGTGGCCCAGGGTTGGTGACTGGGCCTTTGGGCTCCGAGGAGCACACAAGCTGGGCGCACCCGACTCCGAGACCCCCAGCCCCTGAACCCTTCGTGGCCCCTGCCCTGGCCCCGGGACTCGCTCCCAAGGCTCAGCCCTCGTACTCCGACTCGCGAGCGGGCTCCGTAGGGGGCTTCTTCCCGCGGGCGGGGCTTGCGGTGCCCGCAGCTCCAGGCGCCCCCTATGGGCTGCTGTCGGGATACCCCGCGCTGTACCCCGCGCCACAGTACCAAGGCCACTTCCAGCTCTTTCGCGGGCTCGCGGCGCCTTCTGCTGGTCCCACGGCGCCCCCTTCCTTCTTGAATTGTCTGGGACCTGGGACTGTGGCCACAGAACTCGGGGCCACTGCGATCGCCGGAGACGCAGGCTTGTCCCCGGGAACTGCGCCGCCCAAACGCAGCCGGCGAACTTTGGCACCTAAGAGGCAGGCGGCACATACGTGCGGGCACGAAGGCTGCGGGAAGAGCTACACCAAGAGCTCGCACCTCAAGGCGCACCTGCGCACGCACACGGGTAAGGGCGGGGCCAGACGGGCGGGGGCGGGGCGGGAGCCGCTAGTGAACGAAGGGAGGGGCCGGAGGGTAGTCAGAGGCGTGGCTAAAGGCGGCCCCAGTTCTAGGGGTCGTGAAGACCGCACCTGAGACACTGGGTCAAGTCTAGAAGGGGCGATTCCAGACCCAAATGGGCTAATACAAACACTCGGGAGGCAGAGGCAGGTGGATAGCAGTGACTTCGAGGCCATTTGGGCTATTATAGCGAGTTTCAGCAGCCTGAGCTACTTAGTGAGATCCTGGTTCATAAATAAATAGGTGTAACAGAGGACCTGGGGAACACTTTGGGGACTTCGGTGTTAGAAGTGGATGTGTAAGGCCTGGGTTAGAGATGGGAGAAGAAACTAGAGGGGTGAACCCGAAAGGTACAAGCTTGGAATGCCAGAGCTCAGGATATAGCCAGTATTTACATGCATGCTCGAGCTGGAACCATCTGGGATCAGGAGGTTGAGACACTCAAGTAAAATCAGTTTCAGGGGCAACTGACAGAGGTCCCAGAGTTAAGAAAAGAAGAGAAGGGGGCTGGAGAGATGGCTCAGTGGTTAAGAGCACTGACTGCTCTTCCAGAGGTCCTGAGTTTAAATCCCAGCACCACATGGTGGCTCACAACCATCTGTAATGGGATCCGATGCCCTCTTCTGGTGTGACTGAAGACAGCTACAGTGTACTTACATATAATAAATAAATAAATTAAAAAAAAAAAGAAAGAAAGAAAAAAGAAAAGAAGAGAAGGAAATGCTGAGAGACAGGGCCTAGAAAGAGAAACGGGGTCATCCCAGGACTGGAAGACAGCTGAGGGTCTCCCAAGCATGGCAGGGCACGCAACAGGCTGTAACAGGAAGAGAGGGAATCACCAGAGACAGGGCCTTGAACACTGGGGTGGATTTCTGGGCTTGAACCAAGTTGAGGAACAAGACTGGATATCATCGGGAGGCTCTGCCAGAGCAAGAAATAGCTGCAACGCGGAGAACAAAGAACGAAGGTGCAGCCACATAAAAAGGCAGGGAACTAGCACACCGGAAGTGGGATAGGAGACCGGAAGTGAGAAAACTGCAGGATTGCAGCTGTAGATACAGAAAAGGATTGAGTCACAGAAGGCAGGATTATGTGACCTTTTAACTGTGTGGGCTAGGTATGTCCTAAGACTTGGCTCTACTTCATCAAGGGTGCAAACTGGAGCTGGGTTGCTTGGAGGGTGGTACTTACAGCTCCCTGTCCTTCAGGAGAGAAGCCTTATGCCTGCTCCTGGGACGGCTGTGACTGGAGGTTCGCTCGCTCAGACGAACTGACGCGCCACTACCGGAAGCACACTGGACATCGTCCCTTCTGCTGTGGCCTCTGCCCACGTGCTTTTTCACGCTCTGACCACTTAGCTCTGCACATGAAGCGTCACCTCTGAGTGATCCTGCACAAGGACTGGGGATGAAATAAGAGTGGATCCAAGGACCGTATCCCAAAAGATGGGCCATTATATAGTCCTACCCAGATCAAAAACTGACCAGAAGACCATACAAAGGAGCCTTCAGGACAAACCTCACATGTCCTCAGGGAGCCCCACACATGGCCCCACAGACCCAGCAATATAGACCACCAGATAAATCAACTCAAATGGACCCCTAGACCAGAGGAGTGACCCTGTGTCCTGGACGCAGATGGACTGGGGTGAGATTTCCTAAGATCTAGAAGGGAGCTTCACACTGTGCCCATCTGCTAGGATTGTTGTCGTTACTATAAAAATTTCCCATATAAAACCAGTGTCTGCCTCACTGTAGTATGGAGCTGGAAATTACGAGAAGCATTGAGTCCCCCGGCAGGTGACACACTTACCTGTACACACACCTCCTAAACTTTCTAAAATTCATTCACTTCTGATGACACTCCCCCATCCCCTTCCCCCACCATCACCCCCACCCCAGCAGCCTCCTCCATCAAGATCAGCCTTCCAATCCTGTCACCTGTTGTCAAGCCAGTGATGAGATACTCACAACTATTATCTTTGCCCTTCTCCCTTTTCTTCCTAAGACAGGATCTTACTATGTAGCCCTGGTTGGCCTGAAATTATGTAGACCAGGCTGGCATCAACCTCACAGAGATCATCCTATCCTCCTGCCTCTGCCTCCTGAGTGCTGATTTTAAAGATGTGGGTGATCATATGTCCAATATGTCCATTTCCTCGGCCAAAGTGGGTCAATAGTCACAGAGGTAGTTTAGGCCTGTAATCTGAGCTGTTTACGAGGCTGAGGCTGGAGGCAAATTTGACACTGGCCTGTAATACAGAACAAGGTCAAAGTCATACTGGGAAATTTAGTCAGTTTCTGGCTCGCTCTCTCTCTCTCTCTCTCTCTCTCTCTCTGTGTATCTTTCTTTCTCTGAGAAAAGGTTTCTCTGTATAGCTTTGACTGTCTGGGAACTCACTCTATAGATCAGGCTGGTACTGAGATCTCAGAGATCTACCTGCTTCAGCCTCCTGAATATTTTTTGTTTGTTTGTTTTCTTCATGTCTCAGAAAGTTAACAACAACAGCAAACCGCTGTGCATGGTGGTATATGTGTTTAATCCCAGCACTTGGAAGCACTAGGTGACCCTCAAGGCCAGCTAGAGCTATATAACCTAGAGACTTTGTCTTTTAAATCTTTTTTTTTTATTTTTATTTTTTTAGATTTATTTATTTATTATATGTAAGTACACTGTAGCTGTTGTCTTCAGACGCACCAGAAGAGGGCATCAGATCTCATTACGGGTGGTTGTGAGCCACCATATGGTTGCTGGGATTTGAACTTCAGACCTTCAGAAGAGCAGTCGGGTGCTCTTACCCACTGAGCCATCTCACCAGCCCGACTTTGTCTTTTAAAAAGGTAGGAAAAAAGCTGTGCAGTGGTGGTACACGTTTTTAATTCCAGCATCCTCTGCACTTGGGAGGCAAAGGCAGGCCGATTTCTGAGTTTGAGGCCAGCCTGGTCTACAGAGTGAGTTCCAGGACAGCCAGGGCTACACAGAGAAATCCTGTTTCAAAAAGAAAAAAAAAAGTAGAAAAAAGTTGAGTGGTGGTGTACACCTTTAATTCCAGCATTCAGGAGGCAGAGGCAGGCTGATCTCTGAGTCTGAGGCTACCCTGGTCTACGGAATAGTTTCAGGACTTCCAGGTGCCAGGTCTACACAGAGAGACCTTGTTTTCAACAACCACAACAACCACAACAACTATGAAAGGTGGTACAGGCCTTTAGTCCCAGCATTCCGGAGGCAGGTGAATTTCTTCAGCTGGGTTCAGCCTGGTTTATGTAGCATTCAAAACCAGCCAGGGCTATGGTGGTTCAGGCCAGTAATTCCAAACTTTAGGAGGTAGGAACAGGAGGATCAGGTGTCAAGGCCCCAGCCACATAGTCAAATCTGTGGTAGAGTGATCAGCAAATGCAATAGTCCTGACTTTTCACAATCTAAGTGATTCCTCAGTCAGCATCATGAGCAGAGCTAGAAAACTTGCAGACCGGACAGGGAGAGGGTGCAGAAAACAATGTGATTAAGTTAGCAAGGGTGACCCAGCTGGGGTGGCCCATTCACTGGGAATCCCAGCACGTGTGATGCTGGGACTGGAGAATGGTAAGTTATAGGTTAGCCCGGGCCACAGAGTGAGAGCTTGCTAAAAAAAACAAAAGCAGGAGGGAAGGTGTGGTGGTGGCTGGAGAGATGGTTCAGTGGTTATAAGCACCTTTTGCAGAGGCCCTGACTTCAGGTCCCAGCACCCGCATAGTGCTTACCTATTAACACTGTGGCTTACCCTTGAACTCCTGATCTTCCTGTCTTTACCGTCCAAGTGTTCAAATCACAGGGGTGCTCATGCACGTCGTACGTACGTGTAAATGCACGAGCACATGGCATTCAGGTCCCAGCACCTGTAACTCCAACTCCTGGGATCTAACACTTATGGGTGTCTGCACAGCCTACATCTGATACATGCAAACTGGCATAGGCACACACACACAGATACACATTTAAAAAAAGGTAAAAGCTGGAGACTGGCTCATATTTATAATCCCAGCATCCTTCAGGAAGCTGAGCAAAAGTTGAGAGTTCCAGGCTAACCTGAGCTACAATGAGATCCTGTCTTAAAAAAAAGAGAAGGGCCGATAAGATGACTCAGCCTTTAAGGGTGCTTGCTCTCAAGCTCGCTGCCCTGAGTTTGACCTCCAAATCCCATCTGGTGAAAGGAGAAGCTCCCACACACTGTCCTGTCCTCCACTTGCATGCTGTGCCATGTGCTCGTGCATTTACACGTACGTACGACGTGCATGAGCACCCCTGTGATTTGAACACTTGGACGGTAAAGACAGGAAGATCAGGAGTTCAAGGGTAAGCCACAGTGTTAAGAGGTCAGAGAAGGGGGGGGAGGGGACCAGGAAAAATTGTTGCATTGTTGCAAGCTTTAAAATTGCTGCATTCTTTAAAATTGCTGCATGCGGGCTGGTGAGATGGCTCAGTGGGTAAGAGCACCCGACTGCTCTTCCGAAGGTCTGAAGTTCAAATCCCAGCAACCACATGGTGGCTCACAACCACCCGTAATGAGATCTGATGCCCTCTTCTGGTGTATCTGAAGACAACTACAGTGTACTTACATATAATAAATAAATAAATCTTTAAAAACAAATTGCTGCATGCTTTTAAAAAGCCTTCCAGAAGCAGAGGCCGGGGCAGGCAGATATCAGGGAGTTCCAGGCCAGCCAGGGGCACATAATGAGATCCTGTCTAAAAAAACAGAACGGGGGAAAGGAAAGAATTGGACCGGTCCAGGCACACAAGTGATGCACAAACATACATGTAGGCAAGACCATCCAAAAAGTTAAAAGAGTTGTAGAGCAGTAATGGAAAAGAAATAGAAAGACAGATTTGTTCCTAATTCAGAACCTGAATAAAAAACAAAACAAAAAAGCCCCAGAACTTGGAGCGCCTTAGAAGTCACGTGACAGCCAATGCCCAAGGGAGAGGCGTGTCCACGGATGAAGCCTATCCGGAGCTGAGTCGGCCAGAAGCGGGAGGACGGGGCGGGGAGGACATTGGAGGAGGCGGGGTCCGCTTGTGGGACAACTTCATAGGAAGCCCCGCCTCCGTATTGGGCCTGGCGGGCTTCGTCTCCACCCTCGCGAAGCCGGGACACAGATCTCTTCGGTTTTTAGGGGAAGTTCATCTGAATCTCGTGACCCGGCTGTCCCCGGGTCTTTTAGAGTCCATTGCTGTCGCCTCATGGCAACACTGAGATCGCTGCTGCTGGCTGCGCTGCTGTGGGTCCCTGCCGAAGCCCTGAGCTGCTATGGGGACTCCGGGCAGCCTGTGGATTGGTGAGTAAGTAGTCGCGGGACTGTCCCCCGCACACTGCCTGGGGACCGGCGCGGGAATCCAAAAAACCTCAGATTCCTTCTCTCCCCCAACCTCATGTCTTCACGGACCTCCAGGTTCGTGGTATACAAGCTGCCGGCTCACAGCGGGTCTAGGGATACTCCAAAGGGACTGACGTATAAATACATGGACCAGAACTCCGACGGTTGGCAAGACGGTGTAGGGTACATCAACAGCTCGGAGGGAGCCGTGGGCCGCAGCTTGCAGCCATTGTACCGAAAGAACTCCAGCCAGGTGACTTGAGTGCCGTCGGAACCCGGGCCGGGACACTGTGGTGGGTCTCGCGGGGAAGGGAGGGTAGTTACATAGCCTCTGTGCATTCTCCTAGCTGGCCTTTCTACTCTACAACGACCAACCTCCTAAATCCAGCTCAGCTCGGGACTCTACCGGCCATGGGCATACGAAGGGTGAGAGGCTTGGACTGGTGGTCGTGGAGCCTCCCTGAATTGTAAATTTTACCCTTACTAACCTTTGGCCTGATGAAGGGTGGGGATTTGCCCTGTCACTGGCCTCCGTTTCCCGCTCTAAGACCCCAGCCATCTGAGGCCCCGTACCTGCTTGCAGGTGAGCTAGCTTGACCTCTTCCTTCTGGTTCAGGTGTCCTGCTCCTGGACCAAGAAGGGGGCTTCTGGCTGGTCCACAGTGTGCCTCGCTTCCCACCCCCTGCGTCCTCTGGTGCATACACCTGGCCTCCTAATGCTCAAACCTTCGGCCAGACCCTACTCTGTGTGTCCCTCCCGTTCACTCAGTTTGCAAGGATTGGTGAGTTGAATCACTGAGAAGCCAAGCCTCAAACTCCTCTGAGGAACCAGTCTCACACGGCTCCCTCGCCTTGTCTTCTAGGCAAGCAGCTAACCTACACCTATCCCCTTGTCTATGACCACAAGCTGGAAGGCTTCTTCGCTCAGAAATTACCTGACCTAGAGACGGTGATCAAGAACCAACATGTCCTCCATGAGCCCTGGAATAGCAGTGTAATACTCACTTCCCAAGCTGGGGCCACCTTCCAGAGCTTTGCCAAATTTGGAAAATTTGGAGATGGTAAGCCTTGATGTTGAGGGGTGGGGGGAGGGCACTTTCGTTGTAGAAGGGGGTCCCTAGTATCCCTAGGCCTGCGGGCAACACATTTAGAGCCCAGATGTCTTTGGGAGTCATATTACAATAATAACTATGAGCAGTAAACAGCCAGCAGACGGGTTGGGCGGGTGATACATATCTGTGACCTCAGCACTGTGGGGGCGGAGATGGAAGCTTGAAGTCAGCCAAGACCTAGGTTCAAATGTTGGTTTCTGGATGTGTAATATACAATACAACCTGAGCCTGTTTGCTCACCTGAAAAATTAGGATATTAAGGGTTCCCTTAGTGGGTTGTGAAATAACACATAATTGTTTGGTAAGGATTCCCTTTAGGGGTGTGGGGAGGCAGGCCCTCACTGTGTATCCCTGGCTGGTCTGGAACTCTCAGAGAGCCATCTGCCTCTACTGTCTCAGCGCAGACTTTAAAGGCTCGAGTCTCCATGCCCAGCCTATGTGTTTGTGTAAGACCTCTCTGTACATTCCAGGCTAGACTCCATCTGAGAGCCTCTTGTTCCAGCTTCTGAGTGTTAGGGCTGCAGGTGTGACCTGAAGAGGGACCTGACCTGTTAATAGGGGCTGCTTAGGTTCACGTCATTCCAAAAGTAGACATTTGAGCCGAGCAGGAAGCCATACCGAGGAATGTACCAGTGGCCCTCACCTCATCCTTCCTTCCCCTGCAGACCTGTACTCCGGATGGTTGGCAGAAGCCCTTGGCACCAACCTACAGGTCCAGTTCTGGCAAAATTCTCCAGGCATCCTGCCCTCCAACTGCTCTGGAGCCTATCAGGTTCTGGATGTGACACAGACAGGATTCCCTGGCCCATCTAGACTAACTTTCAGTGCCACAGAGGACCACTCCAAATGGTGTGTGGCCCCTCAAGGGCCCTGGGCCTGTGTGGGTGACATGAATAGGAACAAAGCAGAGACACACCGAGGTGGCGGCACAGTATGCACCCAACTGCCTTCCTTTTGGAAGGCCTTCCAGTCCCTGGTGAAAGACTGGAAACCCTGTATAGAGGGGAGCTGACTGAAGCCCATCGGAGCAAAGGACTAAGACTCCGCAGTCTAACCAGGTGGGGGCCGGACTAGCCTTTACCCCAGCACTTGGGAGGCAGAGGCAGGTGGATCGATTCTCTCTCTCTCTCTGGTTTTTCGAGACAGGGTTTCTCTGTGTAGCCTTGGCTGTCCTGGAACTCACTCTGTAGACCAGGCTGGCCTCGAACTCAGAAATCTGCTTGCCTCTGCCTCTGTCTCTTTCTCCCAAGTGCTGGGATTAAAGGCATGCGCCACCACTGCCCGGCTCAGGTGGATCTCTTGAGTTCCAGGCCAGCCTGGTCTACAGAGAGTTCCAGGAGAGCCAGGGCAACACAGAGAACCCTTGTCTCAAAGAAAAGAAGAAGAAGAAAAAAAAAGAAAAACAAGAAAAAGAGAAAAGAAAGAAAGAAAGAAAAGACTCAGAGACTAGTTTTGACTTGAATTTGTTTGTGTGTCTGTTGGTGGGTTAAACCCAGGGCTTACCACATGGGACACAAGTACAGTGCTGCTGAGCCACACTCCCTGTCCCAGCTATGAATCTGAATACCAGTTCAGTCCCTTCCTAACTGGAGACCTTAACAGTGCCTTAACCTCTAGCTGTCTGTTGCAAAATGGGCATCACAGCATGTCTCTAAGAGGTTGTTAATACAACCAACTCTGTGCATGGCACTGGTAACCTTTTTCTTAAGATGGAGCCCAAGACACAGACCAGGGGTGGGACACCTTTTCCTTACAAAAGCTGTTACCACGTGTGGAATTGGCAGTGGATGGGACATAGGAAGGCCCTAATGAAAGCCACCTTCTTACTTTCTGAGAAGCCAAGGGCCATTCCTGTCCAGAGAGGAGGTGTGAACCCCAAGAATCTCAGGCAGCATGGGCACTTTATTTATATGTGTACATATGTATACAGGCATCTGTACAGCACAGCACCGAAAGCCTGCTCCGCTATGGACCTAGAGATGCAGGGCTAGGTGCCCCAGTTTTGGTGAGGCCTGCAGGAGTCACAGCTTCAGCAGGACACCGGGAGTTCAACCCTGCTTCAGGCTTGGTGCCTGGGACCATGAGGGAAGCAGGTGGGACTGAAGGAGCTGCACTGCGGGGTACATTCTTTGTTGGGACTAGGGTTGGAGTCTGGGGGTCAGGAGAGAGTTTGGGGGAGGCGGGCTTAGAGCGAAGTCCGCTTAGCGTGGTCCGCTCTTCCACCTCCTCTAGCACCCAGCGCTCCCTGCCCCTTGGGGCATCAGGCATCAGAGGCATCTGGGCTACAGGTTCCTTCAATCCCTTGGAGTCTGTGCCCAGAGGCTGGGGTGCCTGGGTCTTGACCCCTGGCCGAGCAGGCTCTACAACAATGGGCACCGGGGGTGTGCCTGCCTCACCAGAGCTACTGCGCCGGCCTGTCTCATGTTCCTGCACTGGACTTAGCGCTGCCTTGGCCAGGGCCCTGGCCACCCCACCTGGGCCATCCTCAGTCTGCACGCTCTGGTGCCTTGTGCAACCCGAGTCACGCTCCAGGGTCCGGCTCCCAGGGGTTGTCGCGCGAGGTGGGGTGCAAGCCTCTGTACCTCCCGCGGAATCCTCCTTGCTTGACGCCATAGGTCTCTGGACACCATCGGGTAGCAACGGGTCCGCGCCCAAGCTTAGGGGTGATTCCTGGCGACCCAGGCGTCGCACGGCGACCTGCCGGGTCGCCCCAGGACCCTCAATAGGAGGCGTCTCACCATCAGACTCAGCGAGGCTATGCAGGGCCAGCTCACCATGGAAGTCCTTTCGGAAATCAGGGTGTCCCACTTCCAGGCTGTGTTTGCGCAGTGCGCCCTTCTTGTCTGCTCCCAGCGAAGCCCCTAGTTTCTCCGCTGACTGCACGCGCTTGAGCAACGGCGAGCGTGGTGGCTCTGCACTTTTGGGGCGCGGGCGCACGACAGGTGGCGATGAGTGTAGTTTGGCAGGGAAGCTCTGCGTGGTATGTGAGCTGCCCACCGTGTGGCCTGGCAGCGGCGGCGGCGACGCCTGCGTCGGGGATGGTGTGTGCGCTAGAGGTGACAGCGGGATGTTGCCAGCCGATTTACAGCGCGCTGAGCGGTACTGGCGGTGTAGTTTCGGTGACAGCCCGTGCAAGGTGCTGGGCCTGATGTGGTGCGAGGCGGATGAGGCGGGGGAATTAGGCGTGCTGGAAGCTGGCGAGCTACTCTGTGACGAGGCGCCTGCAGGCCAGAGAAGGTGCAAACATTCTGAGCACCTCAGTGTCCTAGTCCCCTACCCCGCGCAGGCGCAGAACATACCTAGGTAGGCGGAGTCAGGTGTAGAGCGATAGCTATGTGTGGGCGAGCGTGCGGGTAGTCCGTGCGTGGGCGAGCCCGGAAGACTGTCGCTGGACGACAAGGACCGGTTCAAAGAGGACAGCGATCGACTGGTGTGCAGCAGGTTCGACTGCTTTGTGATCTTCCGAAAGAGAGAGCTCCGCTTCTTGCTGGAGGACAAATACCAAAAGGTATTTATTTGTCTTTCCTTAACTTCGGAGCTCTGGATCACCCCCACCCCCACCCCACCCCGGTTCTAGACTAGGCAGTAACCTCCTACCTCTTTCTAGCATTTCCCCTTTCCCTACAACCCGTTTATCAAAGCAGAACTAGAGTTCTGCTCAGTTCTGCTTGACCGTGCCTTCTCTTTTTCTGGCTACGGTACAATGCAAGAAAGCCCATCCAAAAAAAACCTCCGCCTCTTCTGGCCCCTCCCAAACATCTAGCCACACTCCTTTCCCCTGTAAGCCCACTTTACAGGTTAGTTCGCTTCCTTCAAATCGACACACGAGTCCTGGTCAAATCTCTCTCTCTCTCTCTCTCTCTCTCTCTCTCTCTCTCTCTCTCTCTCTCTCTCTCTCTCTCTCTCTCTCTCTCTCTCTCTCTCTCTCCTCTGTTCTGTCTCTCTCACAGACAGGGTCACTATGTACTTCGGGCTACCCTAGAACTCTTTGTATAGATAGGACTGGCTCTGCACTCACAGAGATCACCCTGCTTCTTCAAGGATTAAAGGCATGCGGCCCTTTGTCTTTGGGGCTAGAGAGATGACTCAGCAGTTAAGAACCGTGGCTGCTCTTCCAGAGGACCAGACTGGCTTTTCAGCAGTATGTGGCATCTAACAACCACCTGTAACTCTAGTTCCAAAGAATCTGGCGCCCTCTTCTGGCCTCTGCAGGCATCAAGCACACATGGAGTACACATAAACAGAAGCAATCAAAATGCTAATACAAATTTAAAACAATAAAAACTAAAACAAAACTGGTCTGTTGGGGCTGGAGCCATGGACAGTTGGTTAAGAGGGTATATTGCTCTTGATCGCCTCTGTTAGACAGCTAACTCACAATGCCTGTAACTCTAGCATCTAGGCAATCCAACCAATACCCTCTTCTGGCCTTCAGAGGCACATCCACAATCAGACACAAACCTATACATAATTAAAATGTTTTAAAAATTAAAATAAATAAGCCTTTTCTCTTTCATCTAGAGAGGTGGTTCGGTGGTATGAAGATCTGGGTTCAGTCACACACACTCACACACACACCCTCCCCCTTAACTCTTCCACTCTATGAGAGAAGAAATTACAGTCATGCCCCATATATAACCATTTCCAAATACCCACACTACGTAACTCCCATATGGTTATATGGCCTAGAATTCTCATAGGTGAGTTGTGTAAATTCACTGATAGAAATCCTGAAAGTAAGGATGCATTTGTAGTAACACGCCTACATCATTAAAAAAATGTCTGGCTGTGTTTCTTGTCTTTTTTCCTTCCTACATAGGACCACACTGGCCTTTAGCAAAATCCAGATACTCTTGCCTCATCCTCCCAAGAGCTGGAATTAGAGGTGCCCCAACTGGTCTGCTTAATTGTATCCCACGTTGGACTGTCTTACTTGGTCGAAACCTTTTGTTTTGGTTCTTTGAGACAGCTTCTCTCTACATAGCCCTGCCTTCAAACTCACTTTATAGACTTAGCCCTGACTGTTTACAAACTCACTTTATAAACCAGGCTGGCCTTGAAACGCAGAGATCTGCCTGACTCTGCCACTTCACCAGCTATTTTATTTGTTTATTTATTTATTTACTGATTTATAAACAGTAGAGTGGAATGTTGTTGAACCTTGGGGACTAGGGACTGTTGGAATTGAAGGCACACACCACCTTGCCCAGCCTTTATCTCAGCTCCTCTACTCCTGTTGAAACAAGTCTAACCTGCTCAAGGGCTCACTCAAAATGCTTTTGAATAGTTTCCTTTCTTGGCTCCTCCCACTTTCCCAGCCTTCCGCTCCCCACCCCACCCCCATACTGTTCTTTCCCCTAAGGTACTTGTCTGCGCACCTCTCACTCTAACACTGCCCATTGGTAGAAGGATAAGCTATTATGGCCCCACCCACCTCTCCTGGCCGTCTTTGGCCGAAGGCCTTTTGTTCCTTCGGGCCATTTTGGCTTTGTAACTGCTGCGCCTGGCAGGCCCAATCCGGATGGAAGTGTTTTCAAAGGGTGTGGTGGTCACAGCTACTTTGTTGCCACTCTGGGAGAAGGGAGGGTAACTCATTTGTTAGTGGCTGCTGGGTCCTGGTCCACACCCCCCACCCATCGAAGCCCATCCCTACATTCACCTTCAGGATCAGCTCTACCACCTCAGGATGCACCATACCATGCACGGGCTCACCATTCACGTGAGTGATGAGGTCCCCAGCACAGAGCCCTGCCTCTTGGGCTGGGCCTCCTTCCTCCACGTGCTGTAAACCAACAGGGTCATGATTGAAAGATTGTTCGGACAGATCCACGTTTTCTTGCGTTGACTTTTTATGAAGTAGTAATAACTCGTCTCCCTTTTGCATAGATGAATAACTTGAGGTTGGAGAACTAACTGGAAAGAGAAATCTCACCCAAACTGCACTGTGCACCCCAAGGCTCCTTTCCCCCCTCATTCATTGTCTGCGCATCTCCCACTCTAACACCGCCCATTGGTAGAAGAAGCTACTTATGGCCCTACCCACCTCTCTTGGCCATCTTTAGCCGGAGACCTTTTGTATCTTCGGGCCATTTTGGCTTTGTAACTGCTATGAGACTATGAGCCTATGAGACTCACCCAAACAATGTGGTGGACACTGTAGACATCGGAGTCGCCCATGTAGACACGGATGGCTCGCAGTGTGAACCCATATTTCTTGCCTGAGCGTTGGATGGTGATGGGGGAACGGAGTCCACTGACAGCTGGTGAGTAGTCTCGGCTAGGCGAAGAGTCCCGTGAGGATGGATTGGAGGAGAGAGATCGAGGGGACATGGGACTAGCCAGGGGTGAGCCTCCATGTGGGTCCACTACAGGCACAAAACCATGATGGTTAGAGATCAGGGCAAACCTCACACTCTGCTCCTCTATCCTAAAACCCCAGAGCGGGTTCTTCATTACTCCACCCTGAGGCCAAACAACCTTCCTGCCACAATTGCAGGGAGCCCCTTCCCTGGTGTGTGGTGCCCCACTTCACCTGCAGGAATCATGACTGACAAGGCTGTAGCTGAAGCCGACTTGATAACTTTGCCCCCAGTTCGAGACGGTCGCTTCTCCACAGCAAGATCCCCAGACAGCTGCTGGTGCCTTGCCCTTCGCAAAACCAGGTCGTTGGTGGCCCTAGGGCCTGATGGGTCTCCATCCTTGGAGGGTGGGCCGAGGTCACCTGGATGTGAGCGCTCAGCTGCAAAGGATAAGAGCTATCAGGTCAGGGACTTTCATGTGCTGTTCTTATTCCTTGAACTTCACAGAGCAGGTCACAAATACCTGTGACACAACCTCTGGCACAGGGAAAGCATCACTACCCTTCAGTTTGGCCAAATGCTAGCCTAGAACAGTGAGTGTTCGTTTGTTTGTTTGTTTGTTTGTTTGTTTGTTTGTTTGTTTGTTTGGAGACAGGGTCTATTCTAGAGCTCACTATGTAGACCAGGCTGACCTCAAACTCAAGAGAGATCACCACTGAAATGAGGGGCTACAGTGTGTGCCACCACTCTTGGTTTAGTGCTCTTATTTTGTTTGTTTGTTTGTTTGTTTGTTTATGGTTTTTCCAGACAGGGTTTCTCTGTATAGCTCTGGCTGTCCTGGAACTCACTTTGTAGACCAGGCTGGCCTCGAACTCAGAAATCCACCTGCCTCTGCCTCCCGAGTGCACCACCACACCCGGCTTATATTTATTTTTATGAGTGAGTGTTTTGCCTGCATGTATGTATATGCATCGTATGTGTAGTGTCTGCAATGTCAGAAGAGGGTGTCGGATTCCCTGAAACTGGAGCTATGAATGATTGAAAGCCACTCTGGGTTCTGGAACCAAACCTGCATTCTCTGAAAGAGCAGCAAGTGCTTTTAACCACGGGGGTATCTCTCCAAACCCTGGGTGCTCCAGGGAGAGAAAGACACAGAAAGAGATAGAGACAGACAGAGAAATCTAAATTCTGGGTGTTAAGCCACGGCCTCAGGTCCTCCACAGGATGATTCTAGGCAGGGGCTCTGCCCCTGAGCCTCCCCGACCCCTGCAGACGTTCTCGGTGGTAATACTCACAGATAGGTGCATGAATAGCGCGTGAGATCTTGCATAAACTGTACTATATACATTAAAAGGATGCTCAATAGATCGCCCGTGGAACTGGGAAAAGGCTAGAGAAGGCACTCACTGGCCTCGGGTTCCCCGGGGGTGGACGTGCCCTCTCCTTGAACTGCCTCTTTGGGGACGCGTGTGTCCAGTGAGCTAGGGGGATCGGAGCTGGGTCGAGGAGGTCTGCGGAGTCGAGCCTCATCTTCATCCTCTTGAGGGGCAGTGAAGCGGCTGGGCTCCAGCAGTGCTGAGAAACGTCTGCGCGCTCCCAGCGGGGGACTGGCCTCTCCTTCCAGAAAACTGGCTTCAGACGCTGAGAAGCGCTTACTGCATGGAGAAAACCAGATCAGTAGGAACACTCCCATTTGGCCCCGCCCTCGAGCCCCTCTATAGCCCTCTGCTTACATCTCTGGAGAGCCCCCTCTCCAGGTCTTCTCACGCAGAGTCAGGCCACCCAGTCCCTCCCTCTTGCCGGCCACTTTCTCCTCCGGGCCCTTAGCGCTTGGGTCCCGCTTGCTGGCCCCAGATGCTGAGACGGGGGTCTTAGGCTCGTGCTGAGACAGCTGCTCCATACTGCTGTACACCTAAGAGCAGAGTGGAAGGTGCTTGAGTACGCCTTCGCGCGGGAGCCAATCAGTTTTCTGCAACCGGAGGGCGCAAACCGCGCCCTGTCTTCTGCCTGCTCAATTCTACAATTCTCTGCACCTTCGAGAGACCTCATGCAAAGTTAAGCCTGCCTTGCTCTACTTAGCCCGGTTTTATAGGCCTTCCCTAATTCCTATCTATACGTCTCCAGGCTGGACCAGGCATCCTTCCAGTTGCTCAGTACTGCTAAGGCTTTGCACAGCTTTGGCCCTCCCCTACTCTCACGCCAATCCAAATGCCAACTCCAACTCGTCCTCCAAACAAGACCTCTCAACTCTCTAGTTCCCAACCCCTCTCTAATTTTCCAAACTGAGACCTCAGATGCCTGGGACATTAGTGCCCAAAGACCTTCCAGGCTCAAGTCCCGCTCGGCGCACCTTGCTGAAGCGCGGCGAGCAGGAGGAGAATTGGCGGATCTCCACGGGCTCCTCTTCGGTGGTGTCGTCCTCATCATAGGAGTTCACATGGTGATACCTGTCGGAGCGGGCTGGAGAACCGCCGCCTCCTCAGAGCCCAGCCAAACTCTTGTCCTCTCCACACCCTCTTCCCTAGACTTTCCCTTCCCCCTTTCCCCCTCCCCCATTCTTCAAATCTCTGCCCAGAGTTCTGGATTTGCTACAATACCAGATGAGTTTACAGCACCCTGCACCCTGGCTCCACCTCAGGCTGCTGTAGGTTTTGCCCCTTCTTGGTCATAGTCCTATCATCTAACAAAAGCCAAGGCCCAACATGATAGTTCTCTCACGTTGAGCCTCCACCCCTGTCCCCTACCGAAGTCCTTGCTCAGTGCTTTTGGGTTTTTTTGTTGGTTGGTTGTTTTTTTGAAACAGGGTTTTTTTGTGTAGCCCTGGCTGTCCTGGAACTCACTCTGTAGACCAGGCTGGCCTTGAACTCAGAGATCTGCCTGCCTCTGCCTCCCGAGTGCTGGGATTAAAGGGGTGTACCAACATGCCAAGCTCATCCTTGTCTGGTTCTTAGCACAAGCATCATTGTTCCCAAAGGCAGTCAGTTTGGGTGTTGTCTCTTATCTTTTTTTTTTTTTTCAACCTTACTGAGACTTGAAACCAGGTTCTCTCCCATACTAAGCAAGCACTAACCCTGGGCTGTATCCCTAACCAGCTTCCCTCTTTACTTTTTCTTTTTAATTGTATAAATGGTGTATCTGTGCGTGTGTGTGTGTGTGTGTGTGTGTGTGTGTGCACATGCATGCGTGCCTGTGTGCACACACCAGAACACAGCTTGAGTATAGGTGTCTGGGGAGAGTGAGGCACTGGGTCCTCTGAATCTGCAGTTACAGATGTTTTTGAATACCCCCTGCTCACACTCAACCTCCACCCTCTAGCATGGGAACAGAGTCTGTATCATCCCGAGAGCAGCAAGGGCTCTTGAACTAAACCTTCTTTACGGCTTTTGTTATTTCTATATTGTTTTAAAGTGTGTGCATGTTCTGCCTGTGTGTAACTCTGTGCCACTCTCATGCCGCATGTCCATGATGGTTGGGAGTGAGTGTTGGGTCCTCTAGAACTGTGTTTGTGACTGAGAAGGTGAATGCTAGGAAATGAAACCCAGATCTTCTAGAAAGAGCAGCCAGCTCTCCAGCACCAACACCCATTTTGACAGAGTCTCAGCCTGGAGCTCAGAGAGATATGCCTGCATCTGTTTTCCAAGGGCTGGGATTAAAGTCATGTACCACCATGCCCAACTTTAAAACACTTTACTATAACCAAGGCAGCCTTGAACTTGTTAGGTACTTGAGGCTGACCTTGAATTCCTCCCAAGTGCTGGGATAGCAGGCATCAGCCACAATATCCAGACTCACTTTTTATTTTAAAATGGGGTCCCACTAAGTTGCTTAGGCTGGCCTTGACTTCTCTGTGTAGTATAGAAAGCCATGACTTCTTAGTCTCTGGGATGACAGGCCTGTACCACCTGGCCTGACCAGTGTCAGCCTTTTTATCCCCACATACCCTTAGCCAGGCTCCATCCCAGTCCTCACTGTGGGCCCTCTCTTTGGATCCCATTCTATACTCGGACCTGGCATTGTGTCTCTCCCTACCCCCAACTCACTGTCAAAGTAGCTGGTGTCATCTTCTGACTCTAGGTGGGGGATGAACTCCGCCTTCTGCCGCAGTAGCCCTGTCCAGTCCAGGTCTCGGAAGAAACTATGCTGCTTCACCTCAAAAGCACCACCTATGGACAGAAGATGAGAAAGGTACCCAGCGCCTGCCCAGCACACCAAGCCCAATTACTGCCCCAGGCCTCAGCTCAAGCTGGGACAGCAACCTGCTCCCATCTCAGCTGTCTTTGCAGAAGGCCTCTTACCTGCCCCAAGCCGGACCAGGGGGTTGGTCTGCAAGAGGCTAGATATTAGAAGCTGTGCATCTGTGGGCAGGGCCTCGTCCCCTTCAGGCCACAGTATGTCATCTGCAAAGAAAAATGAAGCTGAGGTCGCCTCAGGCTGCCCATCTTTTCATAGTCCCACCTCCCACCTAGGAGTCACGTACCGCTGATGACCTGTCCAAAGAGCTCTTCTGGGGTATCCCCGAAGAAAGGCACACAGCCCACCAGGAACTCGTAGAGAATGATCCCCATAGCCCACCAGTCCACTGGCTTGCCGTAGCCCTGGCGCAGGATGACCTCGGGTGCGATGTACTCTGGGGTCCCACACACCTGGGGGCAGGTGGTCAGCCTGTGCCCTGGCCACAGAAGGGGCCTCAAGGGAGAGCTGTGCCCTCCCACCAGGCCCTGGGCCCCTGAGGTCCTTCCAGGTCACTCCACCCTTGGTGACTCCCATGCCCGCCACACACCTGTTTGTCCAGGAACTCCCGGGCATCCTTCTCAATGTGCCCCTCATATAAGTTGGTGGTCAGGCTCATGAGTCCCATCTTGGAGAGGCCAAAATCCGTGAGCTTGATGTGGCCCATGGAAGTAATGAGGAGGCTTCAGGGACAAGGACACAGAGCAGGTTTCAGAAGTGAGATCCTTGCCCTTCACCCCTGGGTCTTCCAAGGAACAATGGGAGAGGAATAAAGAAGGCCAAAGCTCACTTGTCTGGCTTGAGGTCACGGTGCACGATGCCATAATTGTGTAAGTACTCAAGGGCTAGAACTGTTTCTGCAAAATACATTCGCGCCATCTCCACAGGCAGTGCCCCAATGTTCTTGAGGAGAGTGGCACAGTCACCACCTGAGAGCCAGGGAAGAGATTCAGGTAAAGAGAGAGTTACTTCCATACCCAAAGCCAGGCACACAACATTCACTGTTTCTCTACTTCCCTTGTACCCATTTTGCAGAAGGGGAAAACTAGAAATGGGAGCCTTTCCAAGTCTCAGAAAGAGCCGCATTCTCCTAGGCTTACCTCATGTTATTAGTCACCCTCTGAAATTGGCATGTCCAACCCACTTACTTCATAAGGACTCAGAGAGAAGTCTGGTCACACAGGAAGTTGATGATAGTGAGTTTTGTTTAGAGTCAAAGAAAGCATGACTCTTGGCCTCTTGACAACTGATCCTTGAGGGTCAAGGGTTTTTAAGTGTGGGTTGCTGGCTTCCACCCAGGAGGAGTGTGAGCCACATGTTATTTAGCTGCAAATGGGATCCAGGCCCTTGTGCATACTCAGAGATAATTCCAGCGTGGAGCCACACCCCCTCCCCCTCCTCAGTGGATTCTAGATAGGTGCTTTACTACTGAACCAGGGCACTGTCCAACATTCGTAGTTTAGTTTGCCTGATACCCGCTCTTTTCTTTTCTTACAGGGGTAGATGTCACTCAAGGCAAACCACCTAGGTCAATATGCAACAGGTTTGTGCCCTTTCACATGAGCATTAAACATAGTGTGCAATCGGATGGACGGCAGCCTTGCTACTCTATGGTGCATCCAGAGGGAGCAGCTACACTGTGGTGCATCAGAAGGGAACAGGCATGTCATGTGAGAAAGCAGTGCTATGTGACAGCCAATAGCTTGGTAAGAGCACCTAGATGCAGCCATTCCTAAAGGCGGCATAGCATATAAGTTCCTATGTTTCCTTGCTACACAAGATAGAAAAAGATAGATAAAATGGCTGGGGCTGAAGCCAAGCACACAAAAGGCCTTGAGTGTGAATTCCAACATGGCTCAGCCATACCTTAAGATGGAAAAAAAAAAAGTAAAATGTAAAGTGTGAATGATAATGTAAACAATGAGCTTTAGTTAGTTGGTATTGTAATCATTTAATTAACTTTATCTGTAATATTCTACTTATAATAATATTTACTGTTAACTAAATTATAACTGAAGCTGGCCTGGAACTGTCTCTGCCTGGGGATGTGACTCAGAGGAGAGCCACTGCCTAGAATCCCCCAGTGAAGCACTAGGGTTATGGGTTCCATCCCCAGCACCCCACAAAAAGCAATTATGGAGGAACAAACAGAAAGTGGAAGGAAGAAATGAATGAAGCTGCACACCTGAATTCTCA
Organism: Mus musculus; assembly: GCF_000001635.26. Taxonomy (NCBI): domain Eukaryota; kingdom Metazoa; phylum Chordata; class Mammalia; order Rodentia; family Muridae; genus Mus; species Mus musculus. The sequence continues at coordinate 84,922,746 of NC_000074.6, forward strand.
GCTACGTGGACACTGAGGAAGGAGATGGACTATTTCAGGAAGAGAGAGTACGTGCGCACGCGTATGCATGGGAGGGGGGAGGAGAAGAATTGGATGGATAATGCATAGATGAGCAGAGAAGGAAAAGAATGTAAAGAAAGAATTGCTTCAATAAACAAATGGATGAGAAGACACATATAGAGTGGGGGTGTTTGCATAATAATAGGAATTATAACTTAATTAAGAATTAAAAGAGCCGGGGCTGGTGAGATGGCTCAGTGGGTAAGAGCACCCGACTGCTCTTCTGAAGGTCCAGAGTTCAAATCCCAGCAACCACATGGTGGCTCACAACCATTTGTAACAAGATCTGACGCCCTCTTCTGAAGTGTCTGAAGACAGCTACAGTGTACTTACATATAATAAATAAATAAATCTTTAAAAAAAAAAAGAATTAAAACAGCTGGGCGTGGTGGCGCAAGCCTTTAATCCCAGCACTCGGGAGGCAGAGGCAGGCGGATTTCTGAATTTGAGGCCAGCCTGGTCTACAAAGTGAGTTCCAGGACAGCCAGAGCTACAAACCCTGTGTCGGAAAACCATAAAAAGAAAGAAAGAAAGAAAGAAAGAAAGAAAGAAAGAAAGAAAGAAAGAAAGAAAGAAAGAAAGAAAGAAAGAAAGAAAGAAAGAAAGAAAGAAAGAAAGACAGACTTAGTACAAAGTAAGCCCTGCCCACCTGAAGACCCACAGCTAACAAATAAGTCTGACGAACCTCAGCACTCAGGAGGATGAAGATGGAAGACCAGAGTTTGAGGCCAACATGGGCTACATACTGAGACCCTGTCTTAAAACAAAAATTATACCGAACAAACCATGGGCAGAGTAGGCAGACATCAAGGACAGGATAGCAAACAGTTGAGAAAGCAAGCATATGATCAGATAGGGTGACCCTGGGTCAAGTGTGTGACCCTGCTGCATTGACTGGCGCAGCGGTGCCCAAAGATGGCCGTACCTTCCACATACTCCATGACCATGCAAAGGTGGCGCCGGGTCTCAAAGGAGCAGAACATGCCGACCACAAATGGGTTCTCTGCAAACGTGAGGATGTCGCGCTCCACAAACGCCTGCTGGATCTGGTTGCGCAGGATCAGGTTCTGTTTGTTGATCTTCTTCATGGCGAAGCGCTGCCTCGTGTCCCGGTGCCGCACCAGGTAGACGGCTCTGCGGGGGAAGAGAGCGAGGACCGGCCATCACCTCCGAGACACCCGGCCTCCGCCACCCTCCCCCGCCAGAGCCCCGGGTGGCTCACCCGTAGGCACCATTGCTAATGAGCTTGATAGTGTCAAAGTCACTTTCACCGGGAGGTTTCTTGGCCTTGGAGGTGCTGCTGCGACCCTGCAGGGGAAAGTGCAAGACCACCACCATCATCACCACCTTTACATATGGGGAAACTGAGGACCAGAAGGGAGTAAAAACTCCTTTCTCCAGTTTGCACAGTAAGAAAAAAGAACACTTGAACTCAAATACTCTCTGCTGTCATATTTCCAACTTCTGCTTTTAGGAAAGATAGGAAACCTACAAAATGGCTAGTCACACAACATGTATGAAATGTTCCTAGAAGTTGGCAGCTGGCAAGGTGGCTCAGTGGGTAAAGGGGCTTGCTTGCCACTACATTTGACAGACTGAGTTCAATCTCCAGGATAAACTTGTAGATGGAGAAGCTGGCTTTTTCAAGTTGTCTTCTGATCTCGACACACGTACACATTATATATATATATATATAAATGTAACAGGACTTTTTTTTTTTTGGTTTCGTTTTTCAAGACAGGGTTTCTCTCTGTAGCCCTGGCTGTCCTGGAACTCACTCTGTAGACCAGGCTGGCCTCAAACTCAGAAATCCGCCTGTCTCTGCCTCTCAAGTGCTGGGATTAAAGGCATGCACCACCACGCCCGGCTCCAGTGAGATATCGTATTTCAAAAAACATGACCTAGAGCAATTGAGGAAGACACTAGATACCATCTCTGATTTCCACCTGTGTACTCGAGCACGCACACACACACACACACACACACACACACACACACGCTGAAGGGATGGCTCCTCAGATAAGAGTGCTGGTCTTCCAGAGGTCAAGAGTTTGGCTCTTAGCAACCATGCCAAGTGGCTCACACCTGCCTGTCACTCCAGCTCCAGGGGATCTGACACCCTCTGCTGGCCTTCTTGGACACCCCCACCCATCTGCACCTGCACACAGATGTGCACACAAATATTAATTAATAAACAAATTAATGCTAGAGTAACAACAAGTCTGAGGACGTAGCTCTGTGGAGCACTTAACTCGAATAAAGCTCTGGGTCCCACTCTATCAACACACACACAAACACACACTCACACACGCATGCACACACACACACGCACGCACACAACTCAGGGAGAAAGAGCTAGTGTATAGATGGTGAAACTGAGGCTCAGAGTGTGGAACCAAGACACTGGTACTCAGCCTGAGGCAGACGGCCCCTGGTTGGCCTGAGCACCAGGCCTTGGCCACAGCTTACCTCAGATGTGTCGTCTTGCTCCGGAGTGTTGGAGCCCCCGCTGTCCTGCTCCTCCAGGCGCACCACATCTACAAGGAGGTGGGTGTGAGTGACTGTCCTGCTGCTCAGCCCGCCCCCTCAGGCCCCTCGCACACCTGGAAAGGGGTCCCGAGTGAGGCCCAGCTGTCGGATGATGTATCGGGGGATGTCAGTTTTGACCAGGTGGCCCTCCTTGGCATGTCCCTCGGCTGCCTCCAGAAGGTGGTAGAACTCTTCTGGGTTGAATTCCTAGGGCAGGGATGGGCTCAGCTTGCTGTGCCCACTGAGGGTCGCCCCATCCCCACACTCCCGAGGAGCCACCCATCCCCCACACTCCCAAGGCGCCCCTCACCAGGCACTCCAGAAGCCTTGCAGGGCGAGAGATGATTATGAGAAGTTTCTTCACCAGCTGAGTGACAAAGGCTACCTCCAAGCTCTCCGAGCGTTCATAAGCCTGGAGTGGAGTAAATGGGGAAGTGGGGCTCACAGGTCAACTGCTCATCCTGGCTGCTTTCCCAGACCCTGGGGATGCAGAGCCCGAGGTGTTCCTGGTGTCTCATTTACAGAAGAGGACTGTGGTGCCAGTAAGTAAGCAAGTAAGACCCTCTCCAAAATAGTGGAGGATTATTATCATTATTATTATTATGTTTTTTTGAGACAGGGTTTCTCTGTATAGCCCTGGCTGTCCTGGAACACAATCTGTAGGCCAGGCTGGCCTCAAACTCAGAGATCTGCCTGAAGCTCCCAAGTGCTGGGATTAAAGTCTTGCACCACCACTGCCCAGCTATTTATTATTATTGTTATTGTTGATGTGTGACATATATGAGTGCAGGAATGTGTGTGTCATGGTGCATGTGTGGGATCCACAGGACAACTTTTGAGAGTGGGTTGTCTCCTATTGTAGGCAGAAAGGGATCACCATGCCTATCATTCTTCCAAGGTGATGCTTATTAAAGTAAATGAGGCACACATCTTGGAGCCATAGATGTGGCTCAGTGAGTGATGAGGCCCTGCTAACCTGGGCTTTATCCTACACACACACACACACACACACTCACACACACACACACACTCTCACACACACAAGTGGGTAGGGGTGAGCAGACAAATGGTTCAGTAGATAAGAACACTTGCTATAAAACATGATAACCTGAGTTTGATCCCAGAACCCCCAGTGGAAAGAGAGAAGTGACCTTCAAAAGTTGCCCTTGGCTAGGCAGTGGTGGCGAATGCCTTTAATCCTAGCACTCGGGAGGCAGAGGCAGGCAGATTTCTGAGTTCGAGGCCAGCCTGGTCTACAAAGTGAGTTCCATGACAATCAGGACTATACAGAGAAACCCTGTTTTGAGAAAAGAAAGAGAGAGAGAGGGGGAGGGAAGAAAAAGAAAGGAAGAAAGAAAGAAAGAGAGAGAGAGAGAGAGAGAGAGAGAGAAAGAAAGAAAGAAAGAAAGAAAGAAAGAAAGAAAGAAAGAAAGAAAGAAAGAAAGAAAGAAAGAAAGAAAGAAAAAGTTGCCCTCTTGGGGCTGGAGAGATGGCTCAGTGGTTAAGAGCACAGACTGTTCTTCCAGAGGACATAAGTTCAATTCCCAGCAACCACATGGTGGCTCACAACTATCTGTAATGGGATCCGATGCCCTCTTCTGGTGTGTCTGAAAACAAGGACAATGTACTCACATACATAAAATAAACACATAAATCTTTTAAGAAAGAAATAAAGAGAGAGAGAGAAAGTAAGGGAGGGAGGGAGGAGGGAGGGAGGGAGGGAGGGAGGAAGGAAGGAAGGAAGGAAGGAAGGAAGGAAGGAAGGAAGGAAGAAAAGAAAAACAGCTACCACCAAGCCTACTGTTTCCTCTGCTTAAGGCCATCCTCCTGCCTCTCCCCACACATGCCATCTACTCACTCTTGTCCCTATTCCTGTCACATCCCCCAGAGAGCCCTTCTAGGGTCTCTGGGTGAAGCACCCAGTTACTGTTTTGTTTGTGTCCTAGCCCTAATGTCAGCTGACACCATGATCCTTGCTCTCTTTCCCATGATTCCTGAACAAGGATTTGCACCCAAGAGACGGCAGACATACTTGTCTTCTGAGCTGCCAGGGCCCAGTGCACAGGAAGTGCTCAGAAAGCGTTCTCCACAGTCTTTAACATGGATAGGGTATTATCTTGTTTGCTGTTAGTTGTATACCCTTTTAATTAATTAATTAATTAATTAATCAATAAGCAAGGTCTGCTGTGTAGGCCAGGCTGGCCTGGAACTTGGGATGCTCTTTCCTAGTGCTGGGATGACAGGTGTGTGCTGTCACAGCAGGCTCACACACTTGTTTAAGTAATGGTGTGTGTGTGTGTGTGTGTGTGTGTGTGTGTGTGTGTGTGTGTGTGTATTCTGCTAGGGATGGAACCTAGGGCTACCCATGTTAGGCAAACCAAAGAGCCATGCTCTCAGAGACATGTTAGCAATATTTGTTGAGCTGGGCCCCATGCCAGACACCAGGGACTCTGTATTGAACAGAACTTTACCTTCCCAGTCATGGTCCTGACACAGTAGTACCAAAGCCAAGAAAGAAAATAAGCAAAAATGTATAGAATGATGTATTGCTTATACAGGGTTTGAACTAGCACACGGCCTGGGTGTGGTACTGCAGGCCTGAGACTCCAGCTACTCAGGAAGCTGAGACAGGAAGGTGTCAAATCCACAGCCTGCAGGGGCTCTGCAGTGATTTCAAGGCTAGTTAGTGGACAACTTAGTGTTAACCAGGAGTGTAGCTTAGTTAGTAGAGTGCTGCTCTCCTGGCATGTAGAGGTCCTAGGTTCCATCCCCAGCATCTCATAAGTGGAAGTTGGCAGTGGCATAAGACTGTAATCCCAGCACTCAATAGGTGGAAACTGAAGATTCTCAAGTTCAAGACCATCCTCAGCTACATGACAAATTGGAGACCAGCCAGCACTACTGGATACCCTGTTTTGAATAGAAAGAAGGGAAGGAGGAAGGAAGGAAGGAAGGAAGGAAGGGGAAATGCAGTTCAGTGGTAAAGCACTTGCCTCAAGGCCACTGGTTCACAGAGTTCAATTCCTAATGAGGGGTAAGGGGGAGGGTCTAGGAGGCCACCAGAAAGGGTGACAGTTGCATAAATAACTGAAGGGCCTGTATGGAGACAAACTTCCAACTCCTCCATCAGACCTAGAGTGGGAACCACAGTACCCTGCCAGCCTGGAATACTGCTCTTGACGGGTGTAGGAACCGGGTGGGGTCTGTCCTGCTCATGGGCGGGGCCTGAGGTCATTGGCACTCACGTCCTGCAGCAGCTTCTCTAGGTTTTCCTGCAGTTCATAGAAATAGACCGTGGTGATGAGCCCATCGCGGGACTTGGTAAGGCAGTCTCGGGCCAGTTCAATGATCTGATGGTGGATGAAGCTGAGCACGCCGTCGGCCAGCGGCAGCACGCTGTCAGGTTCATAGGCGCGGGCGAAGTCCCGCAGCTTCTCTTCCATCTGTGCAGTGGCCTGGACAACGGTACAGGGATGCAAGGCTCTAGGAGGCTGTGGTCACTGGAGCCGCGCGTCCTGATCGCTAGGGGGCGCACAGAGCTCAGGCGCTCAAGCGAACTAAGGGAAGTCGTGTGATGTGGGAGTGGGGGGCGCGGGGGGGGGCGGGTTGTTTCACCTTTGGGAACCGCTCCTTGTACACATGGTTCATCATCACAATTTCGTTGTCGTAGGAGGAGGGGGAGCGGCCGGGGCTGCAGGAGAAGAAGTTCATCCTGTCCAGTCCCCTGACTTAGTGTTGCCCCGCCCCCACTCCACCCCCACCCCCGCCGCTGCCTTTCCCTCTCCCCCGCCCCATCTCGCACTCCACTACATTTTCCCAGGACCGAAGATTCCCTGGTCATGCACCAAATCTCATCCCTCCAGAAGGGAGGTTCAGTGCCTGCGCACCTGAGGCTGCGAGAGCGAGGACGCACGGCGGGAGAGCGGCGGCCACCATCCTCGTCGGTGATGCTCTCGGTGCTGCCGAAGTGTTTGGACAGAAAGTGCAGCTCGTCCACGGTGGGCTGGTACGGTAGTTGATGCAGGCGCTCCTGGGAGGAGCAGGAGGACTACGGGGAGGGCGGTGGGTCAGAGCCACCGCGGGGGCAGCACAGCACTGGACCCTGGCCTGGGGCTCCCATCTGTGATCCCAGCGCTTAAGAGGACAGAGGGTTTGAGGCCAGCCTCGGTTACACTGAGATTCTATCTCAAACCACCAAGGGGTTGGGGAAGATTGCTATGCAGAACCATCCATTGGCTCCTACCTTACAGTGCGCTCTCAAGTCCTTCCACTAGACCTCCTGGCCTTACCTCCTTGCTGTCATTCTTCCTACGCGTACCTCTGCCCGCTCTATTCCATCCCTACTGCTCCTGCAGATCTTTGAACATGGCAGATCCGGTTCTGCCCCCGGAGCCTTGGTATTAGCTGTTTTTTATGCTTGGATCACCCCTGTGGATCACCTGCTCTGCTCCAACCCTTGACTGGAGAGTTAGCTTTTTCTTTTCCTTCCCTTCCCTCCTCCCATCCTTCTTTCTTCTGTGGTACTGGAGATCAAGCCCAGGGCCTCAGGCATGAAAAGCAAGCTCTTTGCTTCTTCCTTTTTTTTTTTTTTTTTTTTTGGTTGGTTGGTTTGGTTTTTCTGAGACAGGGTTTCTCTATGTAGCCCTGGCTATCCTCTATCCTGAAACTTACTCTGTAGATTAGGCTGGCCTCAAACTCAGAGATCACCCTGCCTCTGCTTCTTAAGTGCTGGGATTAAAGGTGTGCGCCACCACTGCCCAGCCTTTCCTTTTTTCTTTTTCCTTCTTCCTTCCTTACGCTGCTCCCCCACCAGTGGTGGTAAGGGGTGGAGGAAAGGTCTCATGTAGCTTAGGCTGGTCTTGGACTCCTAAGGTTCCTATTTTAGAGTCTCCAGGGGGCATTACAGGCTATGCCACGGTATTCTGCCATACAACAGATACTTTCAGATTGCTTCTGCTCCTGTTTTCTGAGGCCTTTGGAGTTGACCATGGTGCTGACCTCCTGAACACCTCACCCCCAAGTTCCAACTGATCCTTTATCTTGGCTTCAACCACTTCCTCTAGGAAGCCTTCCTTTATACCCTCAGTCAGGTCACATGATCAAAGCTTGTAACCACCATGGCAAAGGATGGAAAACCAGAGCTTTTCCTGCAAGGGGCACTGAAGGACAGAGATTTCCGAGGTGTACAGTGGGTAAGCGATTGGGCTCGAGGTAGAAGCTATGCGGGCTCTGGCTAGCTAATGGTACTTGGATACATGCCTTAGTCCCCAAGACTGAGTCATCACGGACAACGAGAGTAGGTTCCTAGGGAAATGCAGTGAGGGCAGCGATGGGCCTCAGCGGAAGACCTGTCACCTCTAATGGATGGACAACTGAGCATTCGGAAGGGCCGTGAAACCCGGCCTCTCAGGACAGCTGGGACCTCTGGTCCTGGTGTGGTCACTTGAGTCCCTACCCACCCATCCATCCACCTCCACATACTCACTGAAACAGTTGAGCTGGGCGTGTTGGTGCCATAGCCAGAGGAAGGGAGCGAAGCAAGCGACCATCGGCGTCCATCCGCCCTGCAACCCAGTGAGAGAAACCACTGGCCATGAGCAGCATGGGGGTGGGGCATAGGGTGCTCAGATACCTGAGGCTCCCAGAGTAAAAAGAGAAAGATGGCATCTTCTGGAGGAAGGATCCTGTCTCTTTGGGACTTCCTATGATTCTTTCTTGCTTGGTATTATCACCATACCAAAAAAAGCCACACATAGCCGGGCGTGGTGGCGCACGCCTTTAATCCCAGCACTTGGGAGGCAGGGGCAGGCGGATTTCTAAGTTCGAGGTTCGAGGCCAACCTGGTCTACAAAGTGAGTTCCAGGACAGCTAGGACTATACAGAGAAACCCTGTCTCGAAAAACCAAAAAAAAAAAAAAAAAAAAAAAAAAAGCCACACACACACCCCAGAACGGACAGAGGAGGACTGGAGAAGCCCATCCACAGGAGGTCAGGAATGCGGCTCAGCAGCAGTGAGCTTTCTTAGCATGTGTTAGTTAGGTCTTGGGTCCAATCTCCAGTATCACGAATCATAGTAATACAATAAAAAAGAAGCTAACGCAAATAAGTCATCCCTGGGGACCACAGGATCCAACTCCGGAGAGTCTCCACAAGAAATATCCCAGAGAAGACCCCTAGGGATCTTCTACACAAAAATAACCTATCTTTGGGCTAGAGACATGGTTAAGCAGTTAAGAACACTGGCTGCTCTTCCAGAGGACCTGGGTTCAATTCCCAGCACTCACATGGTAGTTCACAATCACCTGTAACTCCAGTTTCAGGGGATCTGACACCTTCACACAGACATTATACACTAATGTATGTAACATAAAAATAAATAATAATAATAAAAAACACATCCTCTAGCAAACCCTGTGACACACTGACGTGGGTCTACACACTCTTGGGTGCACACAATCACTCTCATAGGAGAGCTGCAACTATTGATGCTCTTGCACCAGGTTTGGTCAGGTTCACAGACTGAGACTGGGGGACTGGCACAGGACTCTAATCCCAACACTCAGAAGGCAGAGGCACGAGGCTCAAGGTCAGTCTGGACAACATAGTGAGAATGTGACTGAACAGTCAGAGAGGACTGGGGAGATGCTCAAAGGCTGAGGGCAGATGTTTCAGGGCATCTAGGCGTGGTAGCACACACCTTTAATCTCACCATGTAGAAGTCAGTGGCTGGTTGATTTCTGGGAGTTAGAGATTTGCCTGGTCTACAGAGCAAGTACCAAGACCACCAGGGTTCATAGAAAGATCTTATCTCAAAATAAACAGAGAGAGAGAGAGAGACAGAGAGAGAGAGAGAGAGAGAGAGAGAGAGAGAGAGAGAGAGAGAGAGAGAGAAAGGAGAAATGCCAGGCATGATGATGTACACCTTTAATCCCAGCACACAGGAGACAGAAGCAGATCTCTAAGTTCAAGGCCAGCCTAGTCTACATAGTTCCAGAACAGCCAGGGCTACACAAAGAAAATGGAAGCACTCGTTGATCTTGCAGAGGATCCAAGTTCAGTGCCCAGCACATACATGGTGGCTCACAACCATTTGTAGCTCTCACTCCAGGTTCTGGAATTGAACTCTCTTCTGAACTCTGCAGGCACCAGGCATGCACATGGTGCACATACATACAGACAAAACAGTCATATAAAAATATATAAACCTAGAAAAAATTAAAATAAGGGCCAATGAGGAGGTGGCTCAGTAGGGAAAGGAGCTGGTCTTGAAAACCTGATCACCCAAGTTTGATTCCTGGAACCTACAGTAGGTAGGTGGGGTGAACTGATTCCTGACAGTCATTCTCTGTCTTCTGCATGAATACTACACACACGTGAGTGTGTGACACGTATAAATAAAGAAGTATGGGGAGCTGGAGAGATGGCTCAGTGGTTAAGAGAACCGACTGCTCTTCCAGAGGTCCCAAGTTCAATGCCCAGCTACCACATGGTGGCTCACAAACATCTGTAATGGGATCCAACTCCTCTCAGAGAATGACAGTGTACTCACATATATAAAATAAATCTTAGAAGAATGAGATGAAGGAGAAGGAAAAGGAGATGTAAAGACAAAATAAGGCAGGGCTGGTCATGGTTGTGTTCAGTTTTAATCCTAGCATTTAGGGGGCAGACATAAGGGGTTTTCTGTGAGTTCCAGGCTAGCCTGCTCAACACAGCCAATTCCAACGGTGGTGAAGTAGAGGGCCGGGGCAGCAGTGGCGCATGCCTTTAAGCCTAGTACTTGGAAGGCCGAGGCAGGCAGATTTTTGAGTTCAAGGCCAGCTTGGTCTACACAGTGAGTTCCAGGACAGCTGAAGCTATACAAAGAAACCCTGTCTCAAAAAAAAAAAAAAAAAAAAAAAAAGGAGGGGGAGGGGGAGGGGAGGGAGAGGGAACATCTTAATAGTAGAATAGTTCAAACTTCTCCTTGGTTACACAGCAAGTTGGTCTCACTCTGTAGACCAGGCTGTCCTTGAACTCAGAAATCCACCTGCCTCTGCCTCCCAAGTGCGGGGATTGAAGATGTACAACACTATCGCCCGGCAGTTTCTAACTCTCTTAAGGCCAGCCTGGACTACTGAGTGAATTCCAGGACAGCCAAGGCTACACAGAGAAACCCTGTCTTGGAAAAGAAAGAAGGAAGGAAAGGAAGAAAGAAAGAAAGAAAGAAAGAAAGAAAGAAAGAAAGAAAGAAAGAAAGAAGAAAGAAAGAAAGAAAGAAAGAAAGAAAGAAAGAAAGAAAGAAAGAAAGAAAGAAAGAAAGAAAGAAAGAAAGGAAGGAAGGAAGGAAGTTCCACTTCTCGGTCCCACACTCATGACTCTTCACTAAGGCAGTTGTGTGTCCATAGCCTCAGCACGTGAACCGGAACATTGTGCTCTCACACACATCAATGTGTAACCACATGCCAAGCACCACCACACAGAAATACACATGAGAGCAAGACCCGCACTGACACACAGTCTGACAGACACACAGACAGCCGCACAGACACACAGACAGCCACACATTGACTCACGCGCCCGCCCTATGCTTTCATCTTCATGCAGCTACACATCCGAGACTCTCATTCATTGTCAGACAGTCAAACTCCCACACAGCTACACACTCATCCAGTCATGCTGATGCCCACACCCATTGATGCACATAGACCAGAACTCCCTCACACACATTATTATGTCACAGACAACACACACTCACATCACATACATTCCCACTCACACAGGGCCACAAATTCAGCCAGTCACACTGACACCCATTCATTAATGCGCTCAGGCACAAGCTCACACACACACACACACACACACACACACACACACACACACACGCACACACACACGTTCCCACTCCCACACAGGCTGCACGTGCCTCAGAGATGCAGAAGTGGGGGTGTCTGCCTTTAACTTACAAACCCACAGTACACACAGATTCGCATCCCAATGCATGTGCCTGTCACTACACTTGAACACGCCCACGCTGGCATTCAGATGGCTGGTCTTGTAGACACACCACCTGATAGGGTGCGCTCTGGCCTCTTTCTACACAGGACAAATGCGGAGTCACTCTTGGCTCCACACTTCCTTCAGCTAAGTTCTACTATGTGTTGGAAGGACTTCCCCTCCCCCTCCAGGAAGCTATTCCCCATCGCCTCCTACAGCCTTCATCAATACTTGCAATGACCCCTGACCTCTTTTTTACTGCCTCACCCTCCCCTCACCATGCTAAGGACAGAAACGATGTGTCCTTCACCCCACATGTCTAGTTCCTAGCCGTTCCTTAGCCATGAATACAGTTAAGAAAAAGCATCATCGATTCTCATGCTCCAAAGATCTCAATGAATCTTTTAAAGTTTCTCCACAGAAAGCAGGAACTCTCTGCCCCTCCCGACTTTTCATTATGTTCCCCAAGAAGATTCATTTAATTCCACCAAAAACCTTGGGGGCAAACGCAATATCTTGCCTTTGGAAAGGTTGAGAAAAATGTCCTAGCCACTTTCCCAGTATGGAGGGACTGAGGCCCTTGATGGGCTCGGTGCAGTGTGCGCTTGCGCACCTCATCTTGACAGCCCTGTTCTGTTGCTATGGAAACGCTCGGCCAAGCGCACGAGGCTAGGAGGAGGCCGACTCTGGGGCCCCAGAGCAGAAGCAGTTTCCCTCCACTTACAGCTCCTCTCCATTCTACACCAGTGATTGGCTCCACCTTTTTATAGGCTCCACCTTGAATTCTAGTAGCTTTTCGAGCTAGGACATTGAGGCCTTTCCACTGGTCCCCAGAGGCTACTCGGGTGCAATTAGGACAAGAACAGATGGCGGCCCAGACGGTGGATGGGGAGAATCGCACCGAGTTCTGGGGCCCTCAGGGGAGGGACTCACCTTCGGGAAGAAGCAAACGAGAAGTGGGCGGGAGTGTTGGGAGAGAAGTTGCGGGGGCTGTCCAAAGGACTGCTACCTGCAGGATAATGGAGGGATTTAAGATCTGATCACCAAAATAGGTTGCCAGGGACAGCTCGCTCTTCTAATGTAGGCCCGAGCATGTAGAGTAGGCTACGCCCCTTTTGCAGTGGCCCTGCCTCTCTAAACATTTTTTTTGAGAAGGATCTCGAGTCACTGAACTCACCTTGGTGCCCGTTTGGCCTCCTCTAAGAGGGCTCCGACTTTCAGCTACGGTTCCTCCTTTCTGCCTCTACCCTTGTTCAATCAGCATCCTCTAAACTGAGTGCACCCCCACCATCAATCCAGAGTGGCCATGCCCATACAGAAATGGCCACGCCCCTGCTGTGGCCCCGCCTCCCATGGTCTACATCCACACTGACCCCAGCTGCATCCTTATCTCACCTAAGTGGCCCGGCAGCGGGGAGTGGGGTCGCGGTAGAGTCGGAGAAGTGCTTGTCAGGATGAGGCTTTTCCGGTTGCTGGTACGGCAACTGCCAGGGAAGGAGAGCGGGTGTCAACAGAGACCCCAGAGCTTTGAGTGTGAGCCTATGCGGCCACTCTTCCATTTCAGGTCCTCAATTCTCTTCCAAGCAGCAGCCAGTATGTGCTACATCGAGGGTAGAGTGTGACTCCTGTGCAGCTCTGTGAGGTTTGTGTCAGCTATAGCCTGATAGTCAACGGTGATACCACTGGTGACCCTGAATGTCTGTGTCCTTGAGTCTGCCCATAGCATTCACATGCGGCATCCACTGTATGAGATCTACACTGAATGACACTAGTGTGTCATGTATGTTCTCTGTGTGATGGTACATCCTTCTGTGTGGGTGATGCAGTGGGAAACACAGCTTGTTCATGACTGTGTAACTCCAGCATGGTGCATGAAGGCAGAAAGCTGCAGATGTGCCGATGTCAGTTGGGGTTATCAGCATGAGAGATGCTGGCTGTGTGTGTTCAACATCTACTGTGTGTGGATTTAACACCCTGTGACAACGGGTGCATCCAAGCATGCAGCCATGTACCACACGGGTATCTGCTATGTGATTGTGTGTCCCTGCTTTTGCAGGAGTCCCTATGTCTGTTTATCTTGGTGTCAATGTGACACAGATGCTGTGATGTTGTTAGGCGTATGGTTGTCTCATTCTGAAATTGGATCTATGTATCTTGGATGGGAACGTTGTTTTGGTGGGTAGTCATGCGTGTGACATTTTACTAGGAGAACACGATGTGTGTGTGCGCGTGTGTGTCTGTGTGTGACACGGGAGGTGACCCTATTTGTGCATGGCTTTGACCTGTGGCTGAGTATATGCGGTGCCTCCCAGTGTATGGGAGTCACTAGGGTTGTATGTGTGTGGTCATGTTCTGTGTGACGCTGTGTCACTATTTTCAGTGTGAGGATGTGTTCGAGTTGGGAGGCTTCTTGCAGTGATAAAGACCCCCCCTTCCTCTGCCTAGCAGCTGGGTAAGAAGAGCCCCCACTCGCTCTAGCCCCCTCGCTCTCAGCCGCAGTGACTGAGCATATTAGCTTGTCCAAGAGCACGCAGATGGGGGCGGGGGGGAACCAAGCTGCGGCTATTGTTCTGAGGGTGCCAAGGCCCCCCTCCCCGCATTCCCCTACCCCCACCAGGCCGCCTGAGCCCACAGCGTCTGCAAACAAAGGCGCTGCAACCCCCCGCAGGCACGACCCCTTTCCCCATCTCAGGCCTTTTCAGTCTCCCCCCGCAGCACGCCCCGCACTGTCCGCGTTTAACCCCATCCCCTGCGGGAGGGCACAGCGCGGACACCTCTGGCGCAGCTGGACAGCTAGCAGCATCCCGGCCCCGCCCTGCCGCAGCAGCCGGCAGGGTGGCTTCACCCGGAGGTCCCGGACAGGGTCTAGGGGTTGGGGGTCTACCTCTTGGTGCGGCGAAACATGCTGCCGCCGGGGAAGGAGGGCATCGAGAAATTGGAAAGCGCGGTCCAGAGAGAGTCAGACATGACCCGGCGGCGGCGACATGGTGGCAGGTGCGGCGGCAGCAGCAGCAGAGGCAGCGGCAGCGGCAGCGCGGGGAGCGAGTGTGCTGGGCGGAGGCTGGAGCCGCAGCAGCGGCCAGGGGAAGGCGGGGGAGGGGAGGGCCCTGTTGCTGCAGCCAGTCGCGAGGGGGCGCTGCGGGGTGTCGCCGCGCGAGGCCCCGCCCGTGTGCACGCCTGATGCCCTACCTGGGGGCCTCATCCCAATGCACCTCTCCCCCAAGGCTCACCTGCTGCTTTTCCGGGGCAGGGGTAAATCCTTCTGGAAGAAAAGGGGGTAAAAAAGATGAAGGTCAGCGTGGACAGTGGCCACTGCCCACGATGCCTCTCCGTTCACCTGAGCTTCATCAGCATCACCATGTCACCCTTGCCTTCCTGATTCCTCTCCCGATTCCCAGTAACCAAAACAGGCTCAATTACACAAGAAATAGACCCAACTGGGCATCTAAAAACAAGTTCATGCAAATAAAGTTTTACTTGGCTTTTTTTTTTTTTTTTTTTTTTTTTTTTGGTTTTTCGAGGCAGGGTTTCTCTGTCTAGCTCTGGCTGTCTTGGAACTCACTTTGTAGACCAGACTGGCCTTCTTGAACTCAGAAATCCGCCTGCCTCTGCCTCACAAGTGCTGGGATTAAAGGCGTGCGCCACCACCGCCCTACTTACTTGGCTTTTTGACAAGACAGAATCTCATATATCTCAGGATGGCTTGGAGCTCATTACGTCACACATGCTGCCCTCCAACTGAGATAGTGCTGCCTCACCTTCCAAATGTTCAGATCACAACTGTGAGCCTCCACGACAGTGTTTGTAAAACATTGTCCTTTGTTCCGGACAGGGTCTCAGGAAGTCCAGGCTGGCTTTGAACTTGCTGAGTAGCTGAGGGGTAACCTTGATCATCTGATTCTGCCTACAGGTTCTCTGCACTGATGTCACAGGCATGTTCCACCCTCCACCACACCCTGTTTATCAGCCAAGCTTTTGTGCAGTGCGCTCTCCCAATTGAACTATACCCTAAACCGAAAAATTCTCTCTCTCTCTCTCTCTCTCTCTCTCTCTCTCTCTCTCTCTCTCTTTCTTTGTTTTGTTTTTTGAGACAAGTTTTCTCTGTGTAACCCTGGCTGTTCTGGAACTCACTCTGTAGACCAGTCTGGCCTTGAACTCAGAAATTCACCTGCCTCTGCCTCCCAAGTGCTGGGATTAAAGGCGTGTGACACCACTGCCTGGCTTGAGGATCTAGTGACCAAGAAGCTTGGTGACTTGAGGTATATTCCTAAGACCCACATTGTGTAAGGCAAGCAACATTCCAAGAGAAAGCTACTTACTTCCACACTCATGCTGACACACACATGCATGCGAACACATGGACACACACATACTGAGAGAGGGGGAGAGAGAGAGAGAAGAAATTTTGAAAGAAAGCAGGGTTGGAGATATAGCTCAGCGGTTAGGGGCACTAGCTGCTCTTACAGGGGTCCTGTGTTTAATTCCCAGCTCATCTCCGCTCACAACCATCTGTAATTGGATCTGACTCCTTCTTCTCATGTGTATGAAGACAGAGTGCTCATATACATAAAATACATGAATAATCAATCTTTAAAAACCAGGAAGGGGCAGCCATGGGAGGATCTGTGGAGAGAGCATGTGGGAAATTCAAGGATAGAGGCTTGTAGATAAGATGGAACTTGTCCAAAAAACCTAACTAAACAAAAAAGCAACAAAACCAAAACCAAAACCAAACAAAACAAAAAACCCAAAAACTTAAGGCCAGGCGTGGTGATGCATGCCTTTAATCACAGCAATTGGAGGCAGAGGCAGGCAGATTTCTGAGTTTGAGGCCAGCCTGGTCTACAAAGTGAGTTCCAGGACATCCAGGGTTACACAGAGAAACCCTTTCTCAAAAAACAAACAAAGAAAAGAAAAGAAAAGAAAGGAAAAGAAAAGAAAAGAAATATGCCTGTCTCTGTCTCCCAAGTGCTGGGATTAAAGGCATGCGCCACCACTGCCCTGCCCGACTTTAAATTTTTTAAAAATTTATTTTGTGTGCATTAGTGTTTTGTCTATATTCATGTCTATGTAAGGGTGTCAGATGCCCTGGAACCCTAGTCACAGACAACCATGAACCACTTTGTGGGTGCTGGGAATTGAACCCAGATCCTCTCGAAGAGTAGTCAGTGCCCGTAATCACTAAGCTATCACTCCAGCCCTGCCAAAAGCTTTTTTAATAATAAAAAAAAAATGTTGGCTGAATGTGATGGCATATGCCTTTAATCTCAGCAGTCTGGCCGCAGAAGCAGTAGAATCTCTAAGTTCTAGGATAGGCCAGCCTGGGCTACAAATGGAGTGCCAGGGCAGTCAGGGCTATTCAGAGAAACCCTGTCTTACATTAAAAAAACAAAACCAAAAACCACAAACAAAACAAAAAAAAAGCAATGAAAAAAGAAAAATACAGGGCTGAAGAGATAGCTCAGCGGTTAAGAGCACTGACTGCTCTTCCGGAGGTCCTGAGTTTAAATCCCAGCAACCACATAGTGGCTCACAACCATCTGTAGTGAGTTCGGATGCCCTCTTCTGATGTGTCTGAAGATAGCTACAGTGTACTTACATACAGTAAATAAACAAATCTTAAAAAAGAAAGAAAGAAAAAGAAAAACACTGCATGTATTTATGTACTCGTGTGCGCACCGTAACACGCACCCACCCGAAGATCAAGTGCAGCTGTGGACATGGTGCTCTCCTGTCCTGTGCATCGTCAGGGTTAGATTCAAGTGCTCAAGGCTGGTTGTGAATACTCTTACCCGCTAACTCCCAAGTAGTCCTTCTTTTTTTTTTTTTTTAAAGATTTATTCATTTATTATATGTAAGTACACTGTAGCTGTCCTCAGACACTCCAGAAGAGGGAGTCAGATCTCGTTATGGATGGTTGTGAGCCACCATGTGGTTGCTGGGATTTGAACTCCTGACCTTCAGAAGAGCAGTCGGGTGCTCTTACCCACTGAGCCATCTCACCAGCCCCAAGTAGTCCTTCTTAATAGCAGCAGTGGTAATAATTCCTACTGACTTTATACAACTACACTTGAGGACGATCTTGTTTGTTGGAAAGGGTGCAGCAAGCCTGTAATGCTAGTGTTCAGTCAGGGAGCTGAGGCAGGAGGATCTTATAGGCTAACTATTTAAGGATATCCTGAAACTAATTTTGTAGTCCAGCCAGCCTCAAACCCAAAGGGATCCTCTTGGTTCAACCTGCCTAGTGCTGAGATTACAAGTATATACTGTATCTTACTTCTTCCTCCTTTGAGATCCACAAGTTTCCCTCCTTCCAGTACTCACCCCTACCTCCCCTTTCTCCTCAATAAACCGCTCCTCCTTTTCCTTTCAGAAAAGAGCAGGCCTCCCAGAGACAGAAACCAAACAGGACATGACAAGCTACAATAAGCCTGGACACAAGCTGGGCAGTGGTGATGCACGCCTGTAATCCCAGCACTTGGGAGGCAGAGGCAGGCGGATTTCTGAGTTTGAGGCCAGCCTGGTTTACAGAGTGAGTTCCAGGACAACCCTCATATGAAGACTGGATGAGGTTAACCAGTAGAAGGAAAAAGGTCCCAGGAGCAGTTGAAAGAGACAGCCCCTGTTCCACTATTATGAGTCCTACAAGAACACCAAGCTACACAGCGATAGCATAATGCAGAGGACCTAGTGCAGACCCATGCAGGCTCCTGGATTGTCCATTCAGTCTCTATGAGCCCCTAAGAGGCCTGGCTAGTCGGCACTGTGGGCCATGTTCTTGTGGTGTCCTTGACCCCTTTGGCTTCTACAATCTTCCCCACACCTTCCAAGGGGTTCTGGAACTCTGCGTAATGTTTGGCTGTAGGCCTCTGCGTCAGATCCCATCAGTTACTGGATGAAGCCTCTCTGATGATGAATTGTAGATATTTTTGTTAATTTGTTTTAAAAAGACAAAGAAGGGCTGAAGATATGGCTCAGAGGTTAAGAGCACTGACTGCTCTTCCAGAGGCCCTGAGTTCAATTCCCAGCAATCACACAGTGGCTCACAGCCATCTGTAATGGGGATCCAATGCCATCTTCTGATGTGTCTGAAGACAGTAAGGCAGTGACAGTATACTCACATACATGAAATAAATAAATAAATAAATTTTTAAAAAAGAAAGAAAGAAAGAAAAGATGTCTAGATGAGGTCTTTAGTCCCGGAGCTTAGGAGCTCTGTGAATTTGAAACTAGCTTGGTCTACATAGCTATCTCTATCCAGTTAAGGCCACATAGTGAGACCCTATCTGAAAAACTAAACAAAAGAAAAATGTGTCTGCTAAAGCGCTTACTGCTTTTGCAGAGGTCCTAGGTTTGGTTCCTGGCACCCACATGGTGACTCATAACCATCTGTAATTCTAGTTCCAGGAAATCTGGTGCCCTCTTCTAACCTCCACAGGCACCAGGCACAAATATGGTACAAATACATACATACATACATACATACATACATACATACATACATACATACATACATACATAATTTTTGTTATGTTTTGTTGAAACAAGTTTTCTGTGTAGCCTTGGCTGTTCTGGAACTCACTCACTAGGCTGGCCTTGAACTCATAGAGATCTGCCTGCCTCTGCCTCCTGAGTTCTGGGATTAAAAGAGTGGGCCAGTCTTGCCTGAAATAAGTAAATCTTTTTAAAAAAATGTTAAAGAGGATGAAGTTGTTACTTTGTCTCTAACCTTGTTCAAATGAGAGCAAAGAGATTAGTAACTACAATCTTGCCAATAATGTTTCTCAGGCCTAGGCAAAGTAGGTTCAGTAACAATGCAGTGGGTATAGCTGGGCAGTGCCTTTAATCCCAGCACTTGGAAGGAAGAGGCAGGCAAATCTTGTCTGAGGCCAGCCTGGTCTACAGAGTGAATTCCAGGACAGCCAGGACTACACAGAGAAACCCTGTCTCAAACAAACAAACAAACAAACAGAGGAGGGAGATGGAGGAAGACATCTGGTATCATTCTCTGGCCTCCACACATACATGAATATACAAATACACATGCGTACACATCACACACACACATACATGTGCAAAAACAACAAAAAGGTATATATCCTAATCCTTTCTATGATATCTCAGACAAGAAAGTCCAGCTTTCAAATCCCAATTTTGACTTTTTTGATTTTGACAAATGAACTTCCCAAGTGCTCCAGTCTCCTAGAAGCCTCTGAGATGACGCAGATTTTTATCATTTTAGGGTGGTCCTGGTATATGGTATATGCTCAGCCAGTAGTAGTTAAATCCAGGCCAGAAGAAACGGCTCGGCGCTAATGGCATTTCCAACAAGCTTGATCCAGTGATCAGCCCCAGGACCCACAGAGTAAAAGGAAAGAATCCACTGTTAAAAGTTGTCCTGAGAGCTGGAGAGATGGCTCAGCAGTTAAGCACTGGCTGCTCTTCTAGAGGACCTGAGTTCAATTCCCAGCAACCACATGGTGGCTCACAACTATCTGTAATGGGATCTTTCTTTCTTTCTTTCTTTCTTTCTTTCTTTCTTTCTTTCTTTCTTTCTTTCTTTCTTTCTTTCTTTCTTTCTTTCTTTCCTTTCTTTCTTTCTTTCTTTCTTTCTTTCTTTCTTTCTTTCTTTCTTTCTTTCTTTCTTTCTTTCTTTCTTTCTTTCTTTCTTTCCTTTCTTTCTTTCTTTCTTTCTTTCTTTCTTTCTTTCTTTCTTTCTTTCTTTCTTTCTTTTTCTGTAATGGGATCTGATGCCCTCTTCTGGTGTGTCTGAAGACAGCAACAGTGTACTCACAGTAGAGAAATAAATTTTTGAAAAAAAAAGTTGTCCTGAGACCTCCACTCATGGGCAAAGGCACATGCTTACATACGTATACACACACACACAGACACAGACACACACACACACAGACACACAGAGACACAGACACACAGTCTCTCTCTCTCTCTCTCTCTCTCTCTCTCTCTCAGCTGGGGAGATGGCTCAGTGGTTTAGAGCACTTGTTCTTGCAGAGGACGCAGATTCAATGCCCAGTACCCACATGGCAGCTCACAGCACTTCCAACTGAGGGGGTCTGATGCCCTTTTCTGGCCTCCATGGTCTCTGCTCACATGTAGTGCACAGGCATACATACATACATGCAAGCAAAAGATCCTTACACATAAATTTTTAAAAATAGTAATAAAGTTTTTTGAGTAAAAATTAAAACAAAATGTTAAAGTAGTAAATTATAACAGTTATAAATAAGCTGGGTGTGGTGGCTCACGCCTTTAATCCCAGAACTCAGGAGGCAGAGGCAGGTGGATTTCTGAGTTTGAGGCCAGCCTGGTCTACAGAGTGAGTTCCAGGATAGCCAGGGCTACACAGAGAAACCCGTCTCAAAAAACAAACAAACAAACAAACAAACAAGAGTTATAAACAGACATGTCACACTACAGAAAGTGGCTCAGAGGACCCTACCACTTTCATGGGCAAAGGACACTCAGATAGGGCATGTTTGAATGGCAGTCTTGCCCTGGATGGGAGCCACAGTCATCAGAAATCCAGACCAGATTTTCTCTCTTGTAATGGCAGGTTTAGGCTGAATTGGTCTCTGCTTACCACACTAGGCAACCTCAATGGACCTAGCAAAACCAAGACCTGGACTTTTCAGCCATGGAGCCAAGGGCTCCAGACCTTTGTTACTTAACGTGTCAGATAGCTGTAAGGAATCTTTAAATACCACGGAAAGAAGTCGTGGGAATGGGCCTCACCTGCAATCTCCCCATAAACACTCCAGAGCGGAGAAAAGGGACAAATTTAGATCCTCCCTGTATTGGGGAGTAAGAGTCAGTGAAATCTATGTGAGTTTGAGGCCAGTCTGGTCTACATAGTGAGTTCCAGGCCAGTCAGGGCTACACAGTGAGACTCTATCTCAAAAACATTAAAAGATACAAAGAAAGAAGAGAAATTCAGATCTTTGGAGTCAGACAAACGCCACCTCTCCCCCGTCTGCAAAACAATTTTGCTTTTCCCCATAGGGTGTGTAGCAGGACACTCGAACAATCAGCTCTTCTTATTTAAGGATCCTAACTCCACATAGGCGATTCTCTGGCACTGAGGGACAGTGGGACTTTTGCTTAGCGATGGAACCGATGCGAGTGAGTGGACCCAGGCATTGTTAAAGTGGTTAGTTAGCTCGGAAGGCACAGGTGGTCGCATTCCGGAGAGCAGGGATTCTCTATCTGTATAGCACCTCCTGAGCTAAGTGGGTAAACGGTAATCTAAGGGGTTGGGGGTGGAGTCTTGCGGCAGAGACAAAGTCCCGCGTGGCGTTGAGCCAATGGGATTCGGCGCCGGTTCCGAGGACCAAGACACACCCCGTTCAGGCCCCGCCCAGTTCCAGCGTTTTCAGGAGGAGCGGATGGACCCGCTTAGCCTCTGTAGTACTTACTCTAGCTTTGCCGCAGCTCGCTCCCGTACTCAAGACTCATACTCTTTACCTACCCTGGGAGCAGGAGGGAAAGCGAGGAAGATGTCGAGAAGTCTAGACTCTGAGATTGTGTTTGAAAGCAAATTAGCTTTCTAACCAGGTTGCTTCAGCAGCAACCAGCCTCCCGGGATGCCCTTCCTACTGTTTGAGTCTCATCTTTTCCCCTGCTCTACTGATCGGTCATCTCTCCGTGGTCTTGATCTTAGAAATGGTGCATTAAGGGAGCCTAGAACTGGACAAAAGACTGAGCTCATATTTAACTTAATCTAAATTCTGGACTAGAAGCAGGCTCAGAAGGACCGGCCTCTAGGTAGCTCTAGGAGGGAAGCATTGATCATTTCACCTATGAGGTTAGTTTATGAACTCAGAAAGGCAAGCACCAAATCTCAGAGGACCATCTCAGCCTCAAAATCCCTACCTACTTTGGGGGTGGGAACTCCAGAGGACTGGATTTGTTCCAGCCTTCCCCTTCACTCCAACAGCCCTCAGTATCCCACTCTGCAGTGGACTCACGGCTCCTGCGCCTGCGCAGCCTGGAAACCAACATCTTCGAAGACTGCAAGGAGCTAAAAATCGCTCCCGCCCACCTACAAGCTGGGCTGGACTTAAGGATCGCGGGCGTGTGTGTGTGTGTGTGTGTGTGTGTGTGGTGGGAGTATTGTAGTGAAGGAGGTGGACTGGGAAGTGGGGAGGCTGTCTAGGTGCCTGTCCAATTAGGGCAGTAGGAAGTGTCCTAGTGGCCAGACAGGTGAATGGAGGACTCAGTAGCAAGCCTAGGAAGGGCTCTGGAGGTGGTGAGGGGAGAGGCTTACGAACAAACATGTTTACAGCTCTGAAGCGGTGGTGGCCCCGAGGGGCTCGAACCCTGGGGCAATAACTTTTCTTGCTGCACCTTCACCCCTAGACTGGCCAGGTGCCTAGGCAAGAACCTTAAGCCCCCTCTCCCTCCGACTCCGGCGGGGCCAGGCGCCACCCAGGCCATCCTCGAGGGGGCGCGCTAGGATGCAGCCCCTCCAGCAGCCTCTGGGATACCGGGGCGACGCCTGAGGGGCGGGGTCCGCGCTGCCAGGACTCGCGGACACAGCACTCTTCGGCCGAGAGCATCCTCTGGCAGTACGAAGGGGCGCCACGGCCGACCCCTGGTGCAAGTTCTCCTGCGTTCTGCTCGGCCCCGCCCCAGGGCACCGACCCCATCCCCTCCTTGGAGCCCGGGCTGCAGCGTACCTGCAGCCTCCGGCGGCGGATCAGGCCAGAATCGTCCATGGCGGCGGCGATTTCGGTCCGGGGGGAGGAGGGAGGCGGCGGCGGCAGGAGGAGGGAGGAGGGAGGGAGAGAGAAGCCTCGGGGACCGCGGCGGCGGCCGGCGAGGGGGGGCCCGGAGGGGCGGAGCGAAGCGGGGCGGGCCCGGCGCCGTCACTGCGTCTGGGAGCCGGAGCCGGGTTTTGGCCACCGCTGCCCGCGCTGGGGGTCCGGTGGGAGGGGGGGCGGGTAAACGGGGTTGGGTGGGTGGAGTCTCCAGATGTCCCTAAGGGAGGCATGCTGGAGACAGACCCTATCAAGATAGTCTCTTTCACAGACCCTCCAACCCAAGAAAGATCCCTAGGGGAGTTATTCTCACAGATGAATTCCTGGTGCGACTAGAGACACCCCCCCCCCACACACACAGGAGACACATTCTCACAAGCGTGTGATTTGCTATGAAGAACTGTTCCCTCACCCTGAAAATCACTCCTAATAGAGATAATGTCTGAAAGATGACGTTTCATCTCAATTTCTCCCGTCCTGAGGCGGCATTTCTTCAAAGATCCAATAGGTGACATATTTGGGAACCCTGGAAAGACTATCCCCCCAACGGGACGGCTCGAAGGAATATTCTCTTCTCTGTGGGAAATTGTCTCCACCCCAGGGCACCCTTAGATCTCCACTGATGCATTCTTCCAGAGTCACGTGTTCAAGCAAGAGGCTGGACCTCATGGGAGTTTCCCCCTTAGAAAAACGTATATATACACACAGACTTCCTTCCTTTGCCTCCCACAGGGCAGAGCCCCTCAAGTCTTGCATCCCCTCCAGAGTCTCAGCCTCATGATCAGGATTAAGGAGTCAGGCCAGGTCAGGATATATTTATAAGAGCGATTAGCTGGTAGCTGGGGAGGGGGCAGATGAAGCGATTCTTACTCCGCCCCCAGTAATCACTCTGCTGAGCCCAAACCAGACCATGCTTCTCAGAGTTGGAGAGAACACCATCTGAACCCTAGACAGAACGGGAAGGCCTTTCTTTCCTTGGGTGGCAGCCTGTAACTGACCCAAGGTCTTGGAGGGCAGGGTCTCTGGACTAGAGCGACCTCTGCCGGACAACGGGACCACAACGAGGTCTGGGTCAGTGTGTTCTTGGTTGATCCTCACGTCTGCACCTTTGCCTGTATTATTGTTGTCTGTGTCTTTCTTTCTTTCTTTTGGTCAGCATAGCCATCTCAATGAGTCTCTTGCTTGTACTGTCTTTTGTTCCCGGCTTGTATTTTTCTCAGGTTCTGGGGCGGAAAAGCTGTCCAAGGTGCTGGCCTCGTGCTACTGTCCACGGTGCTGAAATATGAACACCCTGAATGAAATGAGGGCGCGTGTGTACACAGGGTCTTGCGGGAGGAAAAACCCACAAACAGGATAAATATGACCCACAACGACCCTGGCCCAGCCCAGACAAAAAATGGGTCCTGTAACTCGGTTCCTGGGGCCTCTGTAATGCCACTGTTGACCACAGAAAGATAGAGGCAGGAGTTCCCTACACCCTGGGCTGTACAGTGCTATCTTACCAGAGGGGAAGGCATTACTAATTCATTAATTTCCTTACTCAACATTTACTGAGTATGTGCTGTGTGCAAGTGTAGAACAGGGTTTGGCAATATGGGAGTTCATCAATAAAAGACATTAAAAAAACAAGAACAAAACAAAAACAAACAAACAAAATCCCATCCTTGGGGCTGGAGAGATTTCTCTTCTCTTCTTTTCTCTTCTCTTCTTTTCTTTTTTCTTTCTTTCTTTTCTTTTCTTTCTTTCTTTTTTTTTTTTTTTTTTTTTTTGAGACAGGGTTTCCTCTGTATAGCCCTGGCTGTCCTGGAACTCACTTTGTAGACCAGGCTGGCCTCGAACTCAGAAATCCGCCTGCCTCTGCCTCCCAAGTGCTGGGATTAAAGGCGTGCGCCACCACGCCCAGTGAGACTTCTCATTCATTAAGAGCACTGGCTGCTCTTCCAGAGGACCTAGGTTTGATTGCTAGAACTCATGTGGTGGCTTACAACCATTCATAACTCCAGTTCCAGCAGATCTGATATCTTCTTTTGGCCTCCTTGAAAACCAGGTATGCATGAAAACAGACATGCATGAAGCCAAAACACCTATACAAATAAAATAATTTAAACTTTATATATATATATCAGTTGCTGCTCATGCAAAGGATGGGAGTTTGACTCCCAGAACCCACATTGGGTAGTTCACAACAGCTTATAACTCCAGCTCCAGGTGATCAGAGATATCTGACCTCTTCAGGCACCTACAGTAAAGTACACAGATAGCCCCTCCCAAGGCATACTAAAAAAATAACTAAATAAGTCATAAAGAAATGCCTGCTGTACACTGAGATAGGAGGAAGACACATTTCTGGTAGTGGTATACATATTCTACAAGGATGGATGCATATACTTTTAAAACATGCATATGAGCTGGGCATGGTGGCACATGCCTTTGATCCCAGCACTTGGGAGGCAGAGGTAGGCAGATTTCTGAGTTTAAGGCCAGCCTGATCTACAGAGTGAGTAGACCAGGCTGGCCTCAAACTCAGAAATCTGTCTGCCTCCCAAGTGCTGAGATTAAAGGTGTGCGCCACCACTGCCCAGCTTGTGCACACTTCTCAAATAAAGCTCCACCTGTTCTCCAAAACCTCACAGAAGAGGTCGGGAAGATGGCTCAGTGGTTAAGAGAATATACCACATTTACAGAGGACCCAAATTCAGTTCCCAGCACCCATGTCAGGCAGCTCACAACACCAGCTCTGGTTGATCTGATCAGGGAGTCTGACTTCACCAGATGATTATACTCATATCCACCGACCCATATGGATAGACACACACACACACACACACACACACACACACACACACACACACACACACACACACCATAGATACATAATTAAAAATAGTAAAATATAAAAAAGAAGAAAAC